>NC_067205.1:6268259-6868259 GCF_026262505.1 Trichomonas vaginalis G3
TCAGGAAGTTTTAGACCGACTTAAAAAACCTAAACAACCAGTTGAAAACAAACCAAACTAAAATTTTTTACTGACCTGAAATGACCGAAGAAGTTGAAACGGTAGATTTGACACCACAAACAAAAAGTTCAGAACCATTGTCAAAACCCGTCAAAGAACTTACAGATGAAGAGAAAAATTCAATAATAGAAAGTGCCAGGTCTGGAAATACAAACCCCAACTATAAAGTCACTTTTCATAGAAATGGAACGGCTAGTATCTCAAAAAAGAAACAGACTCTCACAAATAAAATATTGAAGTCTGAAGGAGCTTTCGAGACAACAGATGGAAAAGTTTACTTCACTGACCAACAGTTCATTATAGAACATCTCATTGACTTAGAGTCGAAATATTCTAAACTTTACAACAAACACAAAAAGTTGAAAGGAAAACAAAAACAAATGGCATATGATATTTATGAAGATGTTGACGACACAACTGTTCCTGCTGGTGAGGTAAAGTCAAAGGAACCGAAAAGTGACGAAAAACCGAAAAGTGACGAAAAACCGATAGAAGAAGAGAAACCAAAACCAAAGTTTAGTTTGGAAACTAAACCAAGTCAACCTTCATTAGCTGGTATGGGTTGGCGTCAAAGACTTATGGCAGCAGGCGGTTATGTTAAGTAAAGAAAAAAACATTTTTTTATTTTTATAAAAATGCCCCCATATAGAATGGATAGAAAATCTGCTAGAATAAAAGCAGAGTTGCAAAGATATGGTTGGAGAGTTTCGAAGAATTTTAAATATAGGAAGGGAAGACCCATAAAAGTCTATGACAAACTGGCTGGTCTTCGCTACGAAATGGATTTGGAAACAGCACGTGCAAATTATCCAAACAGACTAGAGAGGTTAGAAGAAGAACGTCTTATGAACATGCCTTTCGATGTTAGTGAACATTGCATGAAATAAAAAATTTATTTTTAAAAAAGTGACATTTTTTAATTTTATTTGAAATGTACGCTGAGTTTGTTGGAGAAGACCGTTGGGAAACTTGTTTGTTAGATGAGAAATATGAAATTCACTGTTGTGAGTCATTTGAAGTCAGAAACAAAAAGACAAAAAGAGTTTTAAGCGAATGGGAGGGGAATGACGGATATGCTATAGTTAGTATGGGTGGAAAACACTATCTTAAACATGTTGTCATTGCAACTCATTTTATACTGAATCCTAACAATTTACCTTTTATAGACCATATAAACCATATAAGAAACGACAATAGACTTGAAAACTTACGTTGGGTCACTCTTTCTGAAAACAATAAGAACAAAGGCAAATTTGGAGATATTGTATTCGAATTTGTCGACGAACTAGACGATGAAACAATTGAAATTACAGACTATGGCAAGCATACGTTTGAGTTTTACTACTATAGCGAAGAACAAGACTCTTTCTACTTTTATACCGGCGTAAACTATAGGAAATTACAAGTATATTTTACTAAGGCGGGCTATGCTTATGTAAACACTAGAGATACAGATGGAAAAAACGTTCAAATACTTCTTAACAAATTCAAGAAGCTATATGGCATACCATTTTAAAACAATATATTTTTACATATATTAAATGCTTCAGGTTGAAAAACAAAGAACAAAAGTAGCAGATACAAAACCGTTAGACTATATCTTTACAAATGCTGGTAGGACAATATCAGATGAAGAAATTTCATCCCGAACATACAGGTTTGACTATCCAATTCGTTGGCTTCAAAGTCCTTCAGATGCAAAGGCAATAGGATTTAGAAGAGTTTTGTTTTCAAATAGAACTAACGCATTTATGTTCGTAGTATATTTTCATGGGCAGTATAAAGGTTCTGATGGTCTAATAGACAAATTTGACGAAATGAGAATCTTTACAGTTCGTTCAGACGAAAGTCTTGAGAAAACTCTAAATGACTTTCAAACTCAAATGAACAAATATTATTGGGAATTTCAAGAAAAATACGACTCTTTACTAAATGGAACATACTATCTGAAACTAGAATATGACAAGATGAACTCCACCGTTTCATTTCAAAAGATTGAAATTAACCCTCCAAGAGATACAGAGTTTTATTTTGGGAAGTAGACAAACGTTCTTGGGCACAATTTCTTCGGTTACTAAACCAGAACGAACCATTACCACCAGATGGTCCATTTAAATTTATACTTCCACCAGCAGATTTGACAGTTTATAGAAACGTGTTTGACCTCAAAATGTTATGTGTCATGCAAGTTTCAGTTCAAGCAACAATAGTTTTCTATGTATTGGTAAGACTTTTATGACTTTGCTTCTAAATTCTACGAACCCCTAGTAACAGTTTCTCTGACTTTCAAGTTTGGTTCACAACAAATGGTGTGCAACATATTATTCCATTGTACTATGACTTTTATCTCGAATTGTCTTTCATATATAACTACGGAAAAGTGCTGAAAAAGTATTGAATGTGAAGATATTAGAAAATAACATTTTTTCTAACATCGTAGAAAACTCATGAAAACAATTTATTTTTGTGAATATGTAAGCGGCTCATAGCTCAGTGGTATGGGCTACCTCGTTAAAGGCGTCGAAGACCTCGGTTCAAATCCCGATTCGCGCAGGTTTTTTCCTTTTATGCAGTGAAATTTCATGTACATAGGTAACTTTGGTGTTAGACCCTAGTGAAGAAAATAGAACGATATAAGTTTACATTTGTAAAGTTGGACGATAAAAATCTCTGCTACTGTCAGTAAAAGTACTGCTACTGTCAGTAAAAGTACTGCTACTGTCAGTAAAAGTACTGCTACTGTCAGTAAAAAGGAAAATTTGAGAGGGTTTTCGACGATAAAGTACTGCTACTGTCAGTAAAAGTACTGCTACTGTCAGTAAAAGTACTGCTACTGTCAGTAAAAGTACTGCTACTGTCAGTAAAAGTACTGCTACTGTCAGTAAAAGTACTGCTACTGTCAGTAAAAGTACTGCTACTGTCAGTAGCAGTACTGCTAGTAGCAGAGATTTTTATCGTTGGTGGTCCGACGGTTAAGCCACAAACGAATGTCCCACGTCCCACCAACCCAGTCCATTCCCAAACCAGAGGAACCTAAAGAACCACAACAGTCTCCTCAGCAACCTCAGTTCCAGCAAGTACCTCCGAATTTCTACCAATTTCCACCTCAAGGTTACTACCCACCACAAGGCTTCCCGAACTACCCTCCTCAGCCTATGCCTTACTGCCCCAACCCTTGGATGTTCCAGCAAGCTCCACCCCAGCAATTCCAATCTCAATCCCAATCGAAGAGAGCCCAAGAGTTCGAAGAAGGTCTGAACCGTTTACGCAAAGATTATGCTACAGCTCCAATTGAGAGAAAGTTGTTCCCGGACCAAAAAATATATTTTAGGGTAGAAGGTTAGATCTAACCTCTTTTCTAACCTCTTTTCTACCCTCTTGAATTTTCATGACTTCTTCGTAAATGTTTTGTCAAGACTTCTTCGTAAATGTTTTGTCAAGACTTCTTCGTAATGAGTGTAAAGAACCCAAAAATATAATTTAGGTGAAGAGGTTAGATCTAACCTGTTTTCTAACCTCATGAATTTGTCATGATTTCATCGTACATGTTTTGTCAAGACTTCTTCGTACATGTTTTGTCAAAACTTCTTCGTACATGTTTTGTCAAGACTTCTTCGTAAATGTTTTGTCAAGACTTCTTCGTAATGAGTGTAAAGAACCCAAAAATATAATTTAGGTGAAGAGGTTAGATCTAACCTGTTTTCTAACCTCATGAATTTGTCATGATTTCATCGTACATGTTTTGTCAAGACTTCTTCGTACATGTTTTGTCAAAACTTCTTCGTACATGTTTTGTCAAAACTTCTTCATCGTAATGAGTGTAAAGGACCCAAAAATAAAGTTTAGGTGAAGAGGTGAGATCTCACCTGTTTTTTCACCTCTTTTTTCACCTCATGAATTTGTCATGATTTCATCGTAAATGTTTTGTCAAGACTTCTTCGTACATGTTTTGTCAAGACTTCTTCGTACATGTTTTGTCAAAACTTCTTCGTACATGGTTTGTCAAGACTTCTTCGTAATGAGTGTAAAGGACCCAAAAATAAAGTTTAGGGTAGAAGGTTAGATCTAACCTCTTTTCTAACCTCTTTTCTACCCTCATGAATTTTCATGAATTTCCTTAAGACAGATGAAATAAAGTTAGTTTTTTTAAAAAAATATTTTTTATTTTTATTGTAAGAACATGTTAGCAACAACTTCACCAAACTCTTTAGTTATGAATCCAACATCTATGTTAGTAGAGATGAAAAGCTTCATTCCTTCTTCATATACTTTCGAAACAGAAATCCAGAAGATAAAGCAAGAACTTTTAACATGTAATTTAGACTGTAGTGCGAAAGATGAAACAAATGAACAGTATCTTTATGAAATGCAGGACATTATTGACCATTTACCTAAACTACCTGAAATCCAACAACAAAAACTCACTATTCCTGAATTCGATGAAATAGAAGTCAAAGCAACTGACTCAGTAGAAATAAAGAAGTTCATACGAAAGGTAAACTATGAGTTTCTAGGATTTCATTGCAACCATAAGGTTATGGACAAAGATTGCGACATGGTATATAAGAACATCTCTGACCTTTACAAAACCCGGGAGTTTAAGACCTACGACAACTTTGTTTCGTTAGTTGCTGAATGTGTATGGCAGATAAGAGATAAAGATAGAAGAGGTAAGGTATGGAATGAACAGATAAGACCAACTGTTTCAGATTTAAAGAAAACCATTGACGCCTTAGTTGTTTTAGCAGGTAAGGTTTCAGAATATAACGCAAAAATGAACCCGCAATGTTCAAAATGTAAAGCGGCAATTAGGAAATATAACTACTCCGTCAAAGAGATAGAACGTATGAGAAACGACTATGCTGACTTAAAGAAAGAAGCAGAGAAACCAGCAGAAGATAAAATGGACATGTTGACATTTCTGAACAAAAACTATCCAACTGCTGACGATTTCCTTCTGTCTGACGTCAAGAAGAAGTATAAAGAGACCTTCGGCATAGTTAAAACATTCGATATCCTCAGCGAAGAAATAGAAGCTACAAAACTGTTTAGGATTTCAAATATACATCGTACAATTCATGTAAAACGCTTATAAAAAAACAGGTGAGAAAACAGGTGAGAAAACGGGTGAGATCTCACCTCTTCACCTAAACTTTATTTTTACTGAATTCAGCAACAAAATTCTGAGTAAAATAATTTTTAGGGCATGTGTCAAACCGTTGAGTTTTCACAAAATTTTAAAAATAACGTTTACCATGTGAAACGCTTATAAAATAACTGGGGTAGAAAAGAGGGTAGAAATGAGGTTAGATCTAACCATCTACCCTAAACTTTATTTTTGCTGAAAAATGACCAAAAATCATGAGTTTTGTGCGTTTTAGACCATGTTAGAAAACAGGTGAGAAAACAGGTGAGAAAAGAGGTTAGATCTAACCTTCTACCCTAAACATTATTTTTACTGAAAAATGACCAAAAATCTGAGTAAAATGGCATAAGATTGCTTCCCTCGGAAAACCGAGAGAAGAGATTCCGTATGAAAATCGTGAAATTTCTCTAGACCGGATTTTACCGGCCTTGCCTAAAACACATGAAAATCGTGAAGAACAGCGACCAGGGAAAAAAAACTTAGTCGCCTAAAACTCATGAAAATCGTGAAATTTCTCTAGACCGGATTTTACCGGCCTTGCCTAAAACACATGAAAATCATGAAGCACAGCGAGACCGTTTTTTTTTTTTCTGGGTCGCCAAAACTCTATGAAAATCATGAATTTCCTTAAGACAGAAAAAATAAAGTTAGTTTTTTATAAAATATTTTTTTTATTTTGTATGTAAGAACAAAAATGACAAACACTGAGTTTGAAACAGTTAAAAAGATAGACAATAACACTAAATTGGTTAGAATTGGTGATTTAAACGTAAGATACTCAAAGAAATACAACAAATATTCTTTGTCAGACATTATATCTCCATCTGGAAAGAAAACAAACGACTGGGTTAAAATTGCTTCTACTCAGAAAATTTTGACAAGAAATCCTGAGCTTATGATATCGGTAAGATTCTATGGAACTGCAGCATATCTCATTGACAAAAGTCTTATACCAATAGTTTTGTTATGGTTAGACCCAGTTGTTGGATATAACTTCATAACATATGGTTCGTTCGACTCAGAACGTTGCAGTGAAGGCTTACTTTACATCGTTCAGAAACCGAAGGACTTCAATACAAAGAGATATAAGATAGGAAGAACATATAATATAACTCAAAGATATGACAGTACAGTCAATAGAGTCAAGGTTGTGTTTGTTAACGATATGAGAGCTGCTGAAACAGAACTACTTGAAAAGTTTGAGAAAATGTATGGTGCTCCCACGAAAGGTAAAGAAACGTTTGAAGTAGATGAGATAGATAAAGCTATAAAATTATTTGACGAAGTTGCTGAAAAATACATGTAAAGCGTTTATTTTTGGTCTTTTGTGAAAGACAGAAAAAATAAAGTTAGTTTTATTTTTATTTATTTTTTTATTTTGTATGTAAAGACAGATATGTCAACAACAGAGAACACAACAACAGTTATAGTCCATGAAGCTATAAATGAAGAATACGAGTACATACAGTTTAACAAACAACTCCGTCTCATTCGTTCGGTCAAAGACGATATGTACCAGATGCAAAGTATTTTGAATGCTCTTCGTTCTACAAAGCAAGCATATCATTGGTTTGAAAACCAACAGACAAAAGAACTTTTAGAAGAATTTCCTCATATGTTTGCGACCCTCGGAAAACCGAGGGTCGAGATTCCGTACGAAAATCGTAAAAATTTGCTAAATGGTTTGAGAGGCTGGTATGTACATAGACTTCTTGTAAATGCTGTTGCAATGTGGGCTTCACCTCGTTACGCTTGTTATATTTTCATGATGTTAGATGAAATTCATAGACAAGAACGTGAAGAGCTAGAGAACAAGCTTGAAGCAAAAGACAAAAACATTCAGAAAAGAATACCACGTTCGGTACCAAAAGGAAAGGAAAAGAACTATAAGTATATGATTTATACTGAAGAGATGGAAAATGAAGAAGATAAAGATATGGTTATGTTGCATTTAGTCAGAAGAAACAACAAAAGCTTTTACGACCTTGCTAAGATTTACAAATCTGACAGAAATTGGTTCTATCGCGAAAACTTACCGATTTCAATGACTCCAAATGAAGATGTGAAACAAATAGTTCAAGATACGTTACCTCAAACACACTATGATATTAAAGGTTGTACAATACTTACCTTCAAAGAAGACTTACCGCTACTGAAAGAAAAAATAACAGAGTATTTTGACAACTTCAAACAAGCAGAGTAAATGAACCATTTATTTTTCAAGCTTGACTTTTTACAATTTGAACTTTGTTTGCGTAGATATGAATTCTGAAAGAAGTATGAGGGTCTTGTATGACTTTGTACTTCTCCCATAGTTCATGTCTGTCAAACTTACCTGCCATGGACTCTTTCATAAGTTCCATGAAATCGTCTTCGGACAATCCGGGGAAAAGTATAATGTCAGTAAGTATTCTCTTTACATCCTTACTTAAACTCTTTGCTGTCTGTACACATATTACGACTGAGATGTTAAAGTGTCTGAGCTTCTTAAGAATTCGACACATATCTTGTTCTCTATTCTTTAACAAAGGATGAGAAGCAAAGTCATCTAAGATAAGAAGACACCTATGAGGGTAAGTCTTCCAATCGTAAGATTGCAATTTCTTCGAAATGTATTCTATCTCTTTCTGTTTGTTTCTGAAGTGTTTCTTCTCTAATATTCTCTGCATTTCCTCATTAGGGTCTTTGAACTTAGAATTTATATACTCATTTATAGCATTATACTTCAAAACTCTTCTTTGGTACTTCTTTATCCAATCTAACAACTCAGTATCCTTTATACATACTAACTTAGACTTCTTTATAATATCTTTGAACGAATTGACGGTTTGGTCAAATTGACCAGAAGTACTACAAATGACTACTAACTCATAGAATGGGTTCTTCTCATCTAGTTCTTGTTGTTGTGCAGCCATTTTAAGATAAGTGAAAGTCTTACCCGACCCAGGTGGTGCAATTAGACCTGTTATACCATTCTGAGCAAATAAGAACTTGTCATGTATAGGCTTTATCTGAGCATTTTCTAACTTCCTCTTGTTCTTATTTAAAACATTCTCAAATTTCTTGTCAATGTCAGCAAACTTTTTTTCTAACATATTTTTAGAAAAATTAAAATTTTTATCTTTTAGAAAATGTCTAGCGATTTCGCTATCTATATTCGAGACAAGCTTTTCGACAGCAAAACATCTGTCGACCATAAAATCTTACATAGTGTAAACAAGAAAGGTGAATTTGTTCTAAAGTTCTGTTTCTGGGAATATGACAAGAACCATAAAACATTACAAAGAGCAGTCTTAAAATTTGTCAATGACAGACTTGTTGACAGAGATGACGCCGATTGGAAAGATGAAGTCCAACAAAAGTTCTTAGAATGCAAAGAAGACACATGCGCTGTTCTTGAAGATGAAATAGAAAACAGAATAGATGAGCTATTAAAGGACAAAGAACTTTTACATAAATATGGTTGCGCCAAATTTGACATAACTCCACCAGAGAAGAAGAAGAGAGAAAAGAAAGAAAAGAAAGTAGAAGAAGAGAAGAAAGTAGAAGAGAAGAAAGAACCTGAACCAGTTCCAGAGAAAAAGAAATTTGACATGTAAAAATAAAATTTTATTTTTAGAACATTTCTGGGTCAATGTCAATGTTCTCTTCCTCTTTAGGAGCAAACACTGGCTTAGACTCTAAAATCTTTTTACCCAATTTACCTTGAACTTCAACTATCTTAGACTCATAATATTCATAGTCGTCTGCTTTCTTTGGTTCATAAGGTATAACAAGTTTGTATGCTTTGCCTTCTTTAAGGTTTGAGAACCTTCTGTCAAAATTTTCTTTGACTGCTAACAAACCTTCTATGTCTAAGTCTTCAAATTTCGCACCATTTTTAGTCACAATAGCAAACTTAACTGGTTCGATGTTCCAAACTTTGCTGAATGAAGACTTTTCAAAATGGTAGAAGTAAACATTCAAATATGTGAATGGGTCTAGTTCTTCTTTAAGTCCTGACATGTACTTGTTTACTGAGATGAATTTTGTCATCTTTTCTATCGGATAAAAAAAATATTTTTTTTTAAAATTTACTCATAAAAATTTTTCTTTGTATATACACCATTCTGTACGTCTAAAAGACTTTTGACATTTGCCAAGAATGTACGTTTAGAAGCTGCCATATAACCATATTCTTGACAATATTGTTTATACGAATCGTACAATGACCTTTCATCTAATGACACAAAGTCAGTTTCATCTATGAACAGTTCATATACACTCTTGTTTGCTTCTAACAATGTTTGTCTCTCTTCGGTATGTGGAATTTGTCTTGGATTGAACTTAGAAATATCTAATGTCATAAAATATGAGAACAAGTGGTTGTAAAAGTCAGATGTCAAAGTTTCTGCTAAGTCGTCAAAATATTCTGTATCTTGCATATGAGAATCTGACGTTCTGACAACTACATATCTTCTGTCAGAACTTTCTAACTTCATCGGAACAGTATTGTTTGAAACCATAATGAAGTTTGCAACATTTTCACAAACTCTTTGGTCTTTATACTTTCTTTCAACAACTCCAACTTTGTCTGTTATAAGACTCTTCAAAGCATCTGAGTTTAAACTTTTGTTGTATCTATACTTTGAAGTTCGTTACATACTATAAGTTTCATATTCTCTATTGAGGAGTTAAACTTGCCACAGATGTTTTCTAAGTTTGTCATATTCGGATTCGAATAACCTTCTAACAGTTTGCACAAAATATCTGTAAAGAATGCTGTTCTTACCAGTTCCTTGCTTTCCAATTATAATGAGAGCAGTTTCTTTTTAGGCACTTGGATGTTGTAGATGTTTGCAAACCAACATAAGATATACTCATAGACTCTTTCGTTTCCATTGCATATAATTTCTTTGACATGGTCTAACCAAGCTTCTATAATATTTTCTTTCCATTCTACTTGTTCATATTTATATCCAGTGAAGATAGAATAGAAGTTTGGAGAAGGTGTAAGAACTTTATACCTCGAACTGAAAAATCTTCTAACTTTGACAATAAGATATCCCAAGCATCTAACATCTTCATGCCAACTTGTACAACTTTTATTTTCTTAAGTTTCTGTCTACATTCTTGTTCTGAAACTATTGTTGCTCTTGGTTTGTTAAAGACTACATCCATTCTTTCATGACATAACATTCTGGGGCAGAGTCGACATAAATGACTAAACGTTTCAAATTCTCGACTGCTTTGTTATAGTCTCGAAATGGACACATATTTCTGAATGCTTGGAAGTCATAAAAATCTGAAACATCTATTCTGTACATTTTTATAAAAAAAAAAAATATTTTTTTATTCTTGACTTTGTTGTTGCATTTGTTGCATTTGTTGTTCTTGAGCTATTTGTTGTTGAAGTTGTTCTTGTAATACAATACTTTCACCAGTTGCATCTTCCAATTCGAAACTTTCTGCCGTCATTGACAAATACATAGGACATAAAAGTTTTACAGGAACAAAGTTTGCGTCAACTAATGTCAACGTTATACCTGCCAAAGTGTTTGAGTTCACTAAGGTTGAAAATTCTGCATTCGAATGAACAATAGGCAAACCAGCAGAGAGTATTGTTTATACGCATAAGTATCTTTTGGTCATAATAGTTTCTGTCAACATTCGAATAACACTTTGAACCTAAGTTTGAAACAATATATAAGATTGGTGTGTTAATGTCAATGGAATAGACATTCCTTGTATGACACCTTTTCCTGTTATAGGAAACTGTTGGTAGTAAAAACCAGAAATAAGTTTTGTATTATAGCTCATATTGTTTATAGTAAACTCAGTCGGACATCCAAACATAATGAAACCTGCTCTAGTTGCAGCACATGTTACACCTGTACTTAAAGTATTAAATAAGTCAACAAAACCTGTTGGTGGTATATCTGAGTAAGTATCTTCAAAGGAGTATTTTTTACCATTCACAACAATAAAGTCTTCTGGTGTCAAAAGAGCAAAACAGGCTTTAGTCGTCATTGTGTTTAAGGTTAGTTTACAATATCGTCCTTGAGGACTTTGTAAGTTTGTTGTTATAGAATTATATGACTCAGGGTTTTTAGTCGTAATAGTATAAACCATTATATCTTCTGCCATTTATATATATTTAAAAGTTTTTCTGAAAGTGGAGAAGAACTTCATCTAAACTTTCACATGGCGTTTCTTGAAGTTCTCTGTCTAAGAAGTTCAAATATTTTGTAAAGACATAGAACTTTCCTTTGTCTACACGAACAAACAAAACAGGGTCTTTCATATCGTCAAAAGTGTGTAAAGTCCTTTACATGAAATAAGTCTATATTATTTTTCTTCAAACATCTTTCAAGAAGTTTTGACATTTTACTTAGCAAATAAATTTTAATGAATGTTGTGGTCGTCAAATATTTTTTTGACGTCTGGGAAACTATACTTTAAGTTCAACGTTTCACCTCCTTTCATAACGTATATCTTGTCAATGACATTATATGAAACACCACAGCAACTAATGTCGGGTTCTATTTCTTTGATGTTTATATCGTCTGCCTCTGTCAAAAGTTTCAATAGTTCTTTCAAGACTTCATGAGGTGCAATGACATATGAGTTCACTTTTACAGGGTTGTGTTCGACCAAGTTTAACATTATACTTAAAGCTTGACAAATCTTCTCCTGAGTTTGAAGTTTGTCTTTCAGTTGTTGGTAGTCGTTTCGAATATCTGCAACAGAACTTAAGTCTCTGCTAACTTCAGGATATGTTGGTTGTTCTTTTACAGGAACAATTGTTATACCATCTTCGTCTTCGTATGGTTTCCCACTTCAACATCTCTGTCTTTGACATTGACAACAACACTTTGACTGTTTGTTTGAGTTGGTGAATTTAACTTCACATCTGCCACCGCCATTAAACCTTTTGAAACACTCACGCTTCTTTTTTCGGAAATGACATTTTACTTAGAATAAAAAGATGGACGTATTCGAGTATCTCTTCGAATTGAAGCAGAACAAAGTTTACACACACAAACAATACAAATACATTGACAGAATAGTTCTTTATACAAACAATGGTAAATGTTATAGAATAGCAATATTTGCTGAACCAAAATATTTCCATAAAGCAAAGAAAGTTGGTATAACCGAGATGGTGAAAGTTCTTGACGTTGACAAAAAATATAACAACAAACTTACAGATATTTCTAAAGGTAAGTTTATCTTACAATATTATGTCAAAACTGGCGTACTGTCAATATTTGACGGAGAGAAGTCAGTTCAAGAACAACTTACTGACCTGCTGCCAAAATCTGCTCGATGGAAGCTGTCGTTATGCCAATCTGAGGAGCCCCAGCAGGTTTCATCGAACGAATCTTCAAAAGAGCATCTTCCGTGAAAAGTGCTATTGGTTTTGTAAACTTCTTTGCTTTCAATTCATCTGGACCGTCTCTGTCACCAGTATATTGTATTTGTACAGTACCAACAGTTGAAATACCACCCATAAAGTCTTCTGAGTCAGCAAATGGAATGCCAAGCCAAAAGTTTGAACGGTCTCCATTTGTATATTGAGTTTTTTGACCTCCTGTATGAGTCCATACTTTCACATATGGCATAATAGAACTTTGCATTTCAGGGTTAATGGTCGTTGTGAAGTTGTTGTTAAAGTTCATAGCATCTAATGTCAAGTTGTATGACCTCATATCCTCAACTGTAGAATATTTCTTCTTGGATAATATTTGCCATCTATGTTTATATGATATTTAATACCGGGGTTGTAGAAACAAGAATAGTCATTTATAGTTCGTCTGAACAGTACAAACATAGTATCTGCATGTTTCATTGCAGTTGTTAAAGCAATATCTGTTCTTGCACCTGGGTCAGCACTTTGGTTTCCAACTTCACCTGCAAAGTCTTTGACAGATATTTGGTGTATAGGGAACATAAGTGGAACTGCAATATATTTGGCAGCTAAAGCATTTGAAATATCTGGGTCCAACATATAAACGGCAAGTCTGCTTTCTATTCTCTTGCATTCAAACTTTTCGCATGTAAACTTAACTGGGTCCCAAGCAGTTCCAGCAGCATTGAAATAATAGTTTACTTCATTGTTGAAGTTTGAGAAACCAAAGTCTAAGTCAACTTTGTCTTTGCAAAAGTCACAGAACTTGGCTCCACCAGTTCCAGCTACAGTAATGCTGAATGGGTCTTGTGTTGGTGCAATGACTAAGTTATTTTTGCTTGGAGTAAGTTCAATAGAAATTTTTCCTGCCCAGTTTGGCAAGTATCTTAAAAACCTGAAGATGAGGAAAGATGACAAAGGAACTCTAAGTTTCAGTTTTACTTTAGTGGCAGCATTTCCATCTGAACCAGAAAGGTTAACATAAACTCCTGGAACGTTAGGGTCAAGTCTTCTTATTTTCTCAATGGTGGCATACTGGTCTGTTTGTTCTCTAGCTTGTGGTTGTACTGAGTTTCTCAAAGCGAACCATTCATAGTTTGCCCATGTTACTGTTTGAACTAAGTCAGAGTTAGAATATATCTTATATCCCATGAAAACTTCTGGAGCATATTGGTATCCGACATAGAAAATTCCATTGCAACCTTTCTTGTCAGACAACTTGGCAGAAGGTTTTATTTCAATGTCTTGTTCCACGTATAAGAATGAGTTGTCAATAGAAATAATATGAAACCTGTCACAAGCAATATCTACTGTTGTTGAAGAACCTTCTCCAAACTCACCTACGTTTCCATAAGAAACAGCAGTTGTATATTCGTAAGTTCCAGGAACTATTTCTGACCTTCTAATGGCATTGTCGCATTCGTTATACCATTCGGAAAACATTTCCGTTCATGGCATCCAAAACTGTTGGCGTTATATTCTGAGCGGCGTACATTTCATATGGGTAAAAATATAGAATAGTTGGATTTATATATCATAATAGAACCCACTCGGACCAAGCTTTACTTTCTTCCTGACTGAGTTTTTAACTCTTCTTTTTCCTTCATTGCCACTACTTTCACTAGATGAAGTTACTTCTTCACTACTTTCACTTTGTTCTACTCTTCTTCTTTGGTGTCGCTTTTGGTAACTTGCCCTCTGCTTCAAGTTGTTGCATCTTTGCCTCATGTTCACCTAGTATGTTGTAAATTTCCCATGTCCTTTTTGCCTTTGGGCTCTGGTCGCCCAACTCAGGTAACCTATATCCTAGAAAGATTTTGTCATAGTTTGTATTTGAGTCTTCGCGTATTGTTTGCATGACTCTTTCCTGAGTTTCCGGTTCAAGCTCTTCAAACAGAGCTTGTCCATATGGAATAAGCTCGTTTCCAAATATATGTTTTTGTAGCCATTCTGGTTTTCTTTCCATGTTACCAATAATATCTTTTTGTGAATGGGAAAGCTTTTACCCAATGTTTCAGTCTTGCGTCATTTATTTCTGTAGTTGGTTTTATTTTGTCAAGGAACATGTTTTCAATACTAACATTTCATTTGGTACTGTCCATTTGAGTTTTCTTAAATATTCATCCCTTCTCGGTTCATTGTCTGCAAAGTAAGTTTTTATGACATTTTGTAAACTTTCGTTTGCAAGGTCATGTACAATAGGTTCTCTTCCTTCTCTATCCCTAACTTTCTTTCTAAACTCTTCACCAAATATACCATCTCTATGGTTCTGTGTAGTTCTTTGAGATAAATGTTCTAGAACGTCAGGTGTTATATTTCCATCAGCCATGTTCATTTCATACTGGTCCAAAATATCTGCATGTTTCATATCTTTCAATGGCATTAAAGCCGCGCTGAAAATACCAGCTACATCTGGTTCACCATTCACTTCCATTGCGTCTACAACTTCTTGGAATTGAGGTTGTAAGTTTATGAACCACCTATCCGGATTAGCTTTATGACCCCATCTCATTGTAGTTCCATCGTCTGCAGAAACAAAAGTAGGTTTGTTTCCATATTGGCTAGGTTCTGAATGAACTTTAAACAATGTTTCATTTCTATATGTTTTGTTGAAATTTAACCTTTTATTTTCACCGAGTTCATCCAAAGATTGAACGTTATATGCTCGTAAGTAAAAAGGATTGTTGTATTTGTGTACACTTTCTTTCAGTTCTTCCATTCTATGCTGGATATTTTCATCTGATGTTGGAGTCTTTTGTATGTCGGCGAACATTTTTCGATATTCTTCTACTATGTCAGCCGAATTTTTCTTAGACTCTTGGAAAGATTCCATATTCCCCGCATACTCTTGTTGAGGGTCAAGATTTTTCGGCTGTTCCAAATCTTCATCTAGTTCTGTGAAGTTAGTTTCCAAAGGAGGGACTTGTTCGTTTCCTTCTGGCTCTTCTAGCTGTTGTTGCTGAACTATTTCTTCCATGTCTGGTTGTATCTGAACTTCTTCCTGTGGAGTTTCTTGTACCTCATCTGCTGGCATTTCATATATTCCGAGACCGTTTTAAAAAGTTCCCTATCTAAGTCATCCGGACTCATAAACCTTTCTTCTTTCGTTCCGTCTCTATTTTTTACGCGTTTCATGAAGAGAGTTGAATTATCGTTTAGCTCTGACACCAAATATCTTGGAGTAAATTCAGTCATGTCATTTGGATGATATGCTATTAAATCATATCCCTTAGCGAGCTTGTATTTTCCAGGTTTGAAATTATATCCCATTTGGTGCTGAACCATAAAGCTAAATAGGTTTGGGTCAGTATTTCCTTCCTTGAACTTTCTAATAGCTTCTTTATATCTGTCACTAAAGTCAAGAGTATCTGGGTAACCATAATTTTCCTTAAGCATTTTTAAGAATTCTTGGTTTCCTTGTTCTCTACTTCTTTTATGTCCTTGCTCTGTTTGTGGTTGTTGTGGTGCAGTGTTTTGAACTGTTGGTTGTGGTGCAGTGTTTTGAACTGTTGGTTGTTGTGCTGGATTTTGAACTGTTGGTTGCTGTGCAGTGTTTTGAACTGTTGGTTTTGGTTGTTGTTGTGGTGCATGCCTGTGTCTGTGTCCATGTGACGATGTAAATGTTTTAGGTAGTCCTGGTGCAGGTGCTTCTCTTGGAGGGTTTGGTGGTATATAAGTTCCACTAGCTAGTATATAAGTTCCACCAGCTGGTATATAAGTTCCACCAGCTGGCACATATGTTCCATCTGCAGCATAATGTCCTACCTGACTTTTCGTTCTTAAGAAAGCATTTACTAGGTCTGTTTTGGTCTGTTGTAACTCTTTTTCTTGACTTTCCACAACAGTTGCTCTAACGGCGTCATAGGCACTTTGAACTGCCTGTCTCGTTGCTGCATCTGTTATTTTCGTCATATTTTGTGCTACTTCTTTTAACTCTTTGTCGAAACCTTCAGACTTCAGTTTCTTTCCAGATGAGAAGTCGTTCACTAGTTTCACCTTACTATGAAGAGCTTCGAAGGCGTTCTTAAAGTCAGCATTCATTAAAGCTTCATTTGAACTGTCTTCATCCGCTTGTATTTTTGTCCTTATTGACCCTATAAGTTGGGCTGCTTTAGCGTTGGCTTGGGCATCTAACCAGTCATTATTAGCTTTTATATATTCTGCGCTTTTCATTGCCTTTTGCATGGCTGCGTCGTTATTTTTACTTTCTTGTGCTAAGTTTTCATACTGTACGGTTTGGTTTTGCAACTGTAAAAGTTTTTCTGCCTTTACATTTGCTTCAACTTCTTTTTATACTCATCGCTATCCATATATGTCTTCAGGGCTTTTTGTTTTATCTCTTCATCTTTCAGTACTTTATATTGAGTAGTATGGTTTTTCAAATTTATAACATCTTGTTCCATTTTGCTACTTCTGCTGCTTTTTCTGACACTTTTTTCGCATATTCCTCTGTACTTAGTTCTTTCAGTTGTTCTTCTTTCTTCTTTTTCTCTACGTTTAACTCATTGAGTTTCTTTGTGTGTCTGTCATATTCTAGTTTCTTTTCGTTTTCACTTATTTGTTTCTGTATGTCTATGTTTGACTTTTTGACATCTGTTATTTGATTTTTGAGTGAACTCAAATTCATTTGACTTTGAGGGTTATAAGCTGTTCCGTCTGCAGCTCCACCATAGCCTGCCATTTTCGCTAAAAGTGCCGCTCTTAAACCTCCACTCTGTGCACCAATAACTCGGTTTAAAAGCATAGGGTTGCTTGACATTTGTTGCAACATAGTGGGGTCATTCATAATTTGTTGTTGCAACTGTTGTTGTGGTGTTAGTTTTACTATTGGATGTTTCAATGCTCTCTTCCTCTTACGTATATTCTTACGTAGCTTACGTGGCATTTTAAGTGAAGTTAAAAAGCGGTTTTTGACAGATGTTTATATGACACTTTTTGTTCAGCACAAAAAACTACTCGGTCAAAGTGTTGTCAGTTTTGTAAAATAACCGTCTTATCTCCGTGCCTATGACGAAGAAATCATGACAAATTCAAGAGGGTAGAAAAGAGGTTAGAAAAGAGGTTAGATCTCACCTCTTCACCTAAATTATATTTTTGGGTCCTTTACACTCATTACGATGAAGAAGTCTTGACAAAACATGTACGTTCATGTTTGACAAAACATTTACGAAGAAATCATGAAAATTCAAGAGGGTAGAAAAGAGGTTAGAAAAGAGGTTAGATCTAACCTTCTACCCTAAATTATATTTTTGGTCATTTACACTCATTACGAAGAAGTCATGACAAAACATGTACGTTCATGTTTGACAAAACATTTACGAAGAAGTCTTGACAAAACATTTTACGAAGAAGTCTTGACAAAACATTTACGAAGAAATCATGAAAATTCAAGAGGTGAGAAAACAGGTGAGAAAACAGGTGAGATCTCACCTCTTCACCTAAACTTTATTTTTGTCTGATTTTACGAAGAAGTTTTGACAAAACATTTACGAAGAAGTCTTGACAAATTCAAGAGGGTAGAAAAGAGGTTAGAAAAGAGGTTAGATCTAACCTTCTACCCTAAATTATATTTTTGGTCATTTACACTCATTACGAAGAAGTCTTGACAAAACATTTACGAAGAAGTCTTGACAAAACATTTACGAAGAAGTCTTGACAAAACATTTACGAAGAAGTCTTGACAAAACATTTACGAAGAAGTCTTGACAAAACATGTACGTTCATGTTTGACAAAACATGAAAACATATATAATTTGTGAAAAGCGACACATTATATATAATGTTTTCGACCCAGAAGACTAACAATTTTCCGAATAAAAAACTTCATTTATATTAAACATCATCAGGGCTAGAAGGCACGAAGTGCCTGGAAGCCCCACTACCTTTTTTTTTTTTTTTTTTTTTTTTGCAATAGGTTTAATATTAAACTTACCTTTATAAAATAAACTTTGTACGCAATCATCAAAATAAACGTCAACTTGTTTAACCTGGGTGAGAATTGGTGAAAGTTTATCTCATTTTTCAATCTTGCTCAATACTCAAAAATAAGCAGACTCTATGGCATTCCAAACGGGAACCGCGGTTGGTTACCATGGATTTCCGTCACCGGTCACATTTTAAAGATTTTTAAAGCCTTATAAAAATATGCTTTGTAAATCATTTTTTGTAAATCGGCAAAAATTTGGTAATTTTCTTCAACTAATAAATCTGCGAATAGCATTTATAATACAAGAACAATCTTTTAAAATGCGTTTGATTCATTTTTGTATAATTTCATATAGGCACATATATTCTTCCGGGACTTTCCGTGATTTTACCGTAAAATCATTAGTTTACACCAATTTTTCCGTATTTTGAATAGTTTACTGCACTTTTTCCGTAAAATTGAGTTACGGGAATCCGCAAAATTTCCGGACCTCATTTTTCATAGAATATAATAATAATATTTGATAAAAAGATATATTATTTATATTTTTGATTTTTGAATTACGGAAAAAGTGAATTGATAACTTGATTTTTTTATATGGTTAATTTTTCAAATGATATTATGAAGATCTAAAATATTAAAAGTAAAAAATTGAATTACGGAAAAAGTGAGGTCAAAAGTGAAATAAATTTGCAGAACAATTTTCATTGAAATAAGACATTGAGTATCACACTTTAGTGAATCAACATCTATAAGAATGAAGTGTTTTGAAGCTGAAATAATATTGAATAGAAATTAATTTTTTCTGAAATTTTGAATGAAATTATGGGAAATAAAAAATTACTAAATATTGTATTCATACAAATATATTATTTTAAAGGAAAAATAGATGCTGATAGAAACGATGAAAATTTTTGAAAACTTTACAGTTAATTTATGTTCGTTAACCACAGAGCTTGCAATCCAAAGCTCACGTTAGACTACAAGAGTCATGAAGTCTCATACTAAGGGATATCCAACATATATTTTAATAATCTAATGTTTGTGACAAATATTCAACATAAAATTAAGTTTTCGTTTCGTTACAAGGCATTCATACTTTGGAGATATCATATTTAATGTACAGAAAAGTTAATATTAAACAATACATGCTAAAGAATTAATAAATAAGATAATAAAATAAATTTATACGTAATTACTTTCATTTAATATGCTTTATGCTGTATAATATTGATTAAGAGGCATTAAAAGGTTCCATAGTCTGCTTTTATAGGCAAGATTTTGATAAAAATTTAAAATTTTGAAAAATGATGAGAAAAGGAAAAAAAGGTAAATGAGAGCAAGAGGAGGGAAAAAAAAGAAAAAGAAAAGAAAGGGAAGGGAAAAATAAAAGAAAGAAGGACATATAAAAATTTAGATGCGCATTCTTAATGCCGAGGCGGCTTGCCGCCGAGGCGCGATTTTTTTAGGCCTCTACGGTAACCCGGCAATGTTTTTTTAAATCTTGTACAGCCCTAGCAGACTCTCAAATAGAGAACATAAAATAACTCATATTTATCATATTAAAATTTTCAAAAAGTCTCCCAAAAAAATCATATTTCGAAAATTTCGAAAAAATAAGTACATTTTTCGCCAAAGAAAAAAGAAAAATGTTTTTTTGTTAATTTTTGATGATAATATGCACTCCTGACGGTCGCAGTGTCTCATTCTGGGAGCCATTGCCTGTGCATGTCTCCCAGAATGGCATACTGTTCCGCATTCATAACTTGAATGCGGAACTTTGACCGACAAGAGTGCATTGTGCACTCTTGTTGGTCTGCATGTGTCATTCCGGGAGACATTGCCTGTGCATGTCTCCCAGAATGGCATATTCCGCATTCATACTTGAAAACTTTGACCGACAAGAGTGCATTGTGCACTCTTGTTGGTCTGCATGTGTCATTCCGGGAGACATTGCCTGTGCATGTCTCCCAGAATGAAACAATTTATTGCAATCAGAATACGATTGCAAAACTTTGACCGACAAGAGTGCATTGTGCACTCTTGTTTGTCATCCACTATGATACTTAGAGAAAATACTTTACTTACATTATTTAAAATATTAATTTCCCTATTTAATATTTATTTATTATTTTTTGTGCTTTATATTCCCTATGGCATGTACTGAACTATTTTATAGACTCTACCGAGCTATCTCCACATATAAACATTTGACAATAACACATATATACTCTCTTCATATTCTAGTCTCATGACATATTATTGCAAAAGCTATATTTATACAGCATACCTCATAAAGTCTCATTATATCCCTATCTAAGCGTTCAAAACCTATTTTCCCCACGTAATCTGATTCTTCAGGCTCCGCTGATTCGATTTCTGCTGTCAGATCGTGAAAATATGAATCACATAACAAGATAAACACAAGTTACCCAACTTGATATTTTCCGTAAAAAAACTCTTTAAGTTCATGTTCAAACAACATCATTTTAGAAAAATTCAATTTTTTCCAAAAGTGTGTGAATTCAAAAAGTCACAATATATCTAGTTATTACCCAGTATTAATTTTTTAATTTAGTTTTTGAGATATTCATTTTATAATACGTATTATTCAGAAAATTAAATACATTTGTAAGGGAAAACGGAATTAATAACAAATATATGAATATCGTGGAAGAGTCAATTTGAAGAAAACATTATTATTTTGGATTTGTGTTTATCTTGTTATGTGATTCATATTTTCACGATCTGACAGCAGAAATCGAATCAGCGGAGCCTGAAGAATCAGATTACGTGGGGAAAATAGGTTTTGAACGCTTAGATAGGGATATAATGAGACTTTATGAGGTATGCTGTATAAATATAGCTTTTGCAATAATATGTCATGAGACTAGAATATGAAGAGAGTATATATGTGTTATTGTCAAATGTTTATATGTGGAGATAGCTCGGTAGAGTCTATAAAATAGTTCAGTACATGCCATAGGGAATATAAAGCACAAAAAATAATAAATAAATATTAAATAGGGAAATTAATATTTTAAATAATGTAAGTAAAGTATTTTCTCTAAGTATCATAGTGGATGACAAACAAGAGTGCACAATGCACTCTTGTCGGTCAAAGTTCCGCATTCAAGTTATGAATGCAACAGTATGCCATTCTGGGAGACATGCACAGGCAATGTCTCCCGGAATGACACATGCAGACCAACAAGAGTGCACAATGCACTCTTGTCGGTCAAAGTTCCGCATTCAAGTTATGAATGCGGAACAGTATGCCATTCTGGGAGACATGCACAGGCAATGTCTCCCGGAATGACACATGCAGACCAACAAGAGTGCACAATGCACTCTTGTCGGTCAAAGTTTGCATCGTATTCTGATTGCAATAAAGTTCATTCTGGGAGACATGCACAGGCAATGTCTCCCGGAATGACACATGCAGACCAACAAGAGTGCACAATGCACTCTTGTCGGTCAAAGTTCCGCATTCAAGTTATGAATGCGGAACAGTATGCCATTCTGGGAGACATGCACAGGCAATGTCTCCCGGAATGACACATGCAGACCAACAAGAGTGCACAATGCACTCTTGTCGGTCAAAGTTCCGCATTCGTATTCTGAATGCAATATGCCATTCTGGGAGACATGCACAGGCAATGTCTCCCGGAATGACACATGCAGACCAACAAGAGTGAACAATCCGCTTTCTCCTTTGAAATCCAACATTCTAATCACATCTACATTAATAAATTGTTATAAAATACTAATCAAAGATCCAATACAATTCTACTATCTTATCACACATTACCAATGTTAACACCTCTTATAACTTAAATTATTTCATAAAATTTGTTTTTATATCTTATTATTTTCTCATAATGCTTCTAATACATCTCTAATTTCTTACATTCAAACACCAATATCGTCATACTATCATAAGCACTTAATTTTTTCAAATTTTAGACTTAAATTTGAGCTACATTTTCATTATCATTTTTAGCCTTAAGCTTCTATAAGGTTATAATACATTATCGTAATATTCTAATATTTATGATTCTTACTACTCAATTCAATATAATCATATAAGTCACTCATAATCAGGAGCATAATTTAAAAATCTATAGCTCATATTTTGACAATTATATATATAGATGATGCATATTGCAATTCCGGTTTCAACACGATCAAATGTCAAACCATGATAAAATATATATCAATTTACAAAATATCGATTAACATTAGAATCCATATCTAATTCCATCAATGCACAAGTTGTAAATGCTTAATTCATCTTTGAGAAACGTGAATAGCACAATTTTATAAGATTATTTGTTGAATATTTAAAATATAAGCCAAATCGAATCTGCTGTATATTACTTTAGTTTATAATTGAATGTTAAATGTGCTCAGATAAATATTTGAGTCAGATATCGCATTTTCTAATTTCAAAATTTATCTCATGAAGTTAGAATTTATTTGATCATACAACATCATATTAGTCAAACTAGAGTTCAATCGCGATTCCAAAATGGAACAATTGCTTGTTTTATCAAAATGTTAAAATATTAATCTAAAAAACTTAATATCTAACCAAAACATTCTAGAAATATCATATACAGGTATATGCAATCTAAATGCACACGAAATACTGAAAATTAAAAAGAATATTTATGAGATTATTAAATCTTATGCATTTCAATGAAGAGTCGATAATTATCCTCTATAGGTTATATATCAACATATGAGTTTTTGGATTGACCACTACTATACTAATGTGATCAACTTAATCTGATTTCTTGAATTTTCATTTGAAGCATTCGCAGTAGTAGGAGTACCTTCATATATTAACATATTAAAAAATTGCGCCCAGATTCGCAGTTTAATCATGATTTTAAGATTGCATTAGATTTCGAAATGCAGAAAAAAATCACTTTAGATTCCCTTCAAACTCTAAGCATAAGCATGTCTCTATATGAGGAAACTATTTGAGCTATTCATTTGGCGGCCCAAAAACTCATGTTGCCTGAGCGCAGAAAATACCAATTTTTGGACCCTGGGTAGGGGGTCATGCATGTTTTCTAAATGTTGGAAAAGTAGGGTAATCGTAATAGAATTTTAATAATATATTTAAAGAGTTATGTGTTTAAGGGTGTAATTATTATTTTATGATATTCTTTCACATTTCCTGAAAACAGTTTTATTTTATGTGTCTCTTCAGATCTGTATTGGACATTTTGAGTGAATGTCAGAAAGTGGTAAGTAATCCTTTAAAATTAGCTTATACCATAAACAATATTTTGAAAGTTGCCGGATATTAGGCAAAATCGCAACCGAATTTTTAAATCTCGATCGCAAAGAAAAATTTCGATTTTTTATAAAATCGCGAACTTCTGAAAAATTGCGAACAGAAAAAAATCGCGATTGTTTTTGAAATCGCGTTTTATTAGAAGTACGCGATTTTATAAAAAATCGAAATTAGATTAAAATATAGCGTCTAAAACCAAATTGCGAACAAGTTATGTATTGATTAAGAAAAATATATTTAAGATGAAGAATTGCTTGCTATGATGTACTGATTCATGATCAGTACATCATAGCAAGCAATTCTTTACATGAAGTTCGAAAACTTGGGTGCAATCAGATCTGATTGCACCCAAGTTTTCGAACTTTGTATAGGGAATTAAAGGGTGAGAGATATATAGTCTATCTATATATCTCTCACCCTTTAATTCCACCTCTGTAAGCGATAAAATTTTATCAAATATTTTATACTACGAGAAATTATGGCTTTGTTTCATAGACGTATTGAATTTACCGATTGTGTTAAAAGAGATCGCTTAATCTTTAAATTTATTAAGTTAATCAAATTTTTGATTAAACGCAACGATGTTTTGTGAAATCAAAACGATAAATATTCAATGCAAACGCACCTGAGCTATGTTCCTTTATTGCAGCCATTAAACATTTGTCTGGCTCACAATTTGAGAGCACTTCACCTAAATAATGCTATAATGAAAATTGAATTAATAAAAATCGTTTCTTCAAATAAACTTCACAAATATATTATCATTATGTGAATTTTTACTTATAAAATTAAATACATATTTAGTTTCTAGTATTTTTTTTTCTATTGTCATTCAAAATATAGCTACAAAACGAAGAACCATAATTTTGATAAACACTAAATGATAATATGATTTATAATATAAATAAAATATTTTCAAGTCCAATAAATCAAAATTGATATTTTTAAAAAAACTAATTAAGAATTCAGTGATAATTTTATCAAATATTACAAGACAATATGATTTATAAGCAGAATAAAATATTTATTATTAAATTTGAAAAAACACTTTTTTATAAAAAAAAATTCGGGCTATTTATCTTATATATATATTATACAATGATTTGACATATATAGTATAATAGAAATATCATAAAAACTAACATCCATTCGAATAAAATATATTTTGTCCATTTACGAGTCATCAGCAATATAAGTTATACTATAATTTTCCACTTTACATCCAGAACTAGTGCATATCGATGGCTTCGATGGCGTTTTATCGATTTATCACAGGCGAAATCATTATCAAGAAGTCATCGGCAGCCATTTCATTCTAGAATATCGAACTATTTGCTTACAATTTAATTTAAAATCATCTGATAATTTTATATTTTATAGGTGTTATATTCACAATGATATATATTTTATAATATTGAACATGAGTTGAACAAATCTCCACCTTACTGAAATAATATATGTTAATTGAATTCTTATAGGTCTATTGAAATCATATATGTCTATTGAAATATTGTATGCCTATTGAAATTTTATATATCTTTAGAAAAATTGTAAAATAATTCAAATTTTCAAGAAAGAGCATTTGACTTCATTTATGAATAAGAAAAAAGGTCATTCGTCCTCAAGCCAAAGAGCTGCTCAATCAGCATCACAGAGGACCCAAGCTCCAAGTACTACGCCTGTACAAAGTCATTCATCACATCAGAATACTGCGCCTGCACAGAGTATTTCACCACATCAAAATACCACGCCCGTACAAATTGATCCACCACATCAAAATACCACGCCCGTACCAAATCCTGAACCACTTCAAGATACAGATGATCCAATAGCATTTTTTGCTCAAAGGGAAATCGATTACATCGCCACTTTTGCTGACGCTCCAATAATTCCAGATCCTCCAAAAAAACAAAAAGAACCACTTAAAATAAGAATAGAAGAAATTTTACACAATGACGATAATAATACATTAATTAAATTAACAAATCTTACGTGCAAAGATTTTCGAGATCTTATAAGACTTTTCATCCCTTCAATTGAATTACATCATTATAAGAATACTAGGGTTTCAATGGAAGCACGTTTATTAATTACATTAACATGGCTTAAACACGCTCCTGGATTCGAAGAATTGGCCGATAAATTCGGTATCAAAAAGACACACACAAGGCAAATTATCATTGATGTGATCGATGCAATTGGTTCTAAAATCGGCCGAGAATATGTGAAATGGCGATCATTTATTAAATGGGATGATCGCGAAAAATCAAAAGAATATCCTTATATGTTGGGAGCACTTGATGCCACAGTTCAAGAGATACCCAGAAGTGCCAATCAAGAAAAATATTATTCAGGCAAACATAAAATATGCTGCATCAAAACTCAGTGCTTTGTAAGCCCAAAAGGATTTCTTTTACATTATTCCAAACCAATCAGAGGAAAGAGACATGATTTTCATTTGTTTAGGAAATCCAACACATTGATAAGCAAATTAAAAGCAGAAGCAGATAAGATGAAAGCAGAAATCGATCAAATACCAGTCCTTTTGGCAGACTCTGGCTATCAAGGAATTCATCAAATTATTCCATGGGCATTAATTCCATACAAGCGCAGAAAAAATAGCGAATTAACTGCTGAGCAGAAGACATTCAATAAAAAATTGTCAAGCAGCAGAATAATTGTGGAAAATTACTTCTCCAGACTCAAACAATATTGGAGAGTAATTGGAGGAAAGTGGCCCTTACATGTTGATAATGATCTCACTTTTTATCACAAAACATTTGGCATGTGCGCTGGCTTGACAAACAAACTCTTGTACAGGAGGCCACTTCGTAAAGGCGCAGAAAAATGGGATTTCCTTGACTTAGACAGCATGGATGAAACAACAGATGCATATAATTACACAGATTCAGCTTCAGAGAGTGATAGCGCCAACTTATATTGAGTAAAAAAATATCTTTTATATTAATATAATTTTTATTCAACATAAAAAAATATTAAATAATAAAAATATTTTTTTAATATTTGCTAATGTCAAAAATGATTGAAAAGTGACGGCGGTTTGCGGTTTGACATGATATGAGTTGATTGGATATTTTATTTTTGTTCACCTGAAAGATATTATTGGATATTATTGAAATAATTGTAATAAAAGCAATATTAGTAATGATTGTCAAAATTTGTTTGAAATGTGACAACGGTTTGCGGTTTGACATCTTATTTGTTAATACATTTCAAACGAATTTTGACAATCATTACTAACATTGATACACTTCCAATAATTACATTGTTGATCCACTTCCATCACTAACATTGTTGATTCATTTCCAGTATTTGAGTTGCTTATCCACTACTATTATTGACGTTGTTAATTTACCTCCATTAATTGCATTGTTGATCCAGCTCCATAATAAACATTGTTGAACCATATCCATAATAAACATTGTTAAGCCATTTCCAGTATTTGAATTATTGACCCACTCCCATTATTAATATTGTTGATCTACCTCCATTAATGTTAAAATTGTTGATACGCATTCCTTAATATATTTATTTTAATTTGTTGTTAACTAAATAAAACCTCCTAAATAATAACTAAAAGAACCTGCATTATCTCTGAATATACTCATTTTTAATTAAATACTTATTATTGTGATTATTTATTTTTATATTATAGTTAAACCTAATTAAATGAACTCACAATACATTAAAACACTTTATAATTACAAATGGATAATAAATTATTGACCAATTCTCATTTCTAAGTAACGAAATCAAAAATGTGAATTATATCAATATGACACTTTTAACCTTTTTTAATCCGAAAAATCCAAAATACAATTTATACACATATTTAAGCAATATAATTATATATGTGATGATAGATCTCCATGATCAGAGTTTCGAGTTTTATTGAGTATTCATTGGACATCAAAGTTGAATCAAAGCAGCAAAAGTGAAATTTTCCGAGGAAATTTTGATGTAGCGAATTTTTTGTGTGAGCATTAATAGATCGAAATCACAAGAGAATATAATACCTCGCTACATATACTATTATATTATCATGTGAAATAAGAATGTTGAATCAATATCAACTGAGATATAATAGTATATAAAAAGTATTTTTATCATAGCTAAAAAAGAGATTTTTCACATGACAAAATTCTCAATGGAGAAAAACCATCTATATCCTACATATAACGTATAACGCATTGTTTTATACTTAAACACTTCTCTATGGATATATCTTGCGTAACATATATCTATCAGACTCGCTCATTTATTAAGCTATTAATAAAAATAGTATTCCATGAAAATCGTTTTCCATTATATTATCCGTGAAATGCGGTGTAAACTTCACAATTCTCCGCTTCGGACGGAAAGAATTGTGTAGCCACACACACTTGTCATGCATAATTGTGTATTAAGCAAAACGAAAGCATTCACGATACAAATCTGTTAATTATGAATACTTTGATTTGACATTGAATATCTCATATCGAGATTTGAGATATCAAAAGCAAATTTTGATTTTTTATTATACAATTTATATTTGTAGTCTAATTATTATAGATATCATCAAAATATTGTGAAAGCACAATTTTTGGACCAGAAATTTTATAAAATATTCAAAAGCTCAATTTTTCGAAAGTATTAGATAGCTATTATATTTGACATTGAATGCAAATATACTGTATGTGATTTTTATGAATATTTGTATTAGATTATTTGCGATCTGAAAAAAAAAATTGAATTTACTAATATTTGTTCTATTTATATAATATACTCGGGCATTATATTATGATTAGAATACAATTGCTAAAATCGAGTCTAATATTTTAGAATATTTTTTTAAGATATTTGGGATTGAGTATTCATACTATGTGATTTTCATAACCAATGAATGTGCCCTACAGTATAAGTAAATATAAGAATAATTTTTTTCAATTTGATATCTTTTTTTAAAAAAGTGTGATTTTCACAAAAAAAGTGTTATAGTAGTAGGATTATAGTCCATACAATACTATTGTAATCTCTTTTCTCGAATTTAATTTTTCAATTAGCAATTCGAGAAAAAAAATATTACTTAAAGGACGACTTATCACTCCGAAAAAGACCAAAATTAAGGACGTGATTTTTTTGAAAGTTCGCGATTTTTCAAAAAGTCGCAATTTTTTCCCGAATCGCGATTTTTTAAAAAAATCGAAATTTATCGTTCAAATCGCGATTTATTAATAAATCGCGAAAAAATTCTGTTCGCGATTTTTTAAAAATCGCGATTTAAGCTAAAAATCACAATTTATCATCAAAATCTAGATTTAAAAATTCGGTTGCGATTTTGCCTATTCTTTGTTCAGACAAAAAAGATGAAATGAAGAATATTTGGTAAATTCTGATTTGGTGATGATAAATTATATGAGGAATATAACAATATTTCTTCAAACTGTAAAAGAAATGTTTATTAAATTACAAGATAAAAGAGAAAAATTAATATATTTTGGTTTTTCATCAATATCTGAAATATGATTTTCTTTTCCAATGATGAAGTACTTACAATAATCATTGTTAGATAAAGATTTTATTAAGTTTTTGATTTCAACTGATCCTGTTGTTGTTGGATTTTCTACATCAATGAAACAATTATCAACTATGATTGTGCCTCCATCATATGCATCGAAATAATTCTGAGAAATGTTGTTATTTGATAAACAACAATATTTTAAAAATAGTGGTACATTGTTTGTAAAAATTAAAATGTCATCAGTAATATTTTGGAAATTTGTTGATTCATAACTAATTGTTGATGTTGATGATGAACAAAGATAAGCAGGGAGACGATAATATGAAGAATCATCTTTATTATCAAAAAATATTGAAAATAAAACTTTTGATTCTGATTTAAAATTATCAAATCCAAAAATACAATATCCATAAACTATTGCATGAGAAATATTTGAATTTGAAAAATTAATTTTTCCGTTACATAGGTAAATATTGTCATATCCAAGGAAATTTTCTCTTCCACTTTTAGTGATTGAAGATGAAAGAATTTTGTTTTGGAATGAATCTTTGTCTGAAACATCTGATAAACAATAAACTCCAGAATAACATGATGTTAATTTGGAAGAGTCACTTATTATTCGATCTTGGACACATTCACCTTCTCTGGAGAAGTATAAACATCCTCCATTTCCTGAATTACTACAATTTGTGAATTTGGTGGTGTCAACTAAGAGTTTGGTTGTTTCTTGAGATGTATGAAAACATATGGCACCACTTGTGATCTGGTCATCAAATAGGCAGTTGCTGACGTAGTAATTTTGATCTCCTTTAGAAAGTTTTTCTTCTTTTCCTTCCCAATTTAGTTTGGGAGGGTTTTCTAAATAATAATCAGTCCAGCCGCAATGTAAATTGATTGTTTATAACAAGCATTTGGCACTAAAATATTATTTTTGGATTATTTATCGTTCCGATCAAAACGATAAATATTAAAATTGAATAGTCTGAAAATTTTTTGGTATTTTTTGATAAAAATTCCTAAATAAATCAATCTTCGGTCATTTATCATTTTTGATGACTGATTGATGTGATGACCATCAATAAGGCAATATATTGTTGCCTTCATTACAAGTAAATTTGATGATTCCTTTCATAAATTATTTTGATTTATCGAATTTGAGTTACAAAGTGTAAAGCATTGTCTATTCAATGTATATAGCATCTTTTATAACTATGTGAAGAACAATCATGTCTTATTTGTCATTTTTCCTTCTTAAATTAAATACTTCAAGTAAACATGAGCAAATTTCATCATTAATGACAATCAAATATTCATATTCTATTTATGTGTATTCGATATCAATGTGGAATTTCTCATACTATCTGTTATTATCTCTCATTTTATCTTTATTTTTATAAAAATATATGTTTCGATTGTAAAAATCTAAATTATTACAACATTTGAGTTTCATTAAAAAGATTGATCGATTATGATACTTTGAATATATTTTAAGTTCATAATTAATCTATACTTAATAAAATATTCATAAAATAACGAGAAAAATAACTCATTGAAAGAGAGATTGCATAACATATATAAAGAGATATTGTGTAGTGACTTAGAATAAAACTTAAGTAGAATATGAATAAATGAATTAATAAAAAATAATATTTTTATATAAGAAACAAACAAATGAGTAAAATTTATTAATATATAAATAGTTAAACATAAAGAGATAATCCGGTGCAAAAAAGACATGTGCCGTTAATGCAGCAGCGCTTGCAGCAATGACGTGAACATGATTGACATTGTTCTGATGAAATAGAGCCGCAGATAGGACATCGTGTTAATAGTTCGTGACGAAAATGTGGTGAAAGAACACCAATAGATGTCCATAATGTAACATTAAGATCGGAGTCACTAGATGTAAAACATGTGTTACTGCCGTGGATTTGAAGAGAAACGATTTTATGTTGGTGAGGACTTTCTAATTCTTTAATTTCGATGAATGAATAATCCGCTCGATATGATGTTAAAATAATATTGCCATTAACAAAACCAACTAATGAATAGCGAATAGATTCAGAATTAGATAATCGAAAAACACTAAGTGATGATGTCTTAGATTTATTGAATTCACGATGGGCGAGATGACTGCCATTGATACTATACAAATAAAGTGAAATCTCGGTCAAAACCCAGACAAGACCACTAGATTCATCAAATTTGGATGTAACAATGTTTTCAGAAAGATCAACTTTACAGTGGATTGTTCCTGAAAATGCATCCCAAATAACAAATGTGGATGAATATGATGTAACAACAATACAATCATATCCACATATGTCTGAAATAGGTTTAGATGGTAATGAAATGGCGGACAATGATGAAATCTCGGTAGGAATACCAAGTTCGTATTTGATTCGGAATGAACGTGATAAACAAAATGCATAATCAACAACTAACAACAGGCCGTTCTCAGAAAATGAAAAGCCAGTGCTGTAAACAAATGTTGGTGATGTGCGTCGGAAAACAACATTACCATTGCGAATAGATGTAACAATGATAGACATCGATGAAATGTCAAGTTGGAAAATCAAATCACGTGAACATTGAAGACGATGACTCATTAATGGTGATGATCGGATACTTTCGCCATCAAAGATGACGTGCTTAGCTTTAAGAGACATGACTTGTGGAGTGATGATGTTGTGGATATTACAAATTGACTTCTTCTGGAGATTATTTTTTGTCGCATATTTGCGCATATTATGACACTTTTTCTGACATTTTTCTATAAATTGAGAGCAAAAGTATTCAAAATTTTGTCAAAATATGCGCAAAATTAAGAACTGCGCATATTATGACACACGATTATTTTTGTCCGTTAATGGAAACAAAATCTCTATGCATTGCTTTTCTTCATGTCTTTCGCCTAAAGGTATGTTTAAAACAATATGTATGAGATACGTATTATAAAAGATTTGAAAAACTCACATATTATTATCAAATTTTCAAATTTTTATCGAGAAAATATTGAAATCAAGACGAAAAAATATTGTTCATAACAAAATATTATAAAGATCTAGCATCTACAAGAGTTTCAAAGAAAAACAACCAACTTAAATTTTCTACTTCAAAAATAAGAACATCTTTCAAGTGTGACAAGCAAAAAAAGAATACATACGAATAGTTCAATTTGAAATGAATGATATGTTTATGTATAAGCTAGATTTACCTACATTCGATAATTGCTAAACGTTCATAACTTTGCGAGATATTAAAGAGAATTTATCGCTATTTACGTTATTTTCGACAATATATCAATATACGGCGATTGTTAAGTGAGTAACTGAGGAAAAAATAAAAGATTTGATTAATCTGAAGATCAAAAGAAGATAACAAGAGAAAAATATGAATAAATAAATGAATAATGAATAGAAAAAAGAAAGAAGAATATTGAAGATGATTAAATGAAGTTATTATAGGAAAATTAAAAAATATTACTAAAATTAAAGATATCTGACATGTTTACATATCTAATAATAATATATTTGTCATTTAAATCTATTTTGAATCATAGTAAACTATGATTGTCGTATGATTTAAAAGAATCTCTAAATTTGCTTACTAAAATTAAAGATATCTGACATGTTTACATATCTAATAATAATATATTTGTCATTTAAATCTATTTTGAATCATAGTAAACTATGATTGTCGTATGATTTAAAAGAATCTCTAAATATCAAGTCAATTTCTTATAAAATTGTTATCCATCTCTTACATTTTTTATAATTACTACCTATATTATCAATCTCAACGATGACAATATCTTGTTATCAATATATTAAATTTAATTTATAACTTAACATTCAATGTTTCCATCTATTCTTTCCATATATTAAATTCTAAAAACACTTTAACAATTGTTCAATAAACACAATATTTATAACATTTAAAAATATTTCAATTGAATACATCTGATTCATTTAATGTAAATTCTGTGATTTTTCCATCTTCATCATTTTCTAAGTTTATTTTAATTGAATCATTTATCTCTGAATCATTCCTGTTCATAAATTTCTCATTTCAATTATCACGATAATCAATATCTCCTGGATGAAATTGATTTTTGTATTTGTCAATTTCTTCTTTTGGTATTTCTGAAATTTCGAGATTAAAATTTCTTTCAAAAGTAAATAATTCTTCATTAATTTTAGTTAACGAGATATAGTACGATTTTTTATGATCATACTGGTTTCGTTGATTGGTTAAATATCTATGAGCGATTACTGTATCAACTTGAAGTAAAGTATATATCATATGGAAAATTGTTGGATGTGGATATATTATGTGTGAGTTCAGTACCTTGTTAAATGATTCCACGCCATTATTCGAAAAAATCATATCCTTCACATTCATTTTATTTATTTCTTCGTATTTATATTTCCATGTGCGAAGGAAATAAGCGGCAAATTTTGAAGTATCTTTAATTAATTCTAACTTGGAACAGATAAGTTTAAAAACTGAATTAGGAACGAATGGGCACCCACATAATAATTTTAATAAAGATTTGGATGCATGATCATCTTGATTGCACAACTTCTTAAAGTTCTTTACAAGCGCAGCAATGTAATGAAATATGCATCCAGTAAGAACTGTCTCTTTGCTGATCTTTTCTTTGATAGAGTTCATCAAAGCTGCTTCAAAATCTGTTGTGATGATGGAAAATTGATTAAGACCAATTTTAATCTGTTCATGTGTTAACATCATATTGAAAACAGTATTATAATCATCAGCACTTCTTCCCGTCATCAAAACATGTAGAAAAGGGAGATATAAATTTGTAGCATTATCAAATACCAAGAAATTCAATAATTGACCATTTGAGAGATTTATTGGTACCACTTTGAATGTACCATCTATGAACAAATGTTTTAAAGTTCGTGCACGATTAATGAATAAAGGCAATCCAAAAAAGTAAAACTTAGAATCATCAATATTGGAATAAATTTTTGTAATATAGAAATTTTGATTGTTATAATGTTCAAGTAATTTTTTAATCAACTCATCTTCGTTCATTTTCATTTTTGGTTTAATTTCCTGGTACAACCTTCTGATAACATCAGACGATATTTCAATAATATCATCGTGAGATTCGTTATATTCCAACACAAGCTGATTTGCAAATGCTATTACCTGACTTAATGAAACAATAGGATTAACCTGAATGAAATTTTGTATCTCACTCTCAAGTTCTAATTTATTTTGGTTAGTACCATCAATAATTGGAGATTTTGTATGTTTTGGACATCGATGTGGAGGATTAATTTCACAAACTTCAGCTTTTTTGCCTGTATTTGCTGGGAACAATGTAACAAGTTGAGAATAAGAACATCTTTTCTTTTTGGCACAATAATAAACAATTTCCAATCGATCAATTTTTGAATAATATATTTGAAAGCGAATAGGGATCCCTTCTGGATATATAACACTTTGATATTTCAATTTATCTGAATCAGATATTTGAAAAGTATGATATGTTCTTAGAATGTTTTTTATTCTTATTTTACATTTGTCTTGCTCATCTTGATTCATGATAATATAATTAGGAACACATTGTTTGCATGTATCTTCTGTAATGGCAGCTTTTTGGACTTTTGATTTAGTTTTTTGATATTGAAATGCATTTTGAATTAGAATGTTTGAATTGAGTAGATCATCAATGGGAAGATTATCAGTAAAATGAGTAATGTTTGAAAGTGATGGCAATGGAACTGTACTATCTACAGTTGGAGGATTAGAAACAATCCTTTGTACGGAACTCTGATTTTCAGAAGTTGGAGGATTTGAAGGTATCCTAAAAATTGCCGTTCGATTAATTCTTTTAGAACGAGAAGGTGAAATTTGAACATTTCCATGAAGATTTATCAAATTTTGATTTCTTTCAATGGATTGTAAACTTCTTTCTTGATTTGTCAAATTTTGATTTCTTTCAATGGATTGTAAACTTCTTTCTTGATTTGTCAAATTTTGATTTCTTTCAATGGATTGTAAACTTCTTTCTTGATTTGTCAAATTTTGATTTCTTTCAATGGATTGTAAACTTCTTTCTTGATTTGTCAAATTTTGATTTCTTTCAATGGATTGTAAACTTCTTTCTTGATTCCTATCTTTATTTTGTAATATATTACAACTTTCATTTTCAAACTCAAATTCATTAAATGGTTCTTCTTGTTCAGATTGTTTTTGACTGTTTTCCGACGAATGTTTTTCAATAAATTTTAATATTTGGCATTCTGTATTTTTCAATTCTGCCAATGATGATGGTGATTCATCAGAATATCCTAATGGCCATTTATCTTCCATTGATTTTGTATCACCATTATCATTATCAGCAACATCTATAGTAGCATCTTTACTTTCCGATTCCATTTTCTTACATTCTGTTCCATTTTCTTTGGATTCCTCCTCTTCTGACTCATCCTCCGATTTTTGATCAAAATTAAAGTTTAAAATTTTTAATGCTGCTTGTAAATTACTTTTCGTTATAATAAGTGCTATTTTTGCAACATTTTTGTCGAATCCCATTGATGTTAATGAATTATATTCTTGTGATTTACTAATTTTTAATTGATACATATCAAAAAATGGCAAATTGAAAACATCTGTGGGTGGATCAACATTTACAACCTTTAAATCAATATCATTGAAACATTTAATTATATCAACTGAATGAAATTCCTTCTTTTATATTTAATAACAAAAGAATATAAATTCAGATTGAATTTCCTTGCTATATAAAGGTATAAACTTAAACAATGAACATCTTGGTTAGAATGAAGTAGAATTACATTCTTTTGATATCTAATTGTTAATTTCATAAAAAAGTAATTTTCAGATTTAAAAAAGTGAAAACCTTATTTATTAATAATTATTTAATTTGTTAATTAGAAAAAGAATTAATGAAAAACGATGTAATTAAAATAGTTAAAAGATGATGAAACGATGAATAACAATGAAATTAGAAATATTATGATGCGATAGTATTAATATAGTATGGCATTCCAAACGGGAACCGCGGTTGGTTACCATGGATTTCCGTCACCGGTCACATTTTAAAGATTTTTAAAGCCTTATAAAAATATGCTTTGTAAATCATTTTTTGTAAATCGGCAAAAATTTGGTAATTTTCTTCAACTAATAAATCTGCGAATAGCATTTATAATACAAGAACAATCTTTTAAAATGCGTTTGATTCATTTTTGTATAATTTCATATAGGCACATATATTCTTCCGGGACTTTCCGTGATTTTACCGTAAAATCATTAGTTTACACCAATTTTTCCGTATTTTGAATAGTTTACTGCACTTTTTCCGTAAAATTGAGTTACGGGAATCCGCAAAATTTCCGGACCTCATTTTTCATAGAATATAATAATAATTGTAATAAACAGAAATTCATCAAAAGTGACAGCTCTCAATTTTTTGACATTTGTAAATTCTAAATTGAATGAGAAAAATGAAATAATACTAAGCATAATACAATATTCTAGATTTAATTATAATTAGGAAAAAGTTAGTTTTGAGAGTACTTTTCATAGGCATATAGAATGAAATCTTCTGAAAAATCATATCACATAAACTCATATTATTTTCTAATATATAACTATTTTATATAAAAATCAAATTCAATGATCTTAAAAGCGAAGGATAAACCTCAAAATTTACGAATATAATGAGTGGGAATATAGTGCTTATCTATCATAAAACCATATGAAATATCAATTTTTGCTTTACGCCTAATTTTTGACGACAATTAGCAAAAAATGTTAAATGTTAACACTCAGTCCATTTGAATATGAAAAATAAAATTGACTTTGATTAAATGTTTTTATTTATCATGCAATTCTTCTTGCGACCAAAGATTTGAATAAAAGTTCAAAAAATAAGATAGCTTAAAAAATAATGTACGGTAGTGTTTACTAATAGATGAATAGTATATAAATTCTATTAAAATGGATTTGATCCAAAAAAATATATAAAATTTGATCATAAATAAAATCGTTTTTAATTACTTCTTCATTTAAATTATAACAATTATTTTTGGTTTTATATTTTTTTGGATCAAATCCATTTTAATAGAATTTATATACTATTCATCTATTAGTAAACACTACCGTACATTATTTTTTAAGCTATCTTATTTTTTGAACTTTTATTCAAATCTTTGGTCGCAAGAAGAATTGCATGATAAATAAAAACATTTAATCAAAGTCAATTTTATTTTTCATATTCAAATGGACTGAGTGTTAACATTTAACATTTTTTGCTAATTGTCGTCAAAAATTAGGCGTAAAGCAAAAATTGATATTTCATATGGTTTTATGATAGATAAGCATTATATTCCCACTCATTATATTCGTAAATTTTGAGGTTTATCCTTCGCTTTTAAGATCATTGAATTTGATTTTTATATAAAATAGTTATATATTAGAAAATAATATGAGTTTATGTGATATGATTTTTCAGAAGATTTTGTGTTCTTCTTCAAAATTTTATTTTTTTTATTAAAAAGAATCTTTACAAAATATACATTTACTTTAATTAATATTTAAAAACGTGCTCTATCAAAAGTTCCAAAAATTCAATATTTTAGCTTTTCTGAGGTGTCACTTTTGATGAATTTCTGTTTACAACATAATATTTGATAAAAAGATATATTATTTATATTTTTGATTTTTGAATTACGGAAAAAGTGAATTGATAACTTGATTTTTTTATATGGTTAATTTTTCAAATGATATTATGAAGATCTAAAATATTAAAAGTAAAAAATTGAATTACGGAAAAAGTGAGGTCAAAAGTGAAATAAATTTGCAGAACAATTTTCATTGAAATAAGCTTTATTTTTCATTATTAATAACAATGCTGTAATAAACAGAAATTCATCAAAAGTGACAGCTCTCAATTTTTTGATATTTGTAAATTCTAAATTGAATGAGAAAAATGAAATAATACTAAGCATAATACAATATTCTAGATTTAATTATAATTAGGAAAAAGTTAGTTTTGAGAGTACTTTTCATAGGCATATAGAATGAAATCTTCTGAAAAATAATATCATATAAACTCATATTATTTTCTAATATATAACTATTTTATATAAAAATCAAATTCAATGATCTTAAAAGCGAAGGATAAACCTCAAAATTTACGAATATAATGAGTGGGAATATAGTGCTTATCTATCATAAAACCATATGAAATATTAATTTTTGACGACAATTAGCAAAAAATGTTAAATGTTAACACTCAGTCCATTTGAATATGAAAAATAAAATTGACTTTGATTAAATGTTTTTATTTATCATGCAATTCTTCTTGCGACCAAAGATTTGAATAAAATTTCAAAAAATAAGATAGCTTAAAAATAATATACGGTAGTGTTTACTAATAGATGAATAGTATATAAATTCTATTAAAATGGATTTGATCCAAAAAAATATATAAAATTTGATCATAAATAAAATCGTTTTAAATTACTTCTTCATTTAAATTATAACAATTATTTTTGGTTTTATAGTTTTTAAAGCTCATGTGGTTTTTTTAACCACAGAATACTTATGTGCTGTAGCAAGCTTGCAATCCAAAGCTCACGTTAGACAACAAGAGTCATGAAGTCTCATACTAAGGGATATCCAACATATATTTTAATAATCTAATGTTTGTGACAAATATTCAACATAAAATTAAGTTTTCGTTTCGTTACAAGGCATTCATACTTTGGAGATATCATATTTAATGTACAGAAAAGTTAATATTAAACAATACATGCTAAAGAATTAATAAATAAGATAATAAAATAAATTTATACGTAATTACTTTCATTTAATATGCTTTATGCTGTATAATATTGATTAAGAGTAGGGCTGTACAAGATTTAAAAAAACATTGCCGGGTTACCGTAGAGGCCTAAAAAAATCGCGCCTCGGCGGCAAGCCGCCTCGGCATTAAGAATGCGCATCTAAATTTTTATATGTCCTTCTTTCTTTTATTTTTCCCTTCCCTTCCTTTTCTTTTTCTTTTTTTCCCTCCTCTTGCTCTCATTTACCTTTTTTTTCCTTTTCTCATCATTTTTCAAAATTTAAAATTTTTATCAAAAATCTTGCCTATAAAAGCAGATTATGGAACCTTTTAATGCCTCTTAATCAATATTATACAGCATAAAGCATATTAAATGAAAGTAATTACGTATAAATTTATTTTATTATCTTATTTATTAATTCTTTAGCATGTATTGTTTAATATTAACTTTTCTGTACATTAAATATGATATCTCCAAAGTATGAATGCCTTGTAACGAAACGAAAACTTAATTTTATGTTGAATATTTGTCACAAACATTAGATTATTAAAATATATGTTGGATATCCCTTAGTATGAGACTTCATGACTCTTGTTGTCTAACGTGAGCTTTGGATTGCAAGCTTGCTACAGCACATAAGTATTCTGTGGTTAAAAAAACCACATGAGCTTTAAAAACTATAAAACCAAAAATAATTGTTATAATTTAAATGAAGAAGTAATTTAAAACGATTTTATTTATGATCAAATTTTATATATTTTTTTGGATCAAATCCATTTTAATAGAATTTATATACTATTCATCTATTAGTAAACACTACCGTATATTATTTTTAAGCTATCTTATTTTTTGAAATTTTATTCAAATCTTTGGTCGCAAGAAGAATTGCATGATAAATAAAAACATTTAATCAAAGTCAATTTTATTTTTCATATTCAAATGGACTGAGTGTTAACATTTAACATTTTTTGCTAATTGTCGTCAAAAATTAATATTTCATATGGTTTTATGATAGATAAGCACTATATTCCCACTCATTATATTCGTAAATTTTGAGGTTTATCCTTCGCTTTTAAGATCATTGAATTTGATTTTTATATAAAATAGTTATATATTAGAAAATAATATGAGTTTATATGATATTATTTTTCAGAAGATTTCATTCTATATGCCTATGAAAAGTACTCTCAAAACTAACTTTTTCCTAATTATAATTAAATCTAGAATATTGTATTATGCTTAGTATTATTTCATTTTCTCATTCAATTTAGAATTTACAAATATCAAAAAATTGAGAGCTGTCACTTTTGATGAATTTCTGTTTATTACAGCATTGTTATTAATAATGAAAAATAAAGCTTATTTCAATGAAAATTGTTCTGCAAATTTATTTCACTTTTGACCTCACTTTTTCCGTAATTCAATTTTTTACTTTTAATATTTTAGATCTTCATAATATCATTTGAAAAATTAACCATATAAAAAAATCAAGTTATCAATTCACTTTTTCCGTAATTCAAAAATCAAAAATATAAATAATATATCTTTTTATCAAATATTATTATTATATTCTATGAAAAATGAGGTCCGGAAATTTTGCGGATTCCCGTAACTCAATTTTACGGAAAAAGTGCAGTAAACTATTCAAAATACGGAAAAATTGGTGTAAACTAATGATTTTACGGTAAAATCACGGAAAGTCCCGGAAGAATATATGTGCCTATATGAAATTATACAAAAATGAATCAAACGCATTTTAAAAGATTGTTCTTGTATTATAAATGCTATTCGCAGATTTATTAGTTGAAGAAAATTACCAAATTTTTGCCGATTTACAAAAAATGATTTACAAAGCATATTTTTATAAGGCTTTAAAAATCTTTAAAATGTGACCGGTGACGGAAATCCATGGTAACCAACCGCGGTTCCCGTTTGGAATGCCATAATTAAGAGGCATTAAAAGGTTCCATAATCTGCTTTTATAGGCAAGATTTTTGATAAAAATTTTAAATTTTGAAAAATGATGAGAAAAGGAAAAAAAAGGTAAATGAGAGCAAGAGGAGGGAAAAAAAGAAAAAGAAAAGGAAGGGAAGGGAAAAATAAAAGAAAGAAGGACATATAAAAATTTAGATGCGCATTCTTAATGCCGAGGCGGCTTGCCGCCGAGGCGCGATTTTTTTAGGCCTCTACGGTAACCCGGCAATGTTTTTTTAAATCTTGTACAGCCCTATAATATAGTAAAATCGAGTATGAGACAAAAGAATTTTATAAATTAAATTTAATATATTGATAACAAGATATTGTCATCGTTGAGATTGATAATATAGGTAGTAATTATGAAAAAATGTAAGAGATGGATAACAATTTTATAAGAAATTGACTTGATATTTAGAGATTCTTTTAAATCATACGACAATCATAGTTTACTATGATTCAAAATAGATTTAAATGACAAATATATTATTATTAGATATGTAAACATGTCAGATATCTTTAATTTTAGTAATATTTTTTAATTTTCCTATAATAACTTCATTTAATCATCTTCAATATTCTTCTTTCTTTTTTCTATTCATTATTCATTTATTTATTCATATTTTTTCTCTTGTTATCTTCTTTTGATCTTCAGATTAATCAAATCTTTTATTTTTTCCTCAGTTACTCACTTAACAATCGCCGTATATTGATATATTGTCGAAAATAACGTAAATAGCGATAAATTCTCTTTAATATCTCGCAAAGTTATGAACGTTTAGCAATTATCGAATGTAGGTAAATCTAGCTTATACATAAACATATCATTCATTTCAAATTGAACTATTCGTATGTATTCTTTTTTTGCTTGTCACACTTGAAAGATGTTCTTATTTTTGAAGTAGAAAATTTAAGTTGGTTGTTTTTCTTTGAAACTCTTGTAGATGCTAGATCTTTATAATATTTTGTTATGAACAATATTTTTTCGTCTTGATTTCAATATTTTCTCGATAAAAATTTGAAAATTTGATAATAATATGTGAGTTTTTCAAATCTTTTATAATACGTATCTCATACATATTGTTTTAAACATACCTTTAGGCGAAAGACATGAAGAAAAGCAATGCATAGAGATTTTGTTTCCATTAACGGACAAAAATAATCGTGTGTCATAATATGCGCAGTTCTTAATTTTGCGCATATTTTGACAAAATTTTGAATACTTTTGCTCTCAATTTATAGAAAAATGTCAGAAAAAGTGTCATAATATGCGCAAATATGCGACAAAAAATAATCTCCTTCTTCTGCGAACTTGTTATTTTAAGTTTAGCACTAAATGAAACAAATTCTGAATTTTGGAATTTCTTCAATGAATTACAAAATGAAAAAATATGTTTAGAGTTCTTCTCGGATTCGAGTTTCTCGTTGATATGTGATGATGTCTTCATACCATATTTGAGAAGTTCAGGAATAGACATAAACAATGGACTGATACATTCTTTAGAAATAGTAGGAATTTTATCGATGTCATAAAATGTTGGATTCTTGATTTTCTTCTTTTTCTTCAATGAAAAAATGTCGGGAGTAGAATTACGTCGAAATATTTCTGCTTTCTTCGTGTTTTGAATAGTTTGTGGAACAATTGATTTTGAAAATGTGACTGTCGCTCTGCTTGTTGCTACTGGTGTCTTATGAAATGATAAACTAAGAATTTCTTCTGAAAATGATAAACGTGGGAAAACAGGTTGATCTTCACAATTAACAAAGAATCGACCACATAATGCATTGCAGATCAATAATGTGTCTGTTGCTGTGATCAACCCATTTGCGAACTTTTGGAGTGATTCTTCAATAGATTTAACACGATGAATGAATGGGAAAGGAGGAAGTGAATCTAAACACTTTTCGATGATCTTACTGAAAAATGGACTGATTTCATCTGAATTCTGTTTACAAAATGTTAAAATAAAACTACCACATTCGAAACCCCAAAAAATATATTTTTGTTCATTCTTATGAACATAAATTAATTGTGAGTATTTGACGCTGATGACAATTCGACCAGCAAAAATGGATGTACTGCCCCAGTCACCTTGAATAGATTCGTTGATAAGATTCTTCATTTCATCATGACCTAAATCTTGAAGAATCATTTTATCATGTTGAAGTTCTGAAAATGTGACAACATCAAATGATGTTTCGAAGAAAAAAACGGAACAATGCAATTTCTGTGAAAAACGTGATAATTCGGTATTAAACTTATAGAGCAAATTACCTTCGTTGTTGTGGATCTTCAAGAATAAATCAGTAATGTCGTTTCGATGTGTTGCAACTGCTTGCTTGCTGTAATAATCGTATTCGATTTCACAACGACTGAAATATGATGGGGATAACAAACGAGGGGGATAAAATGGAAATGAACGGGAACAAAGGGTGAAATAAATTGGACTGTAATCATCAATAGAACTCTTCTGGTCTTTGATTTCTGTCGAAAAACTCATCCATGAAACCATTTCTTCTAAAACAATGAACTCTGAATTTAATGAACTCAAAACTTCACTCATCAACAATTCGTAAACACCTTTGTGAAAATCAGAAATTTCGCGACTCTTATGATATTCAAGACTGATTAATGGAAAGTTCTTACAAACAAAATCTTTGACATTAATAGATGAAATAACTAGACTGATTTCGATACTTTTCTGTTTGTAAAATGGTTCGAAATATGTGATGTCGCCTTTGCGTGCAAGAGAAAGAATATCACTTTCAACTTTGTTTGAGATCTTGTCAAAGAAAAGAGATGTGTTTGTATGAGATAATAATAAAATGTAAATCCATGAATAAAGTGATTTAGAATTATCAACTAAAATAGAAAATGCTTTCATGCATGAAATAATGTGACTAACAATCAATGGAACTTTGTCTTCTGATAAATGACTGAATAAATTAATCAATAAACAGTCGGTAACTGATGAAATAGAATTAATTATTTCATTATTTCCTAAAAGCGAATTAATAAATGTCAAGATGTGTAAAAAGATGTCTGTTTCGAAACCTTCTAAATAATTAGAATTAGATAAGAATAGAAGAGATGTGAATAAATTGATGATTTGTTGTGTCTTCGGTGGATTTGTCAAGATATAGTTCAAAACATTGATAGTCAAAAATTTGATCAATGGATCATTTCTGATTTTAGAAACTGAAACAAATGAAAGAATGAAACTACAAATAAAACTTGGATTTGATAATATCAAAAAGTTGTTGATCAAATTAGAAAACTGTGTGATTTGATAAAACTTGATATTACTGTTTTTGATATCAATAAGTTTATCAAAATATTCGATACCATTGATGTCAACTGTTTCTATCCTATATGATTTTTCTAAGACTTTGTCAATATTAATCCAGATTTTATCATCAACTTCAATATGAATGTTTTCGGAATTACTTTTAAGAAATTTGAATTTGGTACGATCTTTCAAGTAAATCATATTTAAACATAAACTCAACCATGTAGAAAGACAGATAACGAAATTCTGATTTTCACTTAATATAGGGTGTCCAAAGGTGTGTTTAGCACAAACCTGAATACTGCGAATAGAAATAAACAAGTTACATATATATAAAGTTTATTTAAATATAATCACCATTGGATTCAATCACGCGCTCGCAGCGATCGATCCAGGCTTGAAAGACACGCTTTAAATCATCATGAGAAAATTGCTCAAATTGCTCTCTTACAAAATTTTCAAGATCATCTGGACTCGCGAATTCGCGTCCTTCAGCTCTCTTTTTTAGCGTGCCGAATAAATAAAAGTCAGAGGGTGCAATATCAGGTGAATAAATTGGGTTTGGAACAACTTTGACATTGTTTTCCACCAAGTAATTCATTACCTTATGACTTTTGTGAACTCTTGAATTATCAAAATGAATTGCAAACTTTTGTTTTTGTTGTTCGGATTTCTCAAACTCATCAGAATTGATAATTTGAGTAAGAACATTGTCAATTAGATACTGAGCATTCATCGTATTAGGTTTTTGAAGAATATCAATTGCGATGATGCCATTCACGCCCCAAAAAACCGACAACATCATCATTGGTGTGTCAATTTTTTTCTTCGGGAATGTTTGCGGATTTTCATCCTTCGGGATCCACATGATTTTGGCTTCTGTTGCATATTGAAACCAAGACTCATCCCCTGTTACTAAAAAGCGAAACTTCTTGGATTGATACGCACGCAATAGAGAGAGGAGCTCTTTCGAAGATTGGACTCTAGATTTTTTTTGAACTGAATTAAGGTTGTGCGGAACCCAACGTGTATACGCTAGTTTGTAGTTCAAATAATTGTGCAGATAATAACTGACTGTTGTACGTGGTATCTTTGTCATCTCCTCTATCCTTCTGAGTGATGCTCTTGGGTCTTCATCTAGCGCTTGAAGAATTGCTTTGATTTTTCTTTGATCCGGCGATTTTTTTGTCAATTTTTATGATGGGCGCCTTTTTGTTCATGAAGTGATACATCCTAACATGATACGTTACAGTGGAATAGCTAGGAGCATCCATACCGAAGCATTTTACCAATGTCTCGTAGATTTTTTACAGTCTTTGCATTTTTTTGCAAGAGCGAGGATGTTTTCTTTATGATTCATTAAAAAAATGAAAAAAATCCCGCCAAAATTTCCCGCGAAACCGCCTCTTGTCTCAAAATTCATTTTATATCCCGGCATGGCGCCAAAATACAACTTACTCATCATATACATATATTCATATTTTTTATTATATATTTATAATCAGCATATATCTCCTTTAATAGTCTCATATAGAGCGCTGTGCTAAACGCACCTTTGGACACCCTATATATTGATCTTTTTCAAAATAAATAATGAAAGATCATTCACGTATTTCTCTAATTGAGTATTACCAGACCAACAGCTAATTGTGCCAAAACTAATCAAAACAATGCCTAAATTATAAATATCTGGATGATGAGATTGGTCTAAAATAACAATGATATCTTTCCAAATACTGTCTGAAAGAAAGCATTCAGAAACAACTTTTTGCATGATCCGTGTGGGTAAAACATAATCATTATCATATGAATTCAAGAGAGACATCAAATGAATGATTTTGATCTTCAATTCGGTGGAAACAACTAAACAAATTTCAACAAGAAAATCAAATGGACAGATAGAAAGAACAATATCATATGTGAATTTATCAATGAATTCAGTAAGTGCATTAATAATATTAGACTTCATTTCATCGGAACCAATATGTAATAAACAGTTAAGATATGGTTTCAACAATGGAACTTTGTTAATATTTTTTAAGATTGCAATGATCATTTTGCATAATCCTTGGTTATCCATGATTTTCTTTGTCAAGAAGATTTCGAAATTAGCAACAGATCGAAAATCATTTTCATTGAATTGTACGAAAATACTTTCAACAAGGATGTCGTTGTTAACATTATCACACATCTTCTTGTGGAGAAGAATGCTTGTCAATGCTGATTCTGATTTAGAATTCTTGGATAATGAAACTAAAAATTCTAAAAACAAATTTTTCGAAATAAATTTGTGTGAATTAGAAATAGAACCAATTAAGATCTAATAAAATCGTTCTGATTCATAATGTGTAATCTCTTGGATATTTAACAATGTACGAAAAACTGAACTGAACTCTTTCTCATTATGTGAATTATGAAAACTTTCTAATAGTTTTCGTTGTGGAAAATTAGACAAAAACAACATAGGAAAGCCGAAATATGGAACTAAAACACAATTCGATGGAATATAAACATCAAAATTACCTTTCTCAAGTGAAATTGGCGTGATAATTGTTTCATCATCATATAATGAGATAACACAACTTGCTGATGAATTAAAAAATTCTGTGAAAATCTTAAGACTTGTTTTAAAAAATCTAATCGCAGATCCTAAAAATATTAAATCTTTTGTAGCTGCACAAAATCGACAAAATGTCAAATTAGATCTCTTCGCCTTTAATTGGAATGTGAAAACGCGTCCATTAACATTCAATGCCAATGATGAACTCATTAATGATGATTCAACTTTAATTGCAATGAAATTCCATTTAGTTAAATCTAAATTCATGGAATTTGTTTGATCATCGCAATTAATTATCAATTTTCCATCATCTAATGATATATTCAATACATCTGTCTTAATAAACCTTAAACTATGAATTAAGTTATTATTTGTTCTAAACCAAAAAGTGACAGCTGAAAAATTCAATTCGAACGATAAATCCGAATTTCCTGGATAAAATTGGAATAATTGGAAATGGTCAAATGATGTATCACAGAATCTTTCAAGTTCATATGGCCTTTCCAATAACAATTTCAAATATTTCGCTTGCAAAAAACGATTTGCGATTTGATCAATCATAGGAACTTGAAAAATATCTTTTGTTCTTTTCAAAGATTGTTCAATAAAACTATTTCCAAGTAACCATGCGTTGTAAGGATCCAATTTCATTGGTTTCTCAAGTAAATGGACTAATGAATGAACACGAATTGGTCTGCAAGTTGCTTTATTTAATCCGAAAATTACTTTCTCCAATAAATCTTGTGGAGCAGAAAAAAGTGGATGATTATCTGGCAAACTTGCAATTTTATGTTCTAATTCATCAAATCTTCTAGTACATACTAAAGCTGCTAATAACTCAACGAGATCTTCTAGTTTTAGATTATCAAATGCCCATGAAATACCATTACTTATAACAAAATTCATCGCTGCATCTTGTGAAAAAAACTAAAACCGCATTTAATGATTGAATTAATTCAATTTGGCCGGTTTTTTGTATGAAGTCTAACAAAATTCTGATGATACTCGACTCGGCAGAAATTGAAAGAAAAGCTGTTAACAATTTGTTCAATGTTTCTATTTTCAAATTCAAAACTGCCTTGAAAACAGAAGGTCTAAATGAAATTGCACCTTCTAATGAATACAAACTCAAAACTAATGATGCAAAGTTTTCATATTTGGAGTATAATTGGACAGTTATATTTGGAGATAATTGGACAACAAAAGCAGAAAGAAAATTAGTTTCTAAAATCATGTTATAAGTTAAATATTTCATTGTTATTTGACCAATTAACACTTTTAATATCATGACAAGGGAATCTATCTCTGGTTCTACTCTTATGATGCAATTAAACACAATAGGAAGACATTTAAACACAAGTTTTGGCTGTGTTTTGTCAAGAATTGAAAGAAAAGTGGCCATGACGTTTAAATTTGGAAAATTCCAGTTAAATAAATTTTGTGTTGGAATAATTTGGTCAAGTTTTGAAATCGAGTCTGGAATCTTGGTAAATAACTCTGAAATCATCAGGAAAATTGATTGTTGCATAGGAGATGTTTCAACAAAAATTTTGTAAAGATGTTTGTAAATTTGTAAATTTGGAGGTGAAGAACCATCTTCATTTTGTGAATAAAGCATCGCCTTGTAGCAGTTAGCACGTTTTTCGAAGGTTGTCTTTGAAACTAAACAGTCAAAGATTATGAGGGAATTTTGACTGAAAAATTTTGTAATTTGACGTGAATTTGATGATACAAATTGGAACATATTTGATATAAACAATGCTGATTGTTCCGCAAGTGAATCCGTGATCTTATCATCTCTGATATTCAGAGCGGCAAATTGAAAGAAATCGAGATAATTGACATTTTTATATTGTGGTCTGAGATCTTGATTGAATAGTAATGTATTAACATAGATTGCCGCTTGTTCGTTATCAGAATTGATAAAAATATTCTGAAAAATGTATTCAAAACTGGATGTGGATGAAAAGTCAGATATAAAATTCGGTTTGCGAAGGAATGTTTCGAAAAAATTCTGTGAGAATGATAGAATTGCCGGTAATTGATTTGATATTTTGCAAACTGATATTAAAATATTACAATATTTGCGACAATTCAATGAGAATTGTGATATACCGTATGCTTTCGTCAGCACTTTCATGTATTGTAATGTAATTGCAGCGTTATTATCGATTAATGAGGAATATTCAAGCATTTCTTTGCAAATACTATTGAAATTTGCATTTGTTATCGATTTTGTTGACGCAAGGAGAATGAAACTATCTAAATGAATGAGAAATTGATTGATTAACATCTGTTTTTCAACCTCATCTGTACTTTTTCGAAGTTCTTTGAGGGTATTCTGGATTTCTACCAGGTGTTCCATTCCTTGTTCTTCTTCTGCTCTCACATCTGAAGGTCTCCTGAAAAACAAGGAACTCATTGAATTACCCTCAGCTCAACAAGTGTATTTTTAACTGAACTATTGTTAAATTAAGAAGGAGTATAGTTGATATACTGAGTTATCCAAAATGGCAATCAAAATAACAGTTTTATAAATTTCTCTATTGTGTCTTTGATATACCAGAAATCCTTGGCTTTGATTGCCTATCTTGTGTTTATTCATTATTGAAATGTATTTTAGCTTAAATCAATATTTTATTAATCAATTGAGATATTTATAATGAAGAACTCAGTATCATGAAGACTTAGTTATAAAATAATCTTAAAAATGGTTGACAATGATTCTCATAGAAGAAAAAAAGTTGAGCAGAGTAATAAATTCAAAACAATGCGATCATTTAAAAATCACAATAATTAGGCCATTGGTGAGGATAGATCAATACATTTCACTTAAATACTAAGTGATTAGTTCTTAAGGTAAGGCTTTGGGGTTAATATGCAAATCAATTTCAAAGATATCCTTATTAATTAGCTAAATCGACACAATAAATAATAAAAAAGAAGTAATTAGCAATAAATCAGATTCAAACAAGATTTATTAAACATGAAAAAATACCGATAACTAATATAAAAAATCTATAAGAGTTAATACGAATTGAACCATTCATGCTTCAAGCACTGGCTAATCGTAGGGCGTTTTGCAGGATCCTTTGTGAGCATTGTTGAAATTAGATCAATTAATTGACGAGAACAATGAACTTTCTCAAGTAATATCTTATTAAATGGTTGCTGCTTGACATTATCTAAGTAGGTTGTTTGGTTCGGTGCTTTAAATGGTAAAACACCTGTCAAAGCAACATACATGACAACTCCCATGGACCAAACGTCGACCTTTTCTGTGTGGTCGCCTCCGTCAACAACTTCTGGTGACATATATGGCCATGTTCCGAAAACTCCGTGTTCATAATTACATTTTTCTTTATCATGGATTGTCGCTAAATCGAAATCTATAATTTTCATCTTACCATCAAGGCAGAGGACTATGTTTTCTGGCTTGACATCATTGTGGACGATGTGATTCGAGTGTAGATCTTTTAATCCGACAAGAACATTTGGTAATAAGCTCTTAACTAGCGTTTCAGAAAGGCAACCGTGTTTAATTATGTCCATCAAATTGGTTTTTCCGGCTTCCATCACTAAGACATAATTGTCATTTTCCTCAAAAGCAGAATATGTCTGTATGACGCCGGTACTGGAGATAAATGCTTGAGCATTAACCTCTTCTAAGAAGCGATCGAGTGGTTTTACATTTTTCGGAAATTTTTAAGTACAACGGTGCGCTTTTCCATTTGATCATAGCAGATCTCGGTGCTAGAGTTCTGAGAGGATGATAAAATCTTCTGTTGAATGTAGCGTTGCTTTGTCGACATTAAAAAATTATAAAAAATTTTTGGGCCAAAAAAATTGAAACAAATTGTTTGAAAGAATTTTATAACGGAACATTAACCCCTTTGTCCTGTGTTATTTTATAGATGGTTATTTCCCATTTAGAAAACAAGATGACAAAAAAATGACTTTTTGGATACTTTTTGATGATTTTTTATTTGATCTGACTTAAATTCATGTAAATAGTATAATTATACATTGATTGAAAAAATCATTGTTTAATTTGAATGGGTCTGAAAAACAAAATCTTGATTGGAACCGAAATAATTTTGTTCAAATAAATCTTAATATTAATTACATCATTAATATAACAATTATACGAGTTGACAATTTTAGATCTCAAAATTGAAGAGATAAATCACCTCTTATGCATTTTATGTATTTCTTTGTAGTTAACAGAATATTTATATAAAGTGAAGTCATCATCTGTTCCCTGAAAAATTTTAGAACCAATTTCATTATTTCATTGCATTTTCGAATTAATAAACTGTATACATAATAATTTATTAAACGATTTATAAAAAATAATCCACCGAAAATTATTATTGGCCAGCCAATCTTTCAGAATTTAATTTTTACAAGATAATTTTAAAGTTTACGAAATTCAAGATATTTTGGCATGATTAGTTCTGATTTATATAATAAATTCCAAATTTCTGATCTCAAATCTATTGGCGAAATGGAAATTCTCTGTGAATCTTTTGTATCTGACCGTAGTTTATTTTAACATCTGCTCATCGCTTAAAACAGAACTTAATTTGATTCTCGATTTAAAATGATAATTTTTTTCAAATTAGTAGTAGAATATGATGGGTTGTGTGACTTTTTTTGTTACATCTATATATAGACGATGCATTAAAATATATTTATTTAAAAAATTAACATTAATTTTAAAATAATTTATTTTTTTATCTTTTATAAAAGAAGCTATATATAGATGATGTCAGATATTCCGCGATTAATTAAACATTGTTTAAATCCTGAATGGAATCAATGGAGTCATAATCAAAGACCTCATAAACGAGAAGAAGAAATTGAAAATTCATGTCTTACATTTTTGAATAATTTATTTTTTTAATTCGTAAGAAATGAGTGTCACAACTAACAATGTTAAAAATTTAGGATTCACAAATGAGGAAATAAAGGATATATTAGAGGAGGCGGGTTATGAAGTTGATAGATATTATTTAAGAAATTGTAAAAAATTCGCGGAGTTTTTAAATGAATTTGATTATGATGGAAAAATGAATAAAGATGATGTTATAAATTTCTTATATCCCACATCTAAAAAAGAAAAACCTAAAGAACCTGATGTTTTCCCTGAATATTATGAAGAACGAATTAAAGATGATGAATACGATGAAATTGAAAGACTGAAAAAAATAAGAGATGAAATAGATGAAAAAATTAAGGAATTAAGAGAAGTTGAAAAATATAATGAAAATGAAGTAGAGGGTTTAATGAATATCCCAGCTTCAGAATCAGAAGTTCAGAAATCTCATGAGGAAAGATATAAAAATTATGTCTTAGAATCAACACAAAATTTATTAGATGGTGAAATAGACGAAACACTTTCAGAAGAAGGTACTAAATTTATTCGTAAACATAAGTTACAATTTATTGATAATGAAGAATACCCTTGTATATTACTTTCACCACCTTTAGATTCCGAAAAATTCAAAAAAGCTCTTAAAAACGTGACGTATGCAACTAATACGATTAAGAAAGAAGATCATGATATTTACACAAATTATTATTTAAATAAATGCACAGGTGTTGATAAAGTTTTTGATTTATTAGATAAAATATCAAAAGAAACCATTGGAACCTATAAAATTTTGTGTGATTGTGGTTTCATTATTGAAGATACTAATAATGTTTCATATAAAAGAACAGCACCGAAGGAAGACGAAGTTGAAAGGTCTATACCATTCGTTATTAAGAATATAAAAGATATGAAAACGTATAAGCATTATATTTATTCATTTATTTCAGAAAAAATGGAAGCAACCCATAAAACATCTTCTCATCATTTTATAGCTATTCATACATTCCTTTTCAAAGTTGTGAAATTAAATAAGACAGGAATTAGATTTAATGTATCAGGGTACGCATTCTTGAGTAAATTAAAATGTATTCGTCACGTCGCGGATGATAAAAATTTATGTGTTCTTAATTCATTTTATGGGCTTTAAAAAATAAACTTTATTTTTATTTATTTTTTAATTTTTTATTCTTACATAAATGAACAAAAACGGAACAGCTAAAATGAATGATAATCAAATTAGAGCAGAAGGTAGAAGGTTATTTAAACGCTTCTATAACATTCCTGATGGTGTTAATCCTAAAACTCGTAGAAGCTATTTAAATGAAGCAATAGATGCATATGAAGGGTTTGACATTTCATCAGAAAGTGAGAGATTAGCGAGAATGTTAAATGTTAATATTGATTTCTATTATTGTGATCCTCAACCAGAAGACGTGGACATAAATAAGGTAGACTTTCCATTAGTGGAATCAATAATGATAGATCCAGAATTTGAACAGTAAATATTTATTAACACAGAGTCCATGTGGAAAACTTCAGGCTGACAGAATAACAGACGTTGAAGCACTCACTGGCTATAAAGTTTGTCCATATTGTAAAGAAGAAGTTTATTCTATCCGTGATGATCCAGAAAGGAAAACCAAAGAAGATTTTTAAAGCATTGTGAGAAATGTAAAGAAAATAATGGAAGATTAATTCAAGACGTTCAATTGCAAAAGACAGCAACCATATGCACCACATATTACGAAACAGAAGATATATCAGTGGTTATTAGCTCACAATTTGCAGGAATATTATCAACCGACAAGATATTATATTACTTTTGACTTCGAAACATTAGAGACTAAAGAAGAATTACAACTTTCTGAGTGTGCAACTTTGAACGCTTACTTAAAACCATTCATGGTATCATCAACGGTTAAATTAAATGATAAAACATATACGAGGAATTTTTGCTTAACTTCAAGTGATTCTTTTATTTCTGATTGGATTGAGTTTTTATTTTCAACCTGTTCATTAGTTGCTAAATCAAATATTGAACAATATGAAGAATTATTGAAGTCTCATACATTAAATGAAAAACAGAAGGAAGCATTTAAAGAACTTCTAGATGAGGAATTCAATAAAGTGAATATCATAGGTTTTAATTCGGGAAAGTTTGATTTAAATTTAATTCTTCATGATTTAAACACTGCAAAATGGAAAATAAAATCAATGCTGGGTTCATCTTCTCAATTTAAGCAAATCATTGTAAAGAAAACAAACGTTTCATATGAATTGAGATTTATTGACATCAGAAATTATATAGCGGGTGGGACATTAGACCAATTCACTCAAGATTTCGGAAACAATAAAACACGTGTTAAATCCTTTTTCCCTTATCAATTCATCACATGGGAGAATTACGAAGAAGAATTATATAAAGAGGAACCATTCACGAAAGATTCATTTTATTCAGCATTAACCCAAGAAACTATATCAGATAGTGATTATCAAATATATCTCAATGATGCTAAAAATTTTAAGAATAGATTAGAATATTTTATTCATTATTGCAATAAAGATGTTGAAATTATGATTGACCCAATTGATAAAATTATTGAAGAAACATTTGTTTATAAAATTGATATGCTTCATAATCTTTCTTTATCATCGAATGCTTCAATGATTCGTTACGCTTTAGCATATAAAGACTTTAATCCTAATGAAAAATATCCTGAGGAAGAGATAGAATCAAGTTTTGAATTAACGAAAAAGTATTGGAAATATAAAATTGAATCATATAAGAAACAAGATGAAAAAGCAGAAAGGGATACTAAAAATAATGTTTCAATGGATGATTTTCAATACTATCACGATTTAATCCTTTCATCTAAATGCAAAATGTGTGGTAAAGCGTTTACATATGCAAATAAACCAACATTGGATAGAATCGATAATGAAAAACCACATACCAAAGAAAATTGTCAGTTAATGTGTTGTTATTGCAATGTCGTAAAATCAAATAAAAATGAAGATGTTCAACGTTTAAGAATCAATTTAAGAAATTATGCATTAAAAAATAATTTACCAATGACTTTAGATTCAGTTGAAGCTTATCACATTCTCCGTAATGGAATTACTGGTGGTCTATCAAATGTTCAACATAGAGTAAATCTTAAAGGAATCACGCACATTAATAAACTTTCATATAGTCCAGAAACTAAAACTGTATCAAATGAGGACACCACCAACATTATGACTCATTTCGTTGGTGTTGATTTTAATTCATTATATCCTTCATCATTTTCATCTAATCCTCATGATTTCATTCAATATACTGACCATAAAATGTATATGCCGGGAAGATTGAATGGTGTTATCATTTGTGATACAGCAACAAAGAAAGCAAAAGCACTGGGAATAATTAAGAAGAAAAATACTTTATTCGTGGCTGAAGTAAAGGGTCACATTGATGAAAAATACATTAATGATTACATAAACTTTTTACCGATAATAAGAAACTTAGATATTATCACAGATGAAAAAACAATTGGTAGTTTTATGTATAATTACATGAAATCAAACAATCTACCAGTTGACCAGAAACAGAGGAAATTAACTCAGTTAGCATCAACACACAACCAATATCAACCATTTTCTTCTTATTATCTATGGTATCTAATAGACAGATTTCATTTTATCATCGATGATATTCAATCAATTTTAACATTTACGAAAAACACTTGTTTTAATGAATTTGCGAACAAATTTATGAACGAAAGACAAAAGGCTGAATTAGAAGGAAATAAAGGAAAAAGTTTATTTTGCAAAATTTCACTTAATGGATCATATGGTTACGATGCAATGAATACACAAAATTACGCAAAGACTAAAATAATGAATGCACAGAAGGCACGCGTTGCATGTATGTCAAATAAGTTTAAAAACATAAGAGAAATAGGTGAGGATACATATCAAGTGATGCTTAAAGATAGATTTTATAGATGTGATACATGTTTACAAGAGGCATTCTTCACTTTAGATAATGCTAAATACTGGTATTTAGTTTTCATTTATGATTTTATGTATAAATGCTTGAATGTTAATCGTTTTCATTTCATTGAAGGTGATACTGATTCATCTTATTGGGCAATCGCTGGCGACCCAAATCTTCCTAACACTCAAGCATTTCAAGCAATTGTTACCGATAAACAATTTTATGATAAAAACATTTTCAAATTCGCACCATTTGATTTCTTCTGTTTTGATGAGAAATTTAAACCTAAATTAAAGAATAAAGCTGAAGAAAAAGCACATGAGAAAAAATTATTGGGTTTAGCAATTGAGAAACAAGGTGATAACATGGTTGCTTTATGTCCTAAGTGTTATACATCATTCAACGGTTCAATTGATGGAAGTTTTAAAAAGATTGCACAAAAAATGAAAGGTGTTAGTTTACGACAAAATAAACAATTAACACCTAAAAATTATTTGGATATAATAAATGATAAAGTGATATTTGATGGTCAAAATATTAATTTACAACTTAAAAACGGGTCAATGACTCGCTTAACAATCGGTAAGACTGCATTAACAGGAGCACACACTAAGGCTGTATGTTGTGAAAATGGATGTTGTATGCCATTTATTTAATACAATTTAAAATTTTATTTTTAATGAAATGCCACAGAAGAGACAAAAGGAACCATAAATAATGGTTTTGATACTATGATTCAAAGAGGTGGGCACCCTTAAAACACTTATTTTATTTTTATATAAATGGATAGCGCAGATTTAAAAAATTTAATTTATGATTTAGTACTTAATCAAAATTTTCTTAGTTATTATGAATTAAAATCATATCTCCAAAAATATAATAATAATATAACGGGTGATGATATGGAATATTATTATCCATATTATAAAAATGAAATTTTGAAATATCATAATAAAATAATTTCTGAAATTAAAGACAAAATTAAAAATAATGAATATACAAAGGGAAAAACTAAATCACAACTTAAACAGTTGAAAGATTTCAAAAATAAAGTATTAACAGAAGAAGATATTGATGAATTATATAATTTATATAATCCTGAGCCGCAAAAACAAAAGGTGCAAAACGCCCAGGTTCTTCAGACCATAAATGAAGCACAAGCTTTAATTTATGATTCATTAGTTAAACCATATTCAGCCCGACTTTTAAATGAAGATCAACTTTTGGAATTCATCCTTCAACATAAACTCGAAGCGGGAAAGTATATCAAACCTTTATATACAGCATATTTAAAACAAATGAATAGAATACATCCAGAATTAATGAAGGGGGGAATGAATTCCAAAACTTCATCATCCAAAATCAAAGCAGATAAAATTAAACCACTTGCAACACCAAAACCTCCAACGACAGTACCGCCTCCTCCTTCAGTTAATCCTTCATCATTCACTTTATTATATCCATTTCAAACATTAAAGAAGCAAAAAGATTTTAAAAAGGATTTCAAGATATTAAATAAACCAATTGACCCGAAAATTCAACCGTTAAAGGAAAAATTTAGTCGCCCTTCATTTGCACCATATCCATATTCATACGAAATCGATCATTTAGAATATTCAAAAGGAAACGTTACTTATTTATTTGCCATTAACATTAACACTAGATATTTATATTGCATTCCAGTGAAAGGGAAAACAGAACAGGAAACAAGAAGAGCTATTCAATACTTACTAGATCATGAAAGAGTAGATAATATCAGGGGTGATGGTGATAAAGGATTTCAGGCAACTATGACTCATTATTTCCCACAAATTAATTTTTTCTTTTCATCCTCTCCATATACGTTTCATAATAAAATAGTTGATGCGGTAATGAGAACTCTTAGAGATGCGTTAGGGGTTAACGGTCAGATATACTGGGATGGAAATCATGACTCCATCATACAACAGTTAGTATATTATTATAATAATACATGGCATAGAACTATAAACATGAAACCAGTGGAAATGAAAAATGATATTTCAAAAGAATGGGAATATATTAGAAAGCAAATGGAAAGGTTGAATGATGTTAAACGTGAACAAATTAATTCGGGGCTCATGAATTTTAAACAAGGGGATAAAGTTTTGATTCATCTCGATTATGGAAAAACTAATAAATCAATGACAAAAAGAAGACGAAGATTTGACACAATAGCTGAATTTGTTAGATATATTAACGGCAATGTATTAGTTGAAGTTGACAATAAATTAATAGAAATTCCGATTTATTTTATTACTCCATTATATTTAAATAATATTTAATTTTTTTTTATTTCGTAAGAAATGAGTGACAACAAAGCAGCCAAGAGTCCTGATTTAATTAAGATTCAGAGTCCAGACGATGAATATAAAAAGAAACTAAACAGAATTAAATCAAAAATATGCTATTACAAAAAGAAGTCGCAATGCGGTGGGGTTGATGCCCATAAAACTAAAGTAATTGAAAACGATAAAGAGAAGAAGGAAATAATCGAAAAATTAGAAACTTACCGTTCAATCCTTAAACTGAGTGAGGCAAAAATAAAAGAATTTAATAGAATAAATAAATTGATTGGAAGAGATGAATTTAATAAAGATGAATTTTTAAACTCAATCCAAATTTAATTTTTATTCCTCTTCGACAACGTCTCGAATAACTGAAGGTGCTACCATGTTACCATGTGCTACCAGGTTAATGAACTTCTCTGAAAAAATGAGACAACATGACATTTAGACAACAACACAGGAGGAAGGCAGTTATGAATTATTTTTGAAGAACTGAAGGTGCTACCATGTTACCATGTGCTACCAGGTTAATGAACTTCTCTGAAAAAATGAGACAACATGACATTTAGACAACAACACAGGAGGAAGGCAGTTATGAATTATTTTTGAAGAACTGAAGGTGCTACCATGTTACCATGTGCTACCAGGTTAATGAACTTCTCTGAAAAAATGAGACAACATGACATTTAGACAACAACACAGGAGGAAGGCAGTTATGAATTATTTTTGAAGAACTGAAGGTGCTACCATGTTACCATGTGCTACCAGGTTAATGAACTTCTCTGAAAAAATGAGACAACATGACATTTAGACAACAACACAGGAGGAAGGCAGTTATGAATTATTTTTGAAGAACTGAAGGTGCTACCATGTTACCATGTGCTACCAGGTTAATGAACTTCTCTGAAAAAATGAGACAACATGACATTTAGACAACAACACAGGAGGAAGGCAGTTATGAATTATTTTTGAAGAACTGAAGGTGCTACCATGTTACCATGTGCTACCAGGTTAATGAACTTCTCTGAAAAAATGAGACAACATGACATTTAGACAACAACACAGGAGGAAGGCAGTTATGAATTATTTTTGAAGAACTGAAGGTGCTACCATGTTACCATGTGCTACCAGGTTAATGAACTTCTCTGAAAAAATGAGACAACATGACATTTAGACAACAGTCCTGGAAATTTGATGCAGTCCAAAAATAAAGTTAGTTTTAAAATTATTTTTATTTTTTTATTCCTATATAAATGACAGCAACAAACAACAACAATAACTTTATCATTTCTGATGAACAAGTTATTGATTCATTAGCTGAGGAATTAGTTGTGGCAGAAACTAAAACCCTCAACGAAAGAATTGGTGAAAACAAGATTGATTTACATAACTACCTCAAACACGATGGAGGAAGAGGAAGGAAAACTGGTATGGCTTTATTAGTAAATAAAATTTCAAATTTAACGATTATAGATGTTGATATCAATAAATCATACAATGATGAACTTAAAGAAACAGTTAGAAAAGATATTTTATCAAAACTTTCGGATAAAGATGTTATCGTTAAAACCGCTTCAGGAGGTCTTCACATTTATTGCAACACTAATTTCTTCTATGCAGTTTCGAACAGAATGATTAAATGTTATTCTTGCAATGATTATGATATTGACATAATGACTTCTATTGATGATTCAAAGCGTTCTTTAGTAGTTATGGCTGATTCAAGAGTTCGCAAGAATGCATCAGAACCAATCAATACATACTCATTCATTCGCGGAAGTTATGATTCAACATTAACCAGAACAGTGAATGATATATTAAATGATTTGAATATTAAGGTAAGAGTTGAACAAAAGAACGAAGAAATAAAGAGTATAATGAATGAAAACAAAGATGTAAACATTGACGATAAACTTGCCCAGAGCATAGTTGATGGCATCTGTGATTTTGAAGTACATAATGACGGTGGGAACATGAATTTGGAAAAAGAAATAACATTATTCACACTGTTTCAAGCAATTAATTCGTTACCTAATCATTTAATTAATGAAGCATACGATAACGTTTATAACTTCTGCAGTTTAACAGAAAATGCAAAAAGTAATTTTGAAAAAGCACGTGGTAGATATGCACATTTAATGACTTCTCCATTTGTTTTAGTGAAGATTCTAAAACTATACCAAAAGGAATATTATGATGAATATGTTTTACCTTTATTACGTAAGCCAAAAATAACATTTGATATAAAACTTGATGACTCGTTTTTGATAACAGATATTAGACGCAAGGCTGAAAATCATCAGTATAAAAACAGTTCTGAAGTAATTGAGGATTTATCACGTGTAATCCGTTTTGTAGATTATGGAAACAAATACTTCATTCAAAAGGACTATAATATCCACGACAAAATGAATCAAATATCATTCGTTCTTCAATCAAACATGAAAGAGTCACTTAAAATGATTAAATTATTTAAAGAAGAAGGTAAAACAATAACAGCATGGGACGTACTATTAAATCAATTGTCTTCATTAACCGTTAAGGGTGTTTGCTTTAAATCTGATTCTCCAGATGTTTTCTCAACGTTTCAAGGTTATAAATACAACATTCTCGAAAAGCTTGATTACTCAAAAATTGAGATGTTTATGAATTTCATTAAAGAAGCCATTTGTGATAATAACGATGAAGTGTATAAATACCTTCTCGGCTGGATTGCATCAATGATTCAACATCCAGGAATCAAGAATGAAACAGCAATTATTTTGAAAGGACTTCAGGGAACAGGTAAAAACAGATTTACAGACATTATTTCTGAACTCCTCGCCGGTTATTCATGTAAAAACATTACTGAAATAAGTGAGCTAACGGGTAATTTCAATTCAGTAGTTGAGAATAAAATGTTTCTTGTACTTAATGAACTCAAGAATGTTGGTGAAGATAGACTCGCAAACTTCAACGCTTTGAAATCATTCAGTGGTCTAGTTAATGAGTCCTCGTATTCTTCTGTGCATTCATTCACTCCATCTAAATCAGAAGCTTGAAGCATACGTGTAAAGAATATGTCACCCACTGTGGTCATCGCTTGATCGGGGAAGTTTCTGGAATCTATAGTGACCTGAAGACCTCGAAGCATTGGATTTTCTAAAACCGTTCTTTGCATTGCATTCTTCGGAAATGTTAACACAACATCTGTAACATTATGAAGAGCGTATGAGAAATCTGAGCTGATACCTTCAGGAGTGATGCAACCTCCATTTAGTGAACGAACGTCAATATGTTGAGCTGGAATCATGAATGGATCTTCCTTACTAAATAAACGTGGTATTGCTTTAACTGATTCTTCAATTAAACCGTATCCTGGTGTAATGCATTTATCCTCTAAAACTTCCATCTTTGTGCATGAAATAATAACGTCATCAACTGTTGCGTCAGCAGATGTAGCGGCTAAGCTTGTAATTAATTTGGCAGGAAGTCCGATTTGTTGGAATTTGCGATCATATTTATAAACATGATTCATAATCTTTTCATAATTTTCATCAGTTATCTTTTCATAAACGTAATTTTGTAAATCAGCAACTCTTAACGGGTCAACCTGACAAAATACTAAAGTATCCCTGAAAACATAATATTTAAGAATGATATCACCAAATGATTTAGGATAATCATCGAACGCCTGAAATGCTAACAAATCATTTACCGGAATAATCATATCAAAAGTGACATCAACTTCTTCATTGCTTTCTTGAAAACTTCTGAAGGGTCAATATATTTACCACATACTGAGTTATCATATTTTTGAACATTATTATATAACGAATGAACAAACTTTTTAACTTTCCTTTCTGATTTTGGTTTATATGTTGCAAATGCGAAAGATTCACGGGCGCAATCCATCTGAAGATAACCAGCATCACCTCTTTCGGTTTCTACTTCTAATTGTTTAAAGCTTTGATTTGATGATTTGTAACCAACGAATAAACGCATGCATTTAAAAGCGGCATCACATGTGAAAGCTTTATTTGAAACTAGAGTTGCTTTAACTTTGCGTTTAATATATGTGTCACCTAATTGGTTCACATCATGAGCCGGATTTGTAATTCTTAAATGAGTTTGTTTATCATCAAAATATGGAGCATCAGAGTCATAGCATGAACTTTCAAGTTCTCTATAATATCTTCTACCGTCATTCTTTGCGAATATTTCATTTATCTTTTCGAATGAATGAAACACATTTCCATTAATCGGTTTAGTGTTTGGCACCAAATAGTTAGTCGTCATTTATTTAATAAATAAAAAATCAAAATTAAAAGATGAAAATGAATTTTTAATTTTAATGAAATAATCAACTATGGCTGCAGGATTCTTTAAAAAATTATGGGATAAAGTAAAAAGAGGAGCGCATAAAGTTTGGGAAACAATGAAGAAAGGAGCAAATTGGATATTTAAGAATAAAGAAGCAATTAGTGACGTTGCTGAATCAATAACGCCAAAAGCTGCCCCAATAAGAGAAATTTTAAATAAAGGAGAAAAAGTTTATCAAAGACTTCAACCGATACTAAGATAAAAATAATATTTATTTTTCCACTATCTACCTCCTATTTTATTAAGTATTCCTTCAGCTATTCCACCAATTGCGTTACCTGCTTGTGCTCCCATCGCCGGATTACCTGCTTTAGTACCTAATACTCCACCTATGATAGTTCCCGCCGTTTTCGCTACTGGTGCCAAAAAGTTTGCTACAGGTTTAATAATATTTTTATGAACCCAACCCGCAGCTTTCTTAATTCCATCCCATAATTTTTTAAAGAATCCTGCCGCCATTTCTGATTTAATATTAATTAAAAAATATATTTCATCACTTATATTCTAATTTTTATTTAATGATAAATGAAACCAATTTTAAAAATAAATGAAACAGAGGAGGAAGAAATAAATGAAAGTGAAAATGTTCAACAAAAAATAAACATTGTTAAACCAATTACTGAAATAAAAATTTTTTCATCTGTTGAAGAATTTAATGACTATTATGCTAACAATAAAAAATTATTTGAAGAATTGACAACGTGTAAATTGAATAAAATGTTTAAAGTTGATGGATTCAAAATTTCAAAAATAAAAGGAGTGGTTAGTTTGAAATCTATTCCTCAATCAAGAATCACCTCATTAATGAAAATTGATGATTTAACAAAAAGAATAGAAGAGATTGAAGAAAGAATGAATCAAATAATTGATTTCATAAATTCAAATAATCATTAGTTTCTTAAAGTTCAATGTTGAACTCATCAAATTCATCTTCATCATTACCATTACTCTTTCAACTCTATCTTTTGATAGTCTTGCGTTTAATTTTTCGTAAGACATGAATTTTTAAAAATTTTTTTATTTTTTTATTTTTTTATTTCATTATGGTAGTGAATCTTTCATTCATGAAAATATTTATTTTCAATTTCTTCTTCTCGTTTATGAGGTCTTTGATTATGACTCCATTGATTCCATTCAGGATTTAAACAATGTTTAATTAATCGCGGAATATCTGACATCATCTATATATAGCTTCTTTTATAAAAGATAAAAAAATAAATTATTTTAAAATTAATGTTAATTTTTTAAATAAATATATAGGGTGTCCAAAGGTGTGTTTAGCACAAACCTGAATACTGCGAATAGAAATAAACAAGTTACATATATATAAAGTTTATTTAAATATAATCACCATTGGATTCAATCACGCGTTCGCAGCGATCGATCCAGGCTTGAAAGACACGCTTTAAATCATCATGAGAAAATTGCTCAAATTGCTCTCTTACAAAATTTTCAAGATCATCTGGACTCGCGAATTCGCGTCCTTCAGCTCTCTTTTTTAGCGTGCCGAATAAATAAAAGTCAGAGGGTGCAATACCAGGTGAATAAATTGGGTTTGGAACAACTTTGACATTGTTTTCCACCAAGTAATTCATTACCTTATGACTTTTGTGAACTCTTGAATTATCAAAATGAATTGCAAACTTTTGTTTTTGTTGTTTGGATTTCTCAAACTCATCAGAATTGATAATTTGAGTAAGAACATTGTCAATTAGATACTGAGCATTCATCGTATTAGGTTTTTGAAGAATATCAATTGCGATGATGCCATTCACGCCCCAAAAAACCGACAACATCATCATTGGTGTGTCAATTTTTTTCTTCGGGAATGTTTGCGGATTTTCATCCTTCGGATCCACATGATTTTGGCTTCTGTTGCATATTGAAACCAAGACTCGTCCCCTGTTACTAAAAAGCGAAACTTCTTGGATTGATACGCACCCAATATAGAGAGGAGCTCTTTCGAAGATTGGACTCTAGATTTTTTTTGAACTGAATTAAGGTTGTGCGGAACCCAACGTGTATACGCTAGTTTGTAGTTCAAATAATTGTGCAGATAATAACTGACTGTTGTACGTGGTATCTTTGTCATCTCCTCTATCCTTCTGAGTGATGCTCTTGGGTCTTCATCTAGCGCTTGAAGAATTGCTTTGATTTTTCTTTGATCCGGCGATTTTTTGTCAATTTTTATGATGGGCGCCTTTTTGTTCATGAAGTGATACATCCTAACATGATACGTTACAGTGGAATAGCTAGGAGCATCCATACCGAAGCATTTTACCAATGTCTCGTAGATTTTTTTACAGTCTTTGCATTTTTTTGCAAGAGCGAGGATGTTTTCTTTATGATTCATTAAAAAAATGAAAAAAAACCGCCAAAATTTCCCACGAAACCGCCTCTTGTCTCAAAATTCATTTTATATCCCGGCATGGCGCCAAAATACAACTTACTCATCATATACATATATTCATATTTTTTATTATATATTTATAATCAGCATATATCTCCTTTAATAGTCTCATATAGAGCGCTGTGCTAAACGCACCGTTGGACACCCTATATTTTAATGCATCGTCTATATATAGATGTAACAAAAAAAGTCACACAACCCATCATATTCTACTACTCAAATTTTTATCAGGAATTCTAATATTTTGACTATAGATCCGTATTTTTCCCAAGTGAGCGGGGTATCTCCAATTCCAGCCCTATCGTCCTCCCAGTGTTAGTTTTCAATATAAAATTCAAATTTTTTTGAAAATAAAAATTTCGAGAAATTTTTCTGATTTTTTTCTTTGATTTCAATAATTCAAAATAAATTTGGGAGTAAAAAGACACTATTTAATGAAATTCATATGAGTGAATGTGGATAAATACTCTCAAAACATACAATTTATCTATTTTTTCTTTATATTATCAACTACCCAGATTTTCCTTACTTTTACCACCCCTCTAAAGCTGGGGACACCGCCTATCGTTGGGAGTAGCTATTAAATAGAACCACCAAGGGTATTTTTCGAACTGCCGGTGTAGTGGAAACATCTGACATAATTATTCATTATGCCAAGGTTTGATTCACATTTAGCCAATTTTTTTCTTTTTTGGATCATGAATTTTTTTTTTGGGTCACTATAAGATTTGTTTCATGTTCTAAATCTGCTGCATATGTAATCTATTTTTATTTACCTATTTTTTAAAAATCTATTGGATTGCCAAATTTGAATATATTTAAAATCATAAAAATCCAAAAAAACTATAAATATATGTTTTATGCATAGTGCCGATACTCAAATATCAGATTACTTAGATCCATGAATAATATCCGAATTTTTTTTCTTAAAATTAAACTTCAAAACTTCCTGCAATTTTATTCTTCATCAATTGTAAATTTTTAAAACCATTTTTTAAAATAATTTTGCGTAAATTTTATTCTCATGTTGTTTTAATCGAAAATTGATACATTTTCAAAAAAATAATATTGACTTATGAAATTCATTTTTAAGGTGAAATAGTATTGTTTTTATTAAAGTATATGAATAATATATAAAAAATTAATGAATAATATAAGCAGATTTTTAGTTTACAAAACAAATATGAGCAATGCAATTTCAAACTTTTGCTGGCAATTTCGATATTGCTCAAGTTTGTAGTATTTGTGATACCTATAACATCGGCTTAATCAAAATTCGATTTTTCTTATGAGTTATTGAGAAAATTTGATTGCAATGAGAAGGATTTCGACGTTTTTGATAAACTAAGAGCTGAGCTTTAGGGGTTCAGTTCATTTATGGCTGTAGTTTGATGCGTAGATCTCTTTTTTATTGTAAATTCTTTCAGCATGGAGATCGAGAATGAATCTTTTGAGAACTTTATGAGTTTTTACACCCGTAAAGAGGTCCTTCGAGGAAAGATAGTCCAGACTACATGAAGATGTGGGTTAACCAAAAAAATCCGATGGTTTCCCCATATTCATGTAGATCTTCGAAAAAATGAGCACCAAAAAAGCCAAAAAAATAGGCTTTTTATTGGATTTGTACACTAGATCAATAATCTATTTAGGATCTGACACTCTTTTTAGCCAGAGATATGAGGTCCTTTCTAGGAAAACGATCTATTCATCCATAAAAAAATGAATTATCGTTTTCCCCAGAAATTACATGGGGAGTGGTAAAAGTAAGGAAAATCTGGGTAATTAGTGATAATTTTTTTTGAATCAGATTTTTTTTCATTAAAAACATAATATATAACACAACAATGATGCACACATACGTATCTACACATCAAAATATAAAGATTGTTTTGGTCTGGGCATCCCAACCCAAAATTCTTAAAAAATTGAATAAAATTGAATACTTGGGGCTGGGATACCCATCCCAAAACCGAATTGAATTTTTTGAATTAAAGAATATATTTATGTATTTATAATATACATGTGATGTCTATAAAAAATACTAAATTCTAAAAAAAATTCAATTTATTCAAAACGTATACTAAGTGATCACTTCATTAGTAGGATCAGCAATCCTACTAAATGGTGAGAACGCCACTAACTAAAAAGGGAGTCCTTGGAGCTCTTGATCTCTTGTCAGTAGAGTTCATAATGAGGCATGGCATCTACTGATTAGAGATCAGAGCAATCCTACCTTACCTTCAGGAGCTACAAAGCTCCTAATCGTTACGAGAGGGAGCCTTGGAGCTCCTGAAGCTCATCAGCAGAGGCTATTTACCATTTGGGCCTCTTCTGATGAAAGATGCGAAACACGTCTACGAACCAGGAGCTTCAAAGCTTCTAATCCTTACTAAAGGGAGCTTTGGAGCTCCTGAGTCTCCATCAACAGAGTCCCAGATGGTAAATGTCCTTTGCTGATGAAAGATGCGAAACACATCTCCGAACCAGGAGCTCCAAAGCTCCTAATCCTTACGAAAGGGAGCTTTGGAGCTCCTGAAACTCCTTTTACTATAAAATAGGACAGTTTTCTTCTGAGGTTCTCATCAAATCTAAGACTTCAGAAGAAAGCTGTCCTATCAATGTATACTTACACTCTCATGGACTACAAGTGTACAATTTTAAGGCAGTGATTATCCGAGGCCTCTCATCAAATGAGGGACCTCGGATAATCTCTACCTTAAGTAGTCAAATAACTTTTCTCACTATTTAGGAACAAAAGAACAAGAGTTGGAGTACTTTAAGGCAAGATTCTTCCGAAATCTCTCATCGAATGAGAGACTTTGGAAGGACCTTGCCAAATCCTTGAACGCCAATATCCTTGGAACTGAGCTAGAACCAGGGAGAAGTAGCATACTATAGAGCATGATGGTAATCTCGGAAATGCTTATATCGCCCCAAGCACAATATTTAAGAAGTCTAACTCATATATACAAGAAGTCAGGCTGAATAGATATTGTGCATATGGTTTGCAGAACTCTCATGATATTTAAAATTCATGTTATCCCAAAAAGGTGACACTTTGGGTGTATCGTCCATCCCAGGGATGCAAAAATCACATCACCTTGGATCTATAATTTTGACAAAATATTTACAATTTCGGAAAATTTAAACACCCAAATATAATTATTATTTATAAAGATCATTATTCCTTATGGCATTCCAAACGGGAACCGCGGTTGGTTACCATGGATTTCCGTCACCGGTCACATTTTAAAGATTTTTTAAGCCTTATAAAAATATGCTTTGTAAATCATTTTTTGTAAATCGGCAAAAATTTGGTAATTTTCTTCAACTAATAAATCTGCGAATAGCATTTATAATACAAGAACAATCTTTTAAAATGCGTTTGATTCATTTTTGTATAATTTCATATAATTTCACGTTAGACAACAAGAGTCATGAAGTCTCATACTAAGGGATATCCAACATATATTTTAATAATCTAATGTTTGTGACAAATATTCAACATAAAATTAAGTTTTCGTTTCGTTACAAGGCATTCATACTTTGGAGATATCATATTTAATGTACAGAAAAGTTAATATTAAACAATACATGCTAAAGAATTAATAAATAAGATAATAAAATAAATTTATACGTAATTACTTTCATTTAATATGCTTTATGCTGTATAATATTGATTAAGAGGCATTAAAAGGTTCCATAGTCTGCTTTTATAGGCAAGATTTTTGATAAAAATTTTAAATTTTGAAAAATGATGAGAAAAGGAAAAAAAGGTAAATGAGAGCAAGAGGAGGGAAAAAAAGAAAAAGAAAAGAAAGGGAAGGGAAAAATAAAAGAAAGAAGGACATATAAAAATTTAGATGCGCATTCTTAATGCCGAGGCGGCTTGCCGCCGAGGCGCGATTTTTTTAGGCCTCTACGGTAATCCGGCAATGTTTTTTTAAATCTTGTACAGCCCTAGGAGGATGTAATAATTTGGTACTAATTTAATTGCATTAAAATACTAAAATTATGAAATTGTAAATTTAATCGAAAGATATGAGTTTAAATAAAGAAACGAGAGATATTTTAATTGATTTAATTATTTTATATCACTGATTGTCAGTAATGTCCTTTGATCTTTGATTCAATGAATACGTTAGTATGAATAATCAATATTCATTGAACAAAAATGAACAAATACAGTGTAATATGCAGATTTTAGTATGCAAATGTTATATCGTGTGATAAATTCTCCGTAATAAAGAAGATATTTACAATTATTTTTATATGAGCTTTAAATCTGTTGAAATAGTTCCAATATCGCATGAAATTGGCAGATTTGAAGTAATTTGATTAGTTTTGAGATGGAAAATTTCTAAAAAATTTCTGAAATCAAGAAAATATTTCCTAAATGTTAGTCACCGTTACGGTTTTTTCTTTGGGGGCTCGCAAGCTCGCCCCCAAAGAAAAAACCGTAACGGTGAGCTCACATTTCGGCATAGTTTAAGTCTAGGTTTTGCATTTTAAAATGTTTGTTACCTTATCTTCTTTCAAAAAGTGGCAAAATTTGTTTGAAATTTGAAAAAGATATTTTTATTTGCATAAATGACATTCAACTAAGCTGTAGCATGATTCTTTTGCATGCTCTAGTTTTTTCTCAGTTCAATCTCCTTCCATACTCTTGCTTGTACCAGTAAGATCGCACCAAAATTCTCAAAAATTAAGATCTCCAAATTTTATGTCCAACTCCAATTATCAAACGCCCTCATTAACGCCACTCATAGCCATCTTTCATGCATGAGAAATTGTTATTAGAAGATTTTTTACGGCTAATTATCTGATTCAATTCAGATCAATACTCAAAGCCCATTATTTATTTATAAATCCTTGTTTGTCGCCTATGCGAATAAAAATTCTTTTTATATTTTAAACAATTTTTTTTCACTTTGGAAGGAGAAAGGTGACTAACATTTTAAAAATGCAAAAACCGACTAAACTATTTCGAAATTTTGTTAAAAATACTTTCAAAATGCTGAATTTAGAAAAAAATTTGGAATTTCTTGATCCTAGAATTTTGATTAATTTTGTTAAATAGCTTAAATCATCAGTGATTTATGAAGTTTTGGATAAATTCTTAATCAATATTCATTCATTCAATGAATTTGAGCAATAACACTGAAAAAGTAAGGTTTACACATGAATTAAATGGAAAATAACCAGCATATCCTATAGAATTTCTATTTTTTTATCATTGATTTGAAATGCACTATATTAGAAATCAATATCTCTAGAAAATGTGCCATAATATTTTATTTTATCTTGAATATTGTTTATTAACATTATACTAGTATCTCTTCTCGATACGAATTAAAAGATTTAACGGACTGGCTATTAAACTATAAGATTGTTCAATCTTACTAGATAAGGCAAGATATATATAAGTTAAGGAAACCTTAATTTGTTATATACGAAAACGATAAAAACAGTTTGACAAAAAAGTGACAACTTTACGTGTCAAAAATAGAAAAGTGACATTTATTCGTAATATTAAAATGAATCATCACAATCTTCTTCATAAGGGTCTTCATAATCTTCTTGATATTCTTCTTCATAATTTACTTCGTATTCTTCTTCTTCATTACTATCTTCTTCTATTTCAACCGGATTCACCTTATTTTCTTCTTCTTCAACTTCCTCGCCTTCTTTTTCCCATTCATCTTCTTCGATTCCTTGGAGCTCTGGCATCTCATTGGCCATAAGTGAACCTGGAAGAAAATCTTGAGAGACTCCATCCACAATCCATTTTGCCGGCATTCCCCTCTTCCAAATTGGAAGTTTCTTCCACATTTCAGATGGGCTATAGTGAATTTGTTTTCCATTCACATAATGAGTTGGTAATGCTAGATGAGGTTTAGCATTATAGTACTCAACCCATTGTTGAATCGTTGCCCATGACAACTCTCTGCTCTCTATGTTAGGCCACAAGCGCTCGATTTTCCCATTTTGGTATGGGCATTGGGGGACAATATATACATTATTGATCCCCCGAACCCTCATAGCCTTTAGGAACTCGCCTTTATTCTCGCCGCCATTATCGGACCAAATTGTATGTGGTGGTCCATAACGGGCTATTGCTCTCTTAATTACTTTCACTGTTTGGCTAGCATGTTTTGACGAAAGATGCTGCCATTCTATGATGAGCCTTGTGCAGTCATCAATCACAGCATAAAGAATCTGACTTCTCTTTTTGCCAAGAAAGTGGATATCAACGTGCCATATTTGGTTAGGAAAGGCAGCTAAGTATCTTGTCTTTCCTTTTGGCCGATAGGGTCCCCTTGGACGTGCCAAGCCTAGCTCTCTAAAAGCTCTTTCTACCATATGTCTTGAGGGGGATGTGGAAGAGGGTTTGTAAGATATTTAATGTTCCTCAGCTCAGATGGAAATGATAATGGAGACTCTTCAATCATAAGTCCGGAAGGAATTGTGGAAGAAATTTGATTCAGGGGCTTAAAACGTTCAATAGCGGAGAACCATGCTTGGATAGGCGTTGGCTGTGGAACAATACCCGTCTTCATGTCCAAAAATGCCTCAAAATGAGATTTGGCATATTCGATATCTTTATTTATTTGGTTATAGGCGGAGATTATTCCAAGATGGCCATGCTGCTCAATTAGGTTTCTAATAGTTACCTTAAGATCTTTTGGTACATTAACTTTGGGTCTCCCGCGCTTAAGGGGAATAGACACAGATGGGTGAGGCTGAGGCTGAGTATTGGCAGAGAGCTGTTGCTGTGGGGGAGTGTTGGCAGAGAGTTGTTGCTGTGCCGAGGTGTTGGCAGAGAGCTGGCGTTGAAGAGGAGTATTGGCAGAAAGTTGTTGCTGTGGAAGAGAGTTGGCAGAGAGCTGGCGTTGTGGGGGAGTGTTGGCAGAGAGTTGTTGCTGTGCCGAAGTGTTGGCAGATAGCTGGCGCTGAAGATGGGTGTTGGCAGAGAGCTGGCGTTGAAGATGAGTGTTGGCCGAGAGCTGGCGTTGTGTCTGGGTGTTGGCAGAGAGCTGGCGTTGTGGGGGAGTGTTGGCAGAGAGTTGTTGCTGTGCCGAGGTGTTGGCAGAGAGCTGGCGTTGAAGATGAGTGTTAGCAGAGAGCTGGCGTTGAAGATGAGTGTTGGCAGAGAGCTGGCGTTGTGGGGGAGTGTTGGCAGAGAGTTGTTGCTGCGCCGAGGTGTTGGCAGAGAGCTGGCGTTGTGTCTGGGTGTTGGCAGAGAGTTGTTGCTGCGCCGAGGTGTTGGCAGAGAGTTGTTGCTGTGCTGGCGTTGTAGAGGAGTGCTGGCTGATGAGGGTTCTTCCTGTATACGAGAGTCGTTTGAACTTTGTAATATCAAATAATCGGTAAGGAGAGTGTCATCTCTGTGTTTCAAAATGGATGAACACTCGTAGAGTCGATTATTATATTTAATGTAGAAAGTAGTAAACTCTTGAAGTTTGTATGTATGATGTAAGTACTCTTCAATAGTAATTAGTCTATTACATAAGAGAGCTTTGTAAAATGTTATCTTGTTAATTGATGAACGAATAGTGTTGTTGACTAATGGAACATTTGTGAGAACAATGGCTAACGGTGTGCGCCTTTGAATCTGTGCTAGAGCTGTTTCAAGTCAAGCTGAATCAACTAAGGTGTACAAATTCATTTTAAACAAATTTGAAATGAAATAATTTGTGAGAATTTGAGAATAATTTAATTATTTCAGAAGTCTATATTGAAAAAATATTCTTAACAAAATTAATTTAAATGGTTCAGAAAATAAAAAATTAAAATTAATGGAAAAAAAACATGATTAGGAATAATTAACAATAATAAATATCATGGTTTTGGATTATTTAAACAGCTATAAAAGAACGAATTTTACAAATTACGATAAAAAAAATTATTGAAAAATAATGAAGAGAATAAGGATTTGAATCGAAAATTAAAAGGATGATTATGTGTCAAATTAAATTAAAATAAAAATTTTAGAAGATTTAGACAAGAAATAGTGCAAAGAATTAGAATTAACATAAAAATCGAAAATTTAATAAAGGAGAGATAAAATTATTGTAGTATTCAATTGAAAAATTTTATAAAATAAGGAATATTGGTAAACAAATAAGTTTCATCTAAAAAAGGAAAATAAAAATATAAAAATTGAAATAAAAACAGAAATATAAAATATTTTTAAAATGCAAAAAAGTTTCATACTAATCGTTTTTGTATAATATTTTGTTGCATGCTAAGATCAGTCATAATGTAAACCTCTCAATTTTATTGTCGTGGGAAGTATCTCAATTCCTTCAAAAAAATTGAAAAACTATTTAATTTTAAAAATATAATACTTTTAATTAGTTAATTAATTGGAGATATTTTTAAAAAATCACTTTTGATAATACTTTTGAGAACTTTAATTAAAAAATATATTCAAAAATATCCAGGATATCAAGAGGGAATTGTTCCTTATGAGGTATATAGTTATGATGTATACCTCATAAGGAACAATTCCCTCCTTAAAATCGTAGACATTTTTATACTTATTAATCAACCATTCAAAATCATATTCCTCTGAAAAGTTATTTTATTAAAAATTTAGAATTTTAATAAATATAGAGTTTGAATTTCATACAATACCTATATATTTTCAAAAATGGAATTTGAAAACCATTCTCAAAAGTTCTCAGAAAACCTTTTTTTCATTAATTTTAAGAAATCTGAGTATTAAATTAAGTAATAAATTTGTTTGACACTACTTTAATTTTTAAATTCAAAAAATTATATGTGCTTCTTAAAATGACTCAAAAAATTTTATTATAAAATAATATATAATATTAAAAATCCCACAACATTTTTTACTTTACATAATCGTACTTCCTCGACGATTAATTTCCACTCAATTTCTATCATTGACCGAACTTAGCATGCAACAATTTATCATTGAAAGATTATTGAAAGATATTTTGAAAGAAATCGAAAGAGTTAAGAAATATTGAGAAGAAGGACAATTGAATGAATTTTTTGGCCGATTGTGCTATGCAAAGTTGATGATAATTGCAGGAAATTTTGAGATTTTCGAGGTTTTGGAGGGTGTGAGTACTATTATATGTAATAGTATCTCACACCCTCCAATTCATCCAATGGCGTCGAGAAAATTTTGGTGAAATGTCGTCGCATTTCACCAAAATTTCTCGGCGCCATATAGAGAACTAGAGTCTGTGAGGTACTGATTCTATCTATGTACCTCGCAGACCCTAGTTCTCAGCCAAAATGGCTAAAAATTGCTCGCAATTGTTTGCCATGTAAACTGTCACTTTTTGAGGCGATTTGACATTCTGTCAAATCTCCTTTTTTCGTATATAAGAAATTTAGTTAATATCTTTGATTTATACTAATTATAAATGAGTGACTTCTGGATTGTTCTATTTTTACATCCATCATTTAACACAATCTTTTTTGAACAATTTTATATAAAAGAGATCTATTATAAATGATGAAAAATGTCATTTAATTGATAAATTTGTATATCCTTGTCATGATATTGTTTTTCATATATAAAGCAGTTAACTATATGTAATTGATCTATTCCAATCTAGTTTTGATTCACAATCAAGAGTTAATATCTACTATTTACTATATTATCCATAATTTTAAATTAATGTTGAATAGTTACCAAAAATATACATATAATATATATAAAATATGGAAAATTAATAGTTTGTCTCATAAAAATGCTAGAATTACACTTTTTATTATCATATTAGATTTTCGACTTAAAACTATTGAAATACATTATATTACATTTCAAATCTATAACTACATACAAACACTCAGGTTGGAAAAACATAGACTCTTTTGATCTTTTATAATTATATAATTTTTTATTTTCTTATATTATCTTATTTACTTCACATAATATATAACTCCATAGTATATGTAATTAAATTTTAACCTTGATTTTATTACAAATTCTGTTATCATGAATATGCGCAATCAAAACATATTAATATAGAGTTTTGAACTAATTCAATATTGTGTAATGGATCAAAACAACAAATTATATAAAATATTACAGATTTACATTGTAAATCAATATAATCAAATTATATAATCTTATATAAAAAACAAAGATCCTTCATCTGCTTAGATCTAATAACTTCAAGGTATACCCTGATTAATTGCATACATAGAATTTAACAAAAACAAATATTTCATATTCCTGGAGGTCTATCGTCATGATCGGAACGATTTTCGGGGAAAAACATCAAAAGACGATTATTTTTCGGGAAAAACGTTTCTTCCCAATATTTGTCACAAACATTAGATTATTAAAATATATGTTGGATATCCCTTAGTATGAGACTTCATGACTCTTGTTGTCTAACGTGAGCTTTGGATTGCAAGCTCTGTGGTTAACGAACATAAATTAATTGTAAAGTTTTCAAAAATTTTCATCGTTTCTATCAGCATCTATTTTTCCTTTAAAATAATATATTTGTATGAATACAATATTTAGTAATTTTTTTATTTCCCATAATTTCATTCAAAATTTCAGAAAAAATTAATTTCTATTCAATATTATTTCAGCTTCAAAACACTTCATTCTTATAGATGTTGATTCACTAAAGTGTGATTCTATTTATATGAGGTAGGGGCATGAGGCTCGGCAAGTCTTATTGCTTTTTACCTCAATTTAGGTATTAAATAATTATAATGATTCATAGTGGCCGCTGCTGACTGGCCATCAGCAGTCCCTGGCCAAGATTAATATAATTATTTAATACTTATCCAGTTTTACATCAATAACAACAAAGCTAATCAATCATCATTCAGAAATGCGGGAAATTACTACTAATATTAAAGATTGATAGACATTAGGCTGGCCACCTTCTGTCTAATATCTTTACGAATAAAAATAATACTTTTTAAAACAAATTATTTAATAAATTTTATTAAAAAACAAAATCAAATATCAAATTGATCATCATTCAACTTGATGAAGAAGCGGCATGCTACATATTCTTCTTTGCATGATTCGTTCATTGAATTTCTTGTCTTTCGCAATTCAGATATTACACGTTCTACATCTGCTTCACTGCACGAAAGTGACATCATCCTTTTTCCAATTGGTCTTATTGCTTTTAGTTGCTTTATGCCATTCATGTACCAAAACTTGCCATCATTTTGAGCAAGATGATGACCATTTATAAGATGGGAATCATCTTGCTCTATGAAGAAATCGTAAGCATCAATCAATTCCTTGGCTCTATCGTCTTTATTGATCGTTGGATCAACTGTTGATTCGGCAATTGCTCTTTGTCTGAGGATTGTTATCATGAATGTGTATAGATCTTTTATCTCTTCATCTACAACATCCCAGACCAAGGAATTCCTCGAACCATCGGCATTTGTTTCGGCTGCATGATCGTCGTTAAGCATTTGTTCCTCTTCTGCTTGCTGGATCTCTTCATCATGCTCGGCTACCTCGTCAACACGTTCTGTTCGTTCTTCTTCAAGGATTTCGCCGAGTTTCTCAAATGTGATCTCGCGATTGATGATCCTCAGGGAAGGAATCGTTGGGACTTGCACATCTTTCAACTGCATTATAGGTGGATAGCTTGTCTTTCCTCCAAAACCCTTCTTGTCTCTGATGATCTTCCTTGCTAACGGTGTAAAGCCGAAAGCAAACCGAAGCAAATCAATTCTACCATATTCTTTCATATCATTTTTGAATATTGTAGTGATTGATCGGAGAATCTCTTCACCATCTGGCGTTAATCTTCCTGCCATTTCATCCAACATCCCTTGGCACTGTTGTATCATCAGGAATGCATAAGCACCCATGGACTTGTTGGATTCCAGCCATAATTGAAGTTGCTTTAATGGCTTGAATATCATTAAAGCATCTTTAAAGAGTGGAGGAATTCCATCACGTGTCCATTGTAACTGTTCACGTGTAGCTCTGGAAAGGGATAGTGGAAGATCTCCACTTCTTAAAGCAGTATTAATTGTTTCCAGATTATCAAAGATGAAAAACAGAGTATCATATATGTAGAGCCAGCGAGTTTCCGGGATTGATGGAACCCTGATCTTGTATCTCGCTCTCATATCGTGATTCTTAAAGATAATGATAATCTGGTGAACTCTATTCATCAGTTCATTCAACAATGGACATTGCTTACGTGCGTGGACAATAGCATTGTTCAAGACGTGGTTAAGGCAACGAATGTACACGGTTTGTAAGCCAGGGAAAAGGGCTCCTTCTGGCCTCCAGTGGCAGAGTCCTTTAACCTGGGCTGGCAAACCATCTCCGACTACTCCAGCTACGTGGTTTTTATTAACCTTAAGAGAATCAAACCAGTATGGTAGTCCTCGTATGTCCAATTAGTCGAAATTGTTGTGTCGAAGAATTGGTGGCGATCTGTTTTGCCTGGATTGCACACACAAGAGAATAGACCATGACGGCTGCCGTGTGTTCCGCAGTCCAGGGAAATTGAGAAGATGCGGAATTCCTCGCAGAACTTTAGGCCCCGAGAGGAGTCTGTTTTGCCTAAAGTAATCAATGCCTCTCTGACACCGCGCCGTGTGAACTCAATGTCTGGGATTGTAAAGTTGATGCCCTGTTCGCGATTGACTTTATTTTTAAGCCATTTGGCGAAGCTCTCTAGGAAGCTTTTAAATGCTGGCTTCATTGTGGCATAAAGGCTTATATCTAGGCTCGCAATAAGCCTGGCAATGATCTCTTCTAACGAAGGATCATTACCAGAGCCAACTGCTTGCTGAGTATTCTCAACTTGGTGCTCAGCAGGAACGTAGTTGGGCATTGTGAGTAAAAATTTGCACTTATGATCTTTAAAATCATTTTTCCTGCTTTTTTTAATGCATCGCACGAACTGCCCTTGAACTAATGTTTCACTACATTCGGCACAGTATGTAAAGAGCCTTCCTTTGTCTGATTGATTAGGCTCGTTCTCATAATAGCCGATCGTAGTGAAACATTTTTTCCACACTTTGTTTCCAATGTTTCAGGAGTTGGTGGATATTTCGTCTTCTTAAATGGAATCCACTCATCATATACATGAGGATCCCATGCAGTCATAATAAAAATAAAGTTTTTTGAATATATTCAATTTTTAAATGATATTTTCACTGGTTAAATATAAAATAAAGAATAAGATGTAAATTATTAAAATATTTAATTTTAAATTTTGAATTGTTATTAATAATGAAAAATAAAGCTTATTTCAATGAAAATTGTTCTGCAAATTTATTTCACTTTTGACCTCACTTTTTCCGTAATTCAATTTTTTACTTTTAATATTTTAGATCTTCATAATATCATTTGAAAAATTAACCATATAAAAAAATCAAGTTATCAATTCACTTTTTCCGTAATTCAAAAATCAAAAATATAAATAATATATCTTTTTATCAAATATTATTATTATATACTATGAAAAATGAGGTCCGGAAATTTTGCGGATTCCCGTAACTCAATTTTACGGAAAAAGTGCAGTAAACTATTCAAAATACGGAAAAATTGGTGTAAACTAATGATTTTACGGTAAAATCACGGAAAGTCCCGGAAGAATATATGTGCCTATATGAAATTATACAAAAATGAATCAAACGCATTTTAAAAGATTGTTCTTGTATTATAAATGCTATTCGCAGATTTATTAGTTGAAGAAAATTACCAAATTTTTGCCGATTTACAAAAAATGATTTACAAAGCATATTTTTATAAGGCTTAAAAAATCTTTAAAATGTGACCGGTGACGGAAATCCATGGTAACCAACCGCGGTTCCCGTTTGGAATGCCATACATCCTCCGATTCATTTCAAGCCACCCCAAACATTTTCAACTCTTTTACAATTTACATCATATTTTTTACAATTATCGAATTTTTATCAGATTTAGTATATCGACGATAAATTTTATCGAAATATAAAAGCGTGTTACTTACTAATCAGAGTTTTTCGCGATTCATATTTCAATTTACAAATCCAAGCATTGCTTTGCGTTTTCAAACATCAATTACTGCACTAAAATCATCTGCTTATACAAATCATAAAAAAATTTAAATACGATTGAATATTATTTTTATTTCGCGATTTATTTACAAATTTGCAGCTCACTCATATGAAATTTTTCGAAGTAGTAGGGCTGTACAAGATTTAAAAAAACATTGCCGGGTTACCGTAGAGGCCTAAAAAAATCGCGCCTCGGCGGCAAGCCGCCTCGGCATTAAGAAAAACTAAAAGACATCTTATTCAAGTAGAAATGCCTCAAAATTTTTTACAATCATAACAATGAACCGCAAAATTGAATTTTTGAAAGAGTAGTCAAAAATATTTTATTTCATACAATTTTCAAAATTTTCCATGCACAAGAATTGTGTCATATGCATAATATTGATCATGCAAATAATGTAAATACAGAAAAATTTGTGATGTAAAAAATTGAGAATTACAATGGATTGCAATTGTAAATTCAAATTCATTTACGAAAAATTTAGCTTATCTGAATAATAATATGACATCATATTGAGAAGCAATTGAATATTTTCTTCGGATTCATTCAAATAATTTATGAAATTATGCCACAAAAAATTTACCACCAATTTTACCAGTTTCAAAATGAAGATAAAATTTTGGAAAAAGGGATTTTTACGAAAAGCATATAAATGTAAATACTATTGCACATATTTTGCTTTTTCATTTAGAAATAAAAATATTGTAAATTGGTTTCACTGAATATAACAGTGCTAATATCACATGCTTATGCATCCATATTTTTATCAATTCATTTCAGAAATAACATAATACTTTTTTTATATATTAAAATAAATAAATAAATACAATTTTAATATGAATTAACAAATTCATCAGGAGTCATGGCTAAGCAAATTTTTTGCGATGTATCAATTAATAATGTTGGACTCATTAATACTTGTGTAGGTGTTTTCAATGCTTGAACTTGCATCTCTCCTGGTGGAAGCAATTCATTATCAAATGCATTATTATTTACGAGAGTCATTGCCATTGAAATTCTTCTCTAATCATCGTTTCATTCATCTCCATATAGCTCTGGAATTGTCTTATATTAGGGCTGACCAGACAAAATAATTACACAAGCAGCGATTTAATGTAGACATTCTTGTGATATCTTCAAGTGTAACACTCAAATGAACATTTGGAAGCAATAACTTAATTGCAATTTGCCATATTATTAAAAGACAAGTCAAATAATATCTGTTTTTCATAATGATTTATCTTGAAATTCTAAAAAAAATTATATATTTCCGAAAGAATAAGTTGCATTCTCCATAGAATAATGACGTAAAACATTATAAAAAGTAGTTTCATTAAACATTTCTAACAATTTTTGCATGGCTTCTGTTATTTTTGTGAACAAATCTAGTTTGTTCTCTTGTATAGAGACAATAATCATTCGAAATTCTTATGCAGAACTATTTTTGATGAAATAATCAAAATTTTTTGCGTATTGTCATCTGTTTCCAAATCAAATTAATAAGGCATTATGAATGAAACTATTCCGTTCAAAGAACTTGCAGATGTTAATTGTTTACCAAGACATGAAACAAATAATCTTTTCGCAGGAGGCAAACATGTATCAACGAATAAATCGCAGTCAAAAAAAGAACACAAATATCTGCAAATAAATTCTTCATTTTCGTTGATATTGGGTGTACAATAATGGAATGTTTCATCAATGAACTGCATCAAAAATTTCGTACCATAATCTTTGTTCTTATAGAAATTGGGAAGATGAAAATGAGCAATTATTGCGATTTGTCAAAAAACTATATTCGAATTTGGAATTAGCAATTGATTATAAATAATCTAAGCTGTATAAGCAACTATCAATGATATCGCACCGAATAAGAATTGTAATGATTCTTATCCTCATGTCTGAAGTGTTTCATTATCATTCATTCAAAACAACTGAATTACGAAATGTTTTGTTTTCACTTCCTAAAGATCTTTGTTGAAATCACATATGTTGAATGCATAGTATATTATCTTAGGAAGGCATCTGAAGCTCAGACATCAAAACATGGACACCAAATGGCTCTTCTTCAATGTTTTCATTGAAACATTCAAGAACTTATACGTATTAAGAGAAAGAACATTATGGAACTAATCTTTTTCACAACGGAAGAAGGATTTGAGTTAAAAATGTTCTAAAACATATTCCAATTTGTGTCCAGATTATGCCACTAACTGATGAAAAGAAGAATAAGTTCGTCCTGTTTAGGATTGTCAAGATTGACCAAAGAGGAGCAAATTGTGAAATTGTTCTATGGCATTCCAAACGGGAACCGCGGTTGGTTACCATGGATTTCCGTCACCGGTCACATTTTAAAGATTTTTAAAGCCTTATAAAAATATGCTTTGTAAATCATTTTTTGTAAATCGGCAAAAATTTGGTAATTTTCTTCAACTAATAAATCTGCGAATAGCATTTATAATACAAGAACAATCTTTTAAAATGCGTTTGATTCATTTTTGTATAATTTCATATAGGCACATATATTCTTCCGGGACTTTCCGTGATTTTACCGTAAAATCATTAGTTTACACCAATTTTCCCGTATTTTGAATAGTTTACTGCACTTTTTCCGTAAAATTGAGTTACGGGAATCCGCAAAATTTCCGGACCTCATTTTTCATAGAATATAATAATAATATTTGATAAAAAGATATATTATTTATATTTTTGATTTTTGAATTACGGAAAAAGTGAATTGATAACTTGATTTTTTTATATGGTTAATTTTTCAAATGATATTATGAAGATCTAAAATATTAAAAGTAAAAAATTGAATTACGGAAAAAAGTGAGGTCAAAAGTGAAATAAATTTGCAGAACAATTTTCATTGAAATAAGCTTTATTTTTCATTATTAATAACAATGCAAAAAAATATTTATCACGGGTTCAAAATTTAAAATTAAATATTTTAATAATTTACATCTTATTCTTTATTTTATATTTAACCCGTGAAAATATCATTTAAAAATTGAATATATTCAAAAAGCTTTATTTTTATTATGACTGCATGGGATCCTCATGTATATGATGAGTGGATTCCATTTAAGAAGACGAAATATCCACCAACTCCTGAAACATTGGAAACAAAGTGTGGAAAAAATGTTTCACTACGATCGGCTATTATGAGAATGAGCCTAATCAATCAGACAAAGGAAGGCTCTTTACATACTGTGCCGAATGTAGTGAAACATTAGTTCAAGGGCAGTTCGTGCGATGCATTAAAAAAAGCAGGAAAAATGATTTTAAAGATCATAAGTGCAAATTTTTACTCCCAATGCCCAACTACGTTCCTGCTGAGCACCAAGTTGAGAATACTCAGCAAGCAGTTGGCTCTGGTAATGATCCTTCGTTAGAAGAGATCATTGCCAGGCTTATTGCGAGCCTAGATATAAGCCTTTATGCCACAATGAAGCCAGCATTTAAAAGCTTCCTAGAGAGCTTCGCCAAATGGCTTAAAAATAAAGTCAATCGCGAACAGGGCATCAACTTTACAATCCCAGACATTGAGTTCACACGGCGCGGTGTCAGAGAGGCATTGATTACTTTAGGCAAAACAGACTCCTCTCGGGGCCTAAAGTTCTGCGAGGAATTCCGCATCTTCTCAATTTCCCTGGACTGCGGAACACACGGCAGCCGTCATGGTCTATTCTCTTGTGTGTGCAATCCAGGCAAAACAGATCGCCACCAATTCTTCGACACAACAATTTCGACTAATTGGACATACGAGGACTACCATACGTGGTTTGATTCTCTTAAGGTTAATAAAAACCACGTAGCTGGAGTAGTCGGAGATGGTTTGCCAGCCCAGGTTAAAGGACTCTGCCACTGGAGGCCAGAAGGAGCCCTTTTCCCTGGCTTACAAACCGTGTACATTCGTTGCCTTAACCACGTCTTGAACAATGCTATTGTCCACGCACGTAAGCAATGTCCATTGTTGAATGAACTGATGAATAGAGTTCACCAGATTATCATTATCTTTAAGAATCACGATATGAGAGCGAGATACAAGATCAGGGTTCCATCAATCCCGGAAACTCGCTGGCTCTACATATATGATACTCTGTTTTTCATCTTTGATAATCTGGAAACAATTAATACTGCTTTAAGAAGTGGAGATCTTCCACTATCCCTTTCCAGAGCTACACGTGAACAGTTACAATGGACACGTGATGGAATTCCTCCACTCTTTAAAGATGCTTTAATGATATTCAAGCCATTAAAGCAACTTCAATTATGGCTGGAATCCAACAAGTCCATGGGTGCTTATGCATTCCTGATGATACAACAGTGCCAAGGGATGTTGGATGAAATGGCAGGAAGATTAACGCCAGATGGTGAAGAGATTCTCCGATCAATCACTACAATATTCAAAAATGATATGAAAGAATATGGTAGAATTGATTTGCTTCGGTTTGCTTTCGGCTTTACACCGTTAGCAAGGAAGATCATCAGAGACAAGAAGGGTTTTGGAGGAAAGACAAGCTATCCACCTATAATGCAGTTGAAAGATGTGCAAGTCCCAACGATTCCTTCCCTGAGGATCATCAATCGCGAGATCACATTTGAGAAACTCGGCGAAATCCTTGAAGAAGAACGAACAGAACGTGTTGACGAGGTAGCCGAGCATGATGAAGAGATCCAGCAAGCAGAAGAGGAACAAATGCTTAACGACGATCATGCAGCCGAAACAAATGCCGATGGTTCGAGGAATTCCTTGGTCTGGGATGTTGTAGATGAAGAGATAAAAGATCTATACACATTCATGATAACAATCCTCAGACAAAGAGCAATTGCCGAATCAACAGTTGATCCAACGATCAATAAAGACGATAGAGCCAAGGAATTGAGTGATGCTTACGATTTCTTCATAGAGCAAGATGATTCCCATCTTATAAATGGTCATCATCTTGCTCAAAATGATGGCAAGTTTTGGTACATGAATGGCATAAAGCAACTAAAAGCAATAAGACCAATTGGAAAAAGGATGATGTCACTTTCGTGCAGTGAAGCAGATGTAGAACGTGTAATATCTGAATTGCGAAAGACAAGAAATTCAATGAACGAATCATGCAAAGAAGAATATGTAGCATGCCGCTTCTTCATCAAGTTGAATGATGATCAATTTGATATTTGATTTTGTTTTTTAATAAAATTTATTAAATAATTTGTTTTAAAAAGTATTATTTTTATTCGTAAAGATATTAGACAGAAGGTGGCCAGCCTAATGTCTATCAATCTTTAATATTAGTAGTAATTTCCCGCATTTCTGAATGATGATTGATTAGCTTTGTTGTTATTGATGTAAAACTGGATAAGTATTAAATAATTATATTAATCTTGGCCAGGGGACTGCTGATGGCCAGTCAGCAGCGGCCACTATGAATCATTATAATTATTTAATACCTAAATTGAGGTAAAAAGCAATAAGACTTGCCGAGCCTCATGCCCCTACCTCATATAAATAGAATCACACTTTAGTGAATCAACATCTATAAGAATGAAGTGTTTTGAAGCTGAAATAATATTGAATAGAAATTAATTTTTTCTGAAATTTTGAATGAAATTATGGGAAATAAAAAAATTACTAAATATTGTATTCATACAAATATATTATTTTAAAGGAAAAATAGATGCTGATAGAAACGATGAAAATTTTTGAAAACTTTACAATTAATTTATGTTCGTTCACCACAGAGCTTGCAATCCAAAGCTCACGTTAGACAACAAGAGTCATGAAGTCTCATACTAAGGGATATCCAACATATATTTTAATAATCTAATGTTTGTGACAAATATTCAACATAAAATTAAGTTTTCGTTTCGTTACAAGGCATTCATACTTTGGAGATATCATATTTAATGTACAGAAAAGTTAATATTAAACAATACATGCTAAAGAATTAATAAATAAGATAATAAAATAAATTTATACGTAATTACTTTCATGTAATATGCTTTATGCTGTATAATATTGATTAAGAGGCATTAAAAGGTTCCATAGTCTGCTTTTATAGGCAAGATTTTTGATAAAAATTTTAAATTTTGAAAAATGATGAGAAAAGGAAAAAAAGGTAAATGAGAGCAAGAGGAGGGAAAAAAGAAAAAGAAAAGAAAGGGAAGGGAAAAATAAAAGAAAGAAGGACATATAAAAATTTAGATGCGCATTCTTAATGCCGAGGCGGCTTGCCGCCGAGGCGCGATTTTTTTAGGCCTCTACGGTAACCCGGCAATGTTTTTTTAAATCTTGTACAGCCCTAAATTGTTCAGATCAACTTTTTCGGTTTTCCCCTTCAAAGAGACCAAAACTCTATAAGGAGTAAACATGTGGAATTACGTTGGAGTATCTTGAACACATGTTGATGACTTTGGTAGTAATTATAGCTTATGCAGCCTATCATCATGGAAATTTTTCTTTGGATGCCATCCAAATAAAAATTTGAAAGCAAAAGTGAAAATTGATTATGCAGCATATAAGAAATATTTTAATATTTCTTTTCCATGGAAAGAAGGCAATAACGATAAAGTTTTTCGGTTTTATTTGTCAATTTTTGCCAATAAATTCAATTTAACCGATTACAATTATTGCCGTCAATGATTATGCTGCGTATTCTCTTAAACTCTGAAATAAATGAGAAGCTGTAGACATCCAGTAAAATAAATATCCGAGAACAATTTTGTGACTTGGAAGACTCCAATCTTCGACATTTATCTGGTTACTTAGTTTAGTAAATGTGATTCTTAACATCGCACAATAATCAATGATTATTAACTTGTATTTTGCGACCTTTTCATCTGATTTTTTATCCCATTATATCTTTATTAAGCTGGTGACTTTTTCTTGAAAAAAAAATGTGTTTGAATAAAAGCCAAAAACTAAAACAAATCAGGCATCAACTAGTTCAAATAAGATTTAGATCACGCATTGCTTCTTCTCTTTTGTCAATGTTCTGATTGTGTGCCTCGTATTGATTTGTCAAAATGAGTTGAACATAATAAATGTTCCAAATGCATCATAGAATCGCTCCAAAATCGGTGTACAATTCGTGAGAGAGGCATCCAAAAAAATCCTATCGTCCTGCCTACATCGCCAAAAGTGAGCTTTTTTTTCAGTTTGATCGGACAAAACTTCGAATTTCGACCTGAAACTAGTGTCGAAAATTCGAGAAAAATTATTAAAAGATATCTATCATCTCAGATCATAAAGTTAGATTTAATGCGACATTGCATAAGAAAGATTTCGAACAAAATTCAACACTGGGGGTTAAGGAGTTTGAGACATGAAAATTTAGTTTCTATACTATGGTAATAGACTAATGTATTTGAAATCTGAGAGATTTGTTAGATTCACAAATTATGAGAATCAAAATATGAGTTAATGATGATTTTGATTGGTGAGCAATGAGATTTATGGGGTGGTAATATAATTTATGCGTGAGATAAACTATCTGATGGAAGAGAGTTTCAAATTACAATTTGATTGTTGAGTTTGTTCCTCATCTGAGGTACTTGATAAGATATTGTACCTCAGATGAGGAACAAAGACTTCAGAGACTGCTTATGAGAGTCTTTGAAGACTTACTTCTTCAATCAGATGTTGATTGAAGTCTTTGTTCCTCATCTGAGGTACTTGATAAGATATTGTACCTCAGATGAGGAACAAAGACTCAACAAAATCTCATCAAATATTATTAATCACTCAACTCATTTTTTCTTTTTTATTTAATATTTTTAATTTTTTTTTGAAATTTATCATAATTATTGTTTTACTTAAATCTGACTCAATTTCGATAATCTATATCTATTAAAAGTTATGATTTTATGTATGCTATTTGATTCCATAATAATATCTATAAAACTCATTAAATATTATAATAAATTTTAATAAATAATTAAAAAATGTCTAAAATGTGATTTTATGTAGTATATATTGGGTTGGGGTACATTAACTCAACAAATACCTCAGATGAGGAACAAAGTCAACAATCAGATGTTGATTGTACATCAAGTACTCTAAAGATTGTTCTTCAGAGTCTCTGAAGCCTTTGTCCCTCATCTGAGGTACAATATCTTATCAAGTACCTCAGATGAGGAACAAAGACTTCAATCAACATCTGATTGAAGAAGTAAGTCTTCAAAGACTCTCATAAGCAGTCTCTGAAGTCTTTGTTCCTCATCTGAGGTACAATATCTTATCAAGTACCTCAGATGAGGAACAAACTCAACAATCAGATATTGATTGTTGACTAAAGACTTGAAAGATTGTTTGTAACAATCTTTCAAGTCTTTGTTCCTCATCTGAGGTACAATATCTTATCAAGTACATCAGATGAGGAACAAAGACTTCAATCAACATCTGATTGAAGAAGTAAGTCTTCAAAGACTCTCATAAGCAGTCTCTGAAGTCTTTGTTCCTCATCTGAGGTACAATATCTTATCAAGTACCTCAGATGAGGAACAAACTCAACAATCAGATGTTGATTGTTGACTAAAGACTTGAAAGATTGTTTGTAACAATCTTTCAAGTCTTTGTTCCTCATCTGAGGTACAATACCTCATCAAGTACCTCAGATGAGGAACAAACTCAACAATCAGATGTTGATTGTTGACTAAAGTCTTCGAAGATAGTTTAGGAAAATCTTTGAAGTCTTTGTTCCTCATCTGAGGTACAATACCTCATCAAGTACCTCAGATGAGGAACAAACTCAACAATCAGATGTTGATTGTTGACTAAAATCTTCGAAGATAGTTTAGGAAAATCTTTGAAGTCTTTGTTCCTCATCTGAGGTACAATATCTTATCAAGTACCTCAGATGAGGAACAAACTCAACAATCAGATATTGATTGTTGACTAAAGACTTGAAAGATTGTTTGTAACAATCTTTCAAGTCTTTGTTCCTCATCTGAGGTACAATATCTTATCAAGTACCTCAGATGAGGAACAAAGACTTCAATCAACATCTGATTGAAGAAGTAAGTCTTCAAAGACTCTCATAAGCAGTCTCTGAAGTCTTTGTTCCTCATCTGAGGTACAATATCTTATCAAGTACCTCAGATGAGGAACAAACTCAACAATCAGATGTTGATTGTTGACTAAAGACTTGAAAGATTGTTTGTAACAATCTTTCAAGTCTTTGTTCCTCATCTGAGGTACAATACCTCATCAAGTACCTCAGATGAGGAACAAACTCAACAATCAGATGTTGATTGTTGACTAAAGTCTTCGAAGATAGTTTAGGAAAATCTTTGAAGTCTTTGTTCCTCATCTGAGGTACAATACCTCATCAAGTACCTCAGATGATGAACATTTGAAATAATCATAATCTGTTCAACCTCAAACAAATAAACTTTGCTAATAAAACATAAAACCCTAATAATTAGATACTTCATCATATGTGCCTAATGTTATAATCACAAAATTTTGTGACATTTTTCATATTTCATGCCAAATATATGATAACTTATAATTATCACAGCATGATATTATTATATATCGCATGTATAATTAAATAATGTTATTTATCCATGCTTAAACTATAGTTTGGCCATAATGAATCTTATGCGGTTCTTGAGAAATATCAATGACCGACCAGACTCTTTGTCTCAGATATCGCCAAGATATTCTCAATCATTCTATACATAAGTCACACAATTTTGATGGATTCTCCAAAATTATATCTTCAATCAGAATCTATATCCTGCACAAGCGCATGAGATGCACCTCCAGGATGAGTTAGAATTTTTGATGAATTTTATTCAGTGCTAAACTCATTATTTAAAAAAACTCGATGTAAACTATTCAATTTTTGGGGGATGTAGGCAAGATGATAGCATTTTTTGGATTAGTGTCCAATTCGTGAACATCAAAAATATTTGTGATTGCTGACACGAAAACAATCTAAAAATCGTAACAATAGCAAAGAATTACAGTTTCCAAGTTCATTACTCCTGATGGAGCAGGACTTGTGACAGGTAATTTTCAGTGATGTTATTTGCAATTAACTTCTGTTTAACGAAACCTTCCAATATTGGAATGTCTTGTCTTATATAAGTAATTGATCCTCTTCCTTTTTTAATTCGATTACAACTTGCAAGCTAAAATTCTTGTTGAAGGATGAATAGAATTAAAACATGTATAAGCAACAAGTTTTGGGTCATGGTAAACATTCATATTAAATGAATTTCTACTGTTTGTTAATGTAGTTTCATCAGTTATTGGTTTCATCAACATTTGCAATAATTGTTTGAAAAATTTTAGTTGCAAAGCTGATAAAGCTAAAATATTATTGCATGGGTATAAAGTGTCAAACATAATTCTCGTTATCAAAACGAATATCAATGTTTTTACAAATTAAACAGGAGTTGTGAATGGATTTTGACTTTCTTGTGCGAATTTATAGGAAATTCTGATGATTCCAAGATTCAAATCATCCAACTATCAGCTTCTTTCATCCTTGTTTTCATCTCTGTAACTAAACATGATTATGTCCCATAAAAGCAAAACACAAAAATGCCATTATCGAATTAAAAAAAAATTAAAATAATAGTGATAATATAGAATTTTTATTATTATAAAAAATTATTAGAATAAAAAAATCGCCATTATCTTATTCCAATAACTCGCTAATGCTATTTTGAACAAAATTATTTTGTTTAAACCAGTTTCAAAATTATATAGGAAGGTATCAAAAGTTTACAGAATTTTGAGAGATTTTTTCATCTCAATTAAACTTCTGTTTAACGATACCTTTCAATATTGGGATGTCTTGTCTCATATAAGTAATTGATCCTCTTCCTCAGAAATTATTTTGTTTAAACAGATAAAATTCAAATGTTTACAAAATTTTGAGAAAATTTTTCCTCTCAATTAATTTTTCACTTCTCGATTTCTGGCCATAGTATATATTGAAAAATGGCATAAGTAACGCCAATAATTAAAAGAAAGGCTTATATATAATAATAAATAATGTAATGTTTTTCAATAAAATCAGAATTTAGACAGAAAGTATATGATTCATTGATGAATAAACAAATTATTATGGATTTAATGGTAAAAATACATTAGTCTACTAATATATTATCATTTTGCAAAAGAAACATACCGAATACTTAATTTATTTTGCAAAAGCAATTGTTTTAAAATCCAAATTTTTATATCGTACTTTACTGATGTATACTTTTCCCTTAAGACAATAGGGAAAAAATCAGTAAATTATATGATACCAAACTATTTGATACTAAACTGAAATGATCAAAATAATTATTTTTATATTAATATGGCCATGTTTCTCAGCTTATTTTGATAATTCTGGTGTCGAATATTCAAATGATAGAAAAATCCTTGTTAATACACTTGATACAATACCAAGTAATTATATTATCCCTGCATCATGCGAAACTATCCTTGGTGGAACTCTTCCTATTCATAGTGCTTTTGCAAATTGTGCAAACAATCTCAAAAATATCTCATTTGAAGAAGGAAGCAATATAACAAGCATATATCCATATGTTTTCTCAACATCATCGATTGAATACATAGATTTTACCAATTGTGTCTTTTTAAAAGCAATGAATTACTCATTATTTTATCAATGCCACAATTTGAAGAATGTTACACTTCCTCCAAATGTTTTAACATTGAAAACTGGCTGCTTTTTGGATACACCAAAATTAACATATATAAAATTGCCAGATTCTTGTACGACAATTGAAGGTTGGCATTCAATTTATAACCATGTTTTCTCAGGAGGTTTATCACAAATAGATATTTCAGTTGATTCTCATTTGACTATAATTTCTGGTGATGCATTTATTGGAACTCGTCTTACATATATTTTCATTCCACAATATGTTAACGTTCTTTTTACTTCTGCATTTTCGACAGTTCCTATTAAAAAGTTTGAAATTGATCCACGAAACCAAAACTATCATACCGATGGACTCGTAATTTATTCGGGATCAAACAATTCCACGCTTGAAGTTGTTTCATGCACCTTTACAGGCGAATTTATTGTTCCAGAATTTGTTACAGTCATTGCTGATAATGCATTTAGAAGTGTTCATATTACAAAAATTATAATTCATGAGAAATTGCAGTCAATGGGATCTCATGCTTTTGCAGACACAAATATTGCAAACTTCACATGCAATTCATTGCTTACAAAAGTGTCTTCCCGTTGTTTTACTGATAATAAATTTTTAGATACATTTATTTTCACAAATAAGATCACGAAAATTGATGCATATGCATTCAACAATTGTCCTAAACTTAAAAATATTGAACTCCCAGATTCATTAAAAGAAATCGGTGCTAATGCTTTTTCAGGATGTACTTCGTTAACATATATTAAAATACCTAAAAGTGTTACTTCAATTGGGAGTGGTATCTTCAGAGGATGCAGTCAAGAATTGGTTGTTGATGCAAAAGATAATGATTATTGTACAAGTGAGGATAGAATGTTCTTTATCAATAATAAAATAGAATTAATTGATTTCTTTAATACAGATATCAACCGAGACTTGACAATTCCAACATACTGCTTAACCATCAAACAAAGTACATTTCAAGGTAAACTCCTTCGTAATTTGAACTTTGTTGGTCCTAATGAGATGGTTATTGAAGATTCAGCATTCGAAAGTTCTACAATTAGATCTATTTCTTTTGCGAATGTTAATTTGACATCGTTAGGAATCAAAACATTTTATAATTGCAATTATTTGACATCAGTCACATTTAACGAAGATTGTGTTATCAGCGAGATTCCACAAGATTGTTTCAACTCATGTCCTAACTTAGAGACCATTACATTACCAAACAAAATCACACGTATTGCAGATTATGCATTCTACAGAGCTACTAAAATTTCTAACATCGGAATTGAATCAACAATTTTGATTTCTATTGGATATAAATCATTTTTCGAAAGTGGTATAAAAATAGCACTTCTTCCAACTTCAGTTAATTCGATTGGAGATTCATGTTTCGAATCTTCATCATTACAGATATTTGCAGTTTCAGCCAACCGAATTCCAACAAGATGTTTATACAACTGCATTTATTTAGCAGAATTGACATTGCAAGAAGGTGTTCAACAGCTTGATCAGTACTCACTTGGCAACTGCATCTTTCAAACTGTTATGTTACCACAATCTATTGTAACGATCTCAGAATCATCATTCATCAAATGTGCCTCATTGACAACTATTAAGATTTCAATTAATTCTAATTTGCAAGATGTCCGTGGTGGTGCATTTGTTGGTTGTGAACTTCTTAAAACTATCACTCTTCTTGATGGCGAAGAGAAATTTTTGTTTGAGAATGGTGCATTGATGAGTCATGACCAAACTATCTTATATTGTTTCTTGCCATATAGTGATGTTCGAACATTTGTTGTTCCCATGAAGATGACATCTATCAATCCACGCGGTTTCTACAAGTGCGAAAAGCTTTCAAGTATTTTGTTCAATGGCAATTACATTCAAAAGATCGGCACTGAAGCATTCAAAGGTTGCAAGAACTTGAACTTTGTTTTTGTCAGTTCTCCTAGCATCAAAGAACTTGGTGAACGCTGCTTTGATGATTGTCCATTACTTAAGAGCTGTGGTTCATTCAGCATTCCTACATCATTGTATCCAATATTTAAGAACAGTGGTGTTACTGAAAAAGCATTTCAATTACAATGCACTCCAGAATGTGCGACTGCTATTCAACACGCACCATCTCACACTTGTTTTGGTCCTATTCTTGTTTTCATTGCAATGTATCTATAAATATATGATTCAATTTATTTAATTTAACTTCTCATAAATTGTTCTTGATTTAAGATTGATATATTTCTCCTCAAGTAATTTAAATTAAGATGTATATTTCAAATTTCAAATAATTAGTCGAATTTTTGATCCGAGTATAATTTCATCTGTAAATTTTGAAATTTACTACTTTAATATATATATATAGTTTTATCTTTAGCTGATTTTAAAATTAAGTGAAGTGAAGTTAATATAAAAAAACATTTTTGAATTTTCATTTTTTATTCTTAACAATGACTGAATTTATTAACAAAGTATATGAATCATTGCAATCATTCGATAACAATTATATTAAAATATATATTACCGATCATGCTTATAATACAAATATTTATATTGGATTCGCAATTTCCAATGAATTGAAAAATCAATATCATTTAAATCGATCTACAAAAGAATTCAAATTTTATACAAATATAAAAGACGAAGAAACATATAAAATATTTGAAAAGATATTACAATTACAAGTTATAAAAGATGTTAACCAAAATATAGCCATTGACTTTTTCAACATTGGTGAAGCAATTAAAAGCGAATATTTGATGTCTTTCTTGCTGAATAATTTGAAAAACGATAGTATTACTAAAGAAAATATTTTCATTAGAATTAAATATTACAATCAAGTAGGCTATGATGAGAAGTTGTTCAATTTCATAGTTGAAAACCTTGATTCAATTGATCAAAATGACTTAATAACTTCCATTCTTGATGCAGGATATGAATTTACAACAGATTTGTTGAATCATTTCAAAAGTAAAAATAAAAATTCAAATGAAATAATATTCTCTCTCATCAAGAGAAATATATCATATATGGATATTGTTTTCTATCTTAGTAATGAGTATTCTGAAATCAGAGATGCAATCGATTCGCTCAAAAAATTCTCAACAGGTGAAGGTCAATTTGTGATTGTTTCAATTTTCAAGTCATTATTGGATATAAGTAGGCCGAATAGAACAGAATTAACAAAGTTGCGAAATGAAAATAAATCACAAAGAGATGAAATTAATAGATTAAAGAGGCAGAATACTTTAAAATCAGAAAAAATTACAGAATTAAGATCAGAAAATAACCAGAACAATGATTTCATTCAAAAAATAGGAGAATATTTGCCAAAAATTAAGAAAATAAATAGTATGAATTTGGATGAATCAAAATTTCATGATGTTTATAATACAATTAAAGAAGCTTCAGATCAAAGAGATTTAGCAACAATTCTTTATTATCAAGAAATAACAAAAAAAATTGCTGGACCTAAAATTAAATATGATGTTTTTCTATCATCGGCATCCAGGGGTAATATTCAATTAACCAAAGATTTTGTTGAATGCGGTGCAAATAAATTTGCAGTAACCAGTGAAGGTGAAACTTTGATTCATATATTCACTCGAAATCAAAATCTTGAAGCCGTAAAGTACTTCATGAAATATGATTACGATATAAATAAGAAGGATAAAAATGGAAATACTCCACTTCATTTGGCAGTATTGAATGCAGATTTTAATACATGCGAATATCTCTGCAATTTGTCAGATATCAAAGGATACATCAGAAATAAATATAATGAAACTCCACGAGATATTGCTAAGCGGAAAGGTTATAATAATATTGAAAGTATATTAAGCAAGATTCCTGATAGATGCTTTATAGCTTAGGTAATCGATGCCCATTCCATTTTATAGACCATTATAATATGCATCACACAGTTATAATTGCTTTAATCGGAAAAAAGAAAGATAATATCTTCATATATAAAATTTTATATGCAATCAGTAAAAACATTGGAACTATTTTTGCTTTAGATAATTTTTGTTAAGCTTTCAATTATATTTGCCTTGCTCAAAATAAGTTTTATTGGTTTTATTTTTTAATTTTCATATATTTTGAATTCAAATTTGAGATTTTTCGAAAAAATTAAGATAATGTATATAAAACTATTAAAAATAAAATATTTTATTACTATTATTAGTGAAAATCATAACTATTATATGAGATTTTGTTTCTTCTCATCAGTATATCCCGCAAGAAGTGGTTGCTTCTTTGGTTCCTTAGAAGCAATGATTGGTTCCTTAGGAAGTTTATCTCCTGGGTGCCATTCTTTGCCAACTCCCTTCTTATAAATAATATTGTCATCAATATCATCAAGTTCGACAACCATTCTCTGCGTGTCATCATCATTATCATTCCTGTCGAACAATGACGAGTATTCATCGGGAACAGGACGGAAATTGTAGCCGACAACTGAATAAATCGTAATTTGAAGGAAAGCTGACACTAAATCTCTTATCCAGTACTCACCATTTACAACGACAACAATAGAAACAGTGAGGAAGTAAATGAAGATCGAAATTAAAACAGTATTAAAGACATTTGTGTAAACTTTGAACTTCTTTGATATTGGTGTTGTCGATGGATCAATTCCGCTGTGTTCGATTACTGTCATATGGGCCATAATAACTTTTTTGGCATATCCAACTCTTTTTATTGCGACATAGACGCAGAATGCGATGGCAGCGAACTCTCCAACAAGAATAACAATGGCTAGCCAAATGGAATTCGAGTAGTGAGCTCCGTTCTCTAATCCAAATAATAAAGCAGGAGCAATGTAAGCAACAAGAATATCTGTAAATGAAAAATCTGTATGGATGAAGCACCATCCTGATGCGACCATAATGATTGTACCAAATAGAGAGGCTAAGTAAATTACGTCAATGACATCAAAAGCAATTGACATTACAAGGGATCCGTCGTACTTGCTGACACGCTGAAGGTATAAGTACTCTATAAGAATAAGGACGGCGAACAATACAAAGAGTACGGTGAAAGCGTAGTGAAGAGGAACAAATTTGCACCTACGGATGATATTATAAATAAGCCAGAAGAGGATTGCGCTGCAGGCAACACCAAGGATGATAGGTCCTGTGATTAAAGAAGGTTGTTCACGATAATCTAAATAAGAGTTTGGATTCTTGTAATATACTTCAATATTGACGCGTAATTCTGCATCTCCTGGATAGCAGTCACGCATTACTGGATATAAAATAGCTTTATCTTTTATTGTGCCATTTAGCCAATTTTCCTGTGTCGAATATTTCCAAATGAAGTGGGGATATAAGGTAGGAGCACCACATTGTGGAACATCACGGAGTTCTTTCGAAGTTAAGAAAGCAAATTGATAAGTTCGAGTTGTATTTTCAAGAGCTTTTATTTTTACGGCAAACGTTCCGCCAGATTGAAATCCAAATGTAGGAAGAATGCCAATTGGGCTTATCATAATAAAAGGATATTTTTGTCTAAAGCAGAGTAAAATGCCAAGAATCATTTGTAAAAAAATTTATCGGTTCACATTTCAAAATTAATTTGGAAATTGGAATGCACTAAAGATATTATAATAATCATTGATGAAATAATCTCAGAAAATAACGGTTATGATTTAATTTTGAATAAATTTCATAAATTTATTATATAATATGTTATTTATCATTTTTCATTAAAATATTGAAATTGACATTAATTTGATAGAGCGCATACAATATTTTGAATCGAACCATACGAAGCGAAATCTTAAACAATGTTTCGTTTATTTCTTATACCAAATTTATCACACATAAAACATGCATAAAATTAATGCATCAAATAATTGAATTACCGGACGTTAAACATCCAAAATCATGGATTGCGTATCATTAGCCAAGCGACTAGCAGCAAAGAGGGCAAGCTCAAATGCACCAATTTCCCCAGTTAAACATAGATTAAGTGTTGATGCTCCTCCATTACCAACAAAAAGAGAAAATCGTACTCCTTCAAAGGAAAACATCCCAGATAATCCTATTTTCTTATCCGATACAAAAGGAGTTTTATCAGATTCAAACTCAGATTATTATCATTACGTACCACCGATCGAAAGAATTTTTGAAGATGCTAACCTTCATAGATATTTCAAGAGATTTTTAGCCGAAAGGAAATTGGAAAGTGTTCTAGATTTCCTTGAAAATGCGCGCAACTACAAAAAACAATTCCCTTCAGTTCCGGCACAACAAATCAAAAAACACCGTGCTGTTGTTGAACAGCTTGGCAGAATCCCAGCTTCATTCTTGAAGTCTGCTTCTAAGGGTTCACACAAAATGTCATCAGTTACAGCAGAATCATTCGATGATACAATTTTCTATATCCTTGAAGAATTGAATGAGAAGGAGTATCATTCTTTTTCAAATTCTGTTCTTTTTACAAAATGGGTTTTGAAATACCACAATTGCGGTAAGTAAGCAATATATTGGTATGTTTTTTTCATCAAATTTTTTCAGGTTTAAAATTTATTCATATTAAAAGCTATCTTTATCACCACTATATTATACACTATTATTTTTTATTGAGATGTTTTAAAATGAACACCGAGATATTTTGGAAATAATTTTGTGAAGATGGTTTAAATAAGAAGACAGTTTAATTCAATATCTTAATGGTACCAAAAGTAAAGGGCATGCAATTTGACTTTGAATCGCTCAGTATATATCCATGAAAATAAATATTTACGAAATCTTGTTTCATGTTACAGAAATAATTACACTGTTGTATTAATGTAGATATTTGTCAAATGAAATTAAAAATAAATTCTCCATCCTTTATATGAAATGATTGAATTTTTCGCTTTTTCAGCGCATAAATATGTGATTAGTGAAGAACTTATATCCTACTGATAACCCTTTCATGGGATCTTCTACTCTCGTTAGATACGATGGATTTGATACCAGATGAGACCACTTTTTTAAAAAATAAACTATCAAATAAATTGAGATTTTTAATCTCATTGTTACATCTCGATTTAACATTATCTTTTGTTAAAGAAACCGTTTTTTATCGTTTTTCTCTAAATTTGACAATCTCTAACTGAAAAACTTATTGAATGAAAAATGATTTGTATATTATATCTTATGTAATCAAATCAATTAAAATTTATTGTAATCTTTTGGTTTACATCATTCAAAAATATTTATCTATCGGAGATTGTATGATTATCAATTTATGGGGTTTTAAAAATTATTCGTATTTTATCCTACCTATTATATTTAATAACTCATCGAAAATTTATTGTCAAATTTTGAGTTCTTTCAAATGTCAGCAGCACCCTTTTCGACCTATTTCCCAGGACAAGAAGCAGAGCCCGCATCGTATTCCGAACACAAAAATTTTGTCGTAGGATCAGGAAATATATATGTACGTGCTTCAACTTTTGATGGAATTAGTGATGAAGGTTCAGGAGGCGCAATTTTCAGCGCTACTCGAATTGCAATTGTTCTATCCAAGTTCGTAAATTGTCACTCTGATGTACAAGGAGGTGCAATTGCAGTTTACGCAGTAGATAATAGTCCAGATCGGGCATTCTATTGCACGCAATGCGTCGCAATCGGATGCAACACAAATGATGCATCAAATACTAATCCAGATCATCAAAAAGGAGAGTTTTTCTATTCACACGTTTATGATTCTACTACAACAAACCATGCTTCCGAATTAAGTGTTACAAAATGCGCTGAAGAGGTATCTGATAGTTGCCAGAGACCACTATTCTTTATTGAAGGTAAAGTAACAGCCAAAACTATTAACGTTTCTGATTGTAAAAACGGATGGTGTTCTTGCATGGAAGTACGAACAGCTACCTTAGAAGATTGCAAATACATGCTTATTTCGAACTGCGAATCAAAACAAGTTATTATTGAATTTAATCAAGCAAGTGGAACATTTTCTTACGTAACAATTACTAAATGTGGGACAACAATGGTAGATACTCCCTTTAGGTACTTTACTTTGACAAGTTCACAAATTTTATTTGATTATATTTCTGTATATGACTGTACATCAAGACAGAACGATATCTTCCATAGTATCAATGGCGGACAATTGAGTCTGAACAATGTTTATCTCCAACCTGGTTTCGAAACCAGTAATATAACCGTACAAAATACTCTTGAATCCCAAACAGAATTTCTCACAGAATTCTTTGATGAAAGTGAACGTGAAAATGTTCTAATTGCTGAAACTTCTTCAAGCACTACAACCTCATCAGAAAGTCCATCTACTTCTACTTCTTCATCTGAAAGTCCATCTACTTCTACTACATCATCATCAGAAGAAAAAGAACAATCACAGCCACAACCACAACCAGAAGATCCAACACCAAAGCCAACAGAAGAAACACCAAAACCAACAGAAGTCACAAAAAGTGGTGGTGGTGGAGATAGCAGCAAAGACGGGCAAATATTAGGAATGGCGAAAAAGAATTTCATCATTATGATAGTTTGCGTTGTCGTTGTTGTATTAATAATAATAGTTGTAATAGTTGTATTAATCATCCGTAAAGGAAAGGATGTTGATAGCGATAAATCAGATTCAGATTTTAACGAAGCTGATATTGCTGCAATTTCATCTCCAGAAACAAACTTCCCAACTGAAACTGTTGTGGATGATAACAATATGTTCACAACAAATCAGAATATGGAAGATGACCCATTCAAAGCCGATTTCAATAAGGTAGACTCAGAAAGTGACACTGACTTAAATACTGATGATTTGTAAGTTATCATTTTAATTTATTAGTAAAAAACATATATTTTATCATTTAATATGAACTATTTTTCGATTTTTCCTTAAAGAAGATTCTTTTACAACTAATGAACTTATTTTAACTCATATTTAAAAATAATATTTATTCATATTTCATTGATATCTAGTTGTGTGTGATCTCAAGGCAAAAATTACGAGATTTGATCTAGGGATGCGTTAAACACGCCATTTGACCGGGCGTACATTTTTTTTGTTCGCCCAAAAATTTCGCCATTTGAGAAATTCAAAAATTAAAAATAAAATTTTAATCTTGATTTTTTTATTTTCGTGATTTTTTTGAAACTTACATAAGCGATGAAATACTTTTTTTTAAGTAATCGTTTATTATATATAAATATATCTTAATAAATTTAATTCCTTAAGGTAGAGCGTGTTCAAATTTAAAATCTCATACAATATTTTCTTAATGGCGTATTTTTCTGAGGTCGCCCAAATAAAGGCGAATTCAAAATTGAGAACTCCAAGGCGTATGGCGAGTATTCAAAAAGTACGCCACTTACAAAATATTGAATGTGGATTATCATTTTTTTGGCGTGTTCAATTTCAAATTTTGATATTTATGTTTATTTTATTCAGTATAATGCTAAGAATTAAAATATAAAATTCATAGAATTTTTTCTTTGAAAATATTTTACATTTTTATTAGACCACTCCTAGACTAGTCATCAGGTTATCCTCAGATCATCCTCAGACTACTCCTTATCAGATTACTCATCATCCTCAGACTACTCCTTAGACCCCTCCTCATCAGACTACTCCTCAGATCTTCCTCATAAGACTCCTCCTCAGATCTTCCTCCTGAGACTACTCTTCAGACTACTCCTTAGAGTCCTCCTCATCAGACTAGTCCTCAGACTACTCCTGAAACTACTCCTCAGATTATCCGCAGACTCCTCCTCAGATTATCCTCAAACTACTCCTCAGTCTAATCCTCAGACTCCTCCTCAGATTATGTTCAGATTATCCTCAAACTCCTCAGATTATCCTCAGACTACTCCTCAAACTCCTCAGTCTAATCCTCAGACTCCTCCTCAGATTATCCTCAGACTCCTCCTCAGATTATCCTCAGACTCCTCCTCAGATTATCCTCAGACTCCTCCTCAGATTATCCTCAAACTCCTCCTCAGATTATCCTCAAACTCCTCAGACTACTCCTCGGTCTAATCCTCAGACTCCTCCTCAGATTATCCTCAGACTCCTCCTCAGATTATCCTCAAACTCCTCAGATTATCCTCAGACTCCTCCTCAGATTATCCTCAAACTCCTCAGACTACTCCTCAAACTACTCCTCAAACTCCTCCTCAGATTATCCTCAAACTCCTCAGACTACTCCTCGGTCTAATCCTCAGACTCCTCCTCAGATTATCCTCAGACTCCTCCTCAGATTATCCTCAAACTCCTCCTCAGATTATCCTCAAACTCCTCAGATTATCCTCAGACTCCTCCTCAGATTATCCTCAAACTCCTCAGACTACTCCTCAGACTACTCCTCAAACTCCTCCTCAGATTATCCTCAAACTCTTCAGACTACTCATCGGTCTAATCCTCAGACTCCTCCTCAGATTATCCTCAAACTCCTCAGATTATCCTCAGACTCCTCAGATTATCCTCAAACTCCTCAGACTACTCCTCAAACTACTCCTCAAACTCCTCCTCAGATTATCCTCAAACTCTTCAGACTACTCCTCGGTCTAATCCTCAGACTCCTCCTCAGATTATCCTCAGACTCCTCCTCAGATTATCCTCAGACTCCTCCTCAGATTATCCTCAAACTCCTCAGATTATCCTCAGACAACTCCTGAAACTACTCCTCAGACAACTCCTCAGATTATCCTCAAACTCCTCAGATTATCCTCAGACTCCTCCTCAGATTATCCTCAAACTCCTCCTCAGATTATCCTCAAACTCCTCAGATTATCCTCAGACTCCTCCTCAGATTATCCTCAAACTCCTCAGACTACTCCTCAAACTACTCCTCAAACTCCTCCTCAGATTATCCTCAGACTCCTCCTCAGATTATCCTCAGACTCCTCCTCAGATTATCCTCAGACTCCTCCTCAGATTATCCTCAGACTCCTCCTCAGATTATCCTCAGACTCCTCCTCAGATTATCCTCAAACTCCTCAGACTACTCCTCAAACTACTCCTCAAACTCCTCCTCAGATTATCCTCAAACTCCTCAGACTACTCCTCGGTCTAATCCTCAGACTCCTCCTCAGATTATCCTCAAACTCCTCAGATTATCCTCAGACTCCTCCTCAGATTATCCTCAGACTCCTCCTCAGATTATCCTCAGACTCCTCCTCAGATTATCCTCAAACTCCTCAGACTACTCCTCAAACTCCTCAAATTATCCTCAGACAACTCCTCAGATTATCCTCAAACTCCTCCTCAGATTATCCTCAAACTCCTCAGATTATCCTCAAACTCCTCAGATTATCCTCAAACTCCTCAGACTACTCCTCAAACTCCTCAGATTATCATCAAACTCCTCAAACTACTCCTCGGTCTAATCCTCAGACTCCTCCTCAGATTATCCTCAGATTATCACTTTACATATATATATCGATAACTAAATAATTACTTATTATACTTTCTTTATTTTTTTTTAATTTTAAAATAATATTAATATATCTTTCTACGTTTAATGATGAAAAGAGAAAGAGGAGTAAAAAGAGGAAAGAGAAAAGAAAGAGAGAGAGAGAGAGAGAAAAAAAAAAGAGAAAGAAAGAAAAAACAAAGGACGGCGATAATTTTGTATTGTTTTGTTATTCGGCCGAATGGCGTATTATTCTATTTTTAAACGGTCATGGCGTAAAACCGTCGCATCCCTAATTTGATCTAATGGTTGCAGTTAAATATTGCCATTATAACTATTTTAGTTAGAGATATAAGAAATTTAAAATATCATGTATTATTAATAGATGTTAACACGTTGAACATTATTTTTATAAGTAATAATATCAAAATGTCGTTGTGAATCGTATTGTTTCTCACTTTTGGTGTTCGATTTTTTTGTAATTTTCTGAGATTTTGGAAACTGGAAATCATTCACGATTAAGTTACTAAATTTGTAGATGAATCAATAACAGAATTATCAATTTTTCCAACCTTGAAAAATGAGTCGATACAAAAATTGAAAGATGAAATTGAAATGACAATTCATCTGAAATCTTCTGTATCGGCAAAAAATTGAAAAATAATTTTATATATTCTTCGAGTAGTATAATATCCTGAAAACCACTCAAAACTGTGTCATTTCAATTCTATAACGTACAAATTTGTTATGATCGGACCTGGAACAGAAATTGATTCAACACATGCCAAATATCCTGTTGTTAAAGAAGCGTTTTCCAGGGTTCAGGTTGAAGCATCAGAAGATAATCCAAATGCTCCCATTTTTTGGTGGGATGGAGATATTTATCCCAAAGATTTCAAGAATGTAGGGCCAAATCAGAGAATAAATAAGATTCCTGGAATGGACTATATCTGTTACAAATCAACTTTCATTCATTCTATGAATCAAATGCGTAGATTATTTACAAATTTCTATAAATTCTTTCCATTAAGCTTCCTTTTGCCACACCAATTTACAGATTTCCAAAGAGAGCACGAAAAGTTACAGCATCTTCTCAGAAAGCCTGTAACTTGGATTGTTAAACCTAGAAGTGGTTGCTGCGGCCACGGAATCAAATTAATTCAGCATGTTTATGAAATCGGAAGAAAAGCTGAATCTGTTGTCATTCAGAGATATGTAGCTCCTTACTTACTTGACGGTTATAAGTTTGATTTTAGATTTTACGTGCTTATATCAAACTTATCGCCATACACAGTATATATTTATAAGGAAGGACTCGCCAGATTCTGTACAGAGAAATACGTACCGCCAAGCCCTGATAATTTAAATGATAAGTTTTGCCATTTGACAAATACTTCGATCAACGTTGAAAACGAGAATCCATCAACAGATTTTACAAAACTTGCTTCAGAAGTTTTGGCTCAAATCCAAAATTTGATTCCAAAGAAGTCTGAAACCGTTTGGCGTAAGATTTGTAATGCTACAGCCCTTACAATGCTTGCGATGTGGTCGCCAATCGTAAACGCGATCTCAAATTGCGGAACAACATCTCTTGATACAATTGGCACCCATTACAGCTTTTCATCAGCAGGAGGCATCGACAAATACAATAAGTTCTTCCATATCTTAGGAATCGATATTATGCTCAATGAATTCTTAAATCCGATTGTTCTCGAGTTAAACGACAGACCATCAATGATGGTTACTTTCGATATTGAGAAAGAACTCAAAACAAACTTAATTGTCGATACTCTTCATACGATTTCTACTGATGGATCAATGGTTAAAAGCCATTCTCCAAATTGGGAGCAAATTCTCCCAGCGGATCCATCAACACCGTTTGCAGCAGTTGTTGATGAAGTTTGCAGCCAAAGTTGCTCTGTTTTGAGATCTACAAGTCCAATGAGGATTCCGAAGTCATCAACATACGGAGCAGAGTTGACATTTGCGGATACAAAGCAGTAGATCTATTTTTTATAATATTGTTTGATATATATAAAAATTAAAATTTTAATTTTACTCATTTCTATAAATCAAAGGCTTTTTCATCAACTACTAAGTTGTTTATTGCACAATATTTTATTGCATTATCCGTAATAAATGCTAATTTACTGATATTGATCTTAATATTGAACAAAAGCAGTTCGTTCAAAAACCATTCTGATCTCTTTCTTCCTTTATCAGACATTAGATATGTTAATTACTTATGTCACTACAATATTATAAAATCTAGAAGATTCAATATCAGTATTACTAAAAGTTTCGCATTCAATGATTTTCAGCTTCATATTCAATTTTTATTGATTTTTTACATGTTTCCATCAGTTTTTTGTTAAAAATAATCGAAATATAAAAATTTAAGTTTAAAATAATAACAAAACAATTTATTGTGTAGAATAATTGTAGCTTCCTTCTTCTTCCTCCTCATAGAAGCTTCCATCCTCTTCTTCTTCGAAATCTTCTTCATCTTCTTCACCGTAGCCAGTATAGCTGTAAGAGTAAGGAGTTTGTGACTTCGGCTTGCTAGAATCACTTATCAATGATGACTTATTAGAACTGTTACTATTAGGTTTATGAATTTGAACTTGTGGCGGAGTTTTGTTGGAATTATGAGAACTAGATGTAGAAAATGCTGGCATTGGCTGGAATTGTGGTATGTCTTCAGCAGCTTTCTTGGATCCTGTGGTTTGAGGTGAAGATGATAAACCATTTGGAGAAGTATTGTAAGATTTCGGAGATAATGATGGATTCTGTGGTTCTATCTTCATGTTATTGGATTTAACGCTTTGTTTTGCAGATCCAGCGCTTTGTAAAGATTTAATACTTTGGCTACTTGAAGAACCGTTTTGTCCAGCACTTTTGATCGAAGACCCTTGAGAGTTACCTGATTGTGGATTCGATCCTTGCGGCGTAGACTTTGGAGAATAATTTTTTGATTGAATACTCTGATTATATGAATAAAATGAGCTAGAACCGCTTTTATTCGGATTTATAATTTGTGGCTGAAGCACTGCTTGTGGTGGATTCGACTTTGGAGAAGATTGTGGAGAATTCGAAGTAATCGAATATCCTGAGGATCCTGACTTGATAGAAACGTTCTGTACTATTTCATTGCCTGATTTATTACTTACTGAGCCAGAATTTTGGCTTCCAGATATTGAATAACTTCTGGAACTGTTTTTAGAAACAGTAGGCGGGTGAAATGAAGGCATGTTAGAAGGTTGTGGTTTTGGCGATGGTGATTTTTTAGTACTTTCATAAGAATATCCATAACTGTATGAATATTTTTGTTGCGAGCTGTAAGAATATGATTTGTTATCTTCTTCTTGACTATAATCTTCTTCCTCGTCATTTTGGTTCTTCTTGTTATCTTGGGAATCATATTCGTAATCTTCTTCATCTTCTGCAGTAATTGAGCGAGATTTTACTACAGCAGGGTATATATTTTCATTAGATGATCTTGTTGAATTAACTGATGGAGGTAATGGAAGATTTGGAGCTGCAACAGCTGTGGAAGCAAAATTTTGTGATTTTGAATCATCCATTGACAAATGAACATAGTTCACTGCCCTTTCTTGGAACTTAACCGATTGTCTAACTCTTTTAGCAAAAGGTATTGGCAATTTTTCTCTTGAAATTTTGAGTAATTTTCCGAAATAAGCATCAACAGACTTTGGATCTTGAGAAAATAGGCCTGGGAAGTTGGTTTCTTTTCCATTTAGTTCACTTTGAATTGCCATAAGTGTACTCATTGCGTTGTTATTTTTAAGAAATGAAATGCAGAACTCCAAAGCAGTCTGCCATTGTTGTGTATCACGTATTTTAAGTTGTGGCTTCAATAAATCGAATTTATTTGTATTTTGTTGCATTAAAAATTTAGATAATTCGCCATAATATTTTGCCTGATAATGATTTTCAACTCCTTTCACTTTAAGTGCTGTATTAACGCGAATTCGGATGTTTTCATCTGTTGTTTTAGGCGGAAGACGCCTTTTATTCGGCAAATTCATTTCTTTTTTTTACATAACGGACGGTTAAATCTCCCATTCTATTTTATTCATTCCCCCAACATTTAATTCGACAGTCTTTAATTTGTAAATACTTAGATCATGTTTAATATATAAGCTTTCATTCATTACTCCTAGTTTCCCAATGAAGCTTTCAGTTGAATCTTAGTTATTAGATTTTACATTCATATTTCTCATAATTATAGTAATATTAATGGATAAATCCTTAATGGCATCTCAAACAGAAAAATCTGCCCCTACTTTACTTTTGAAAATCATTGAATTAAAACATGACGCAATTATTATCACTATTTTTTATTAAAATTTCGTGTAAAAACATATAAATTTCGTAGGCTATCTTCATGCTTCATCGGAGTAGTAGGAATAAACTACATCACTTGAATAAACATCAACACCTTCGCCAGAATCAAACTTCTGATCGTCTTCGTTTTGAAGACTTGGATCTGGTGATGGAGGTGGAGGTAATTTCTTTTCTTTCCTCTTTTTCTTCTTCTTCTTTGGCTCTTCAGAAGCTGGGACATTTTGAGGAGCTGGAGCTGGTTTTTGTTCTAAAACAACTGGCTGTATTGGGATTGGAGCTGGGTCTGGTGAAAGTGGTGGAGCTGTAACATCAATAAATACTTCTCGAGCAGTAACATTGGACTGAAGCTCTTCGCTCTCAAGTAATGGAGATGAATTAACATTTTTCTCCTCTGTATCGTTTGTTTTTCTGCAGTAGCAATAGTAAATAACAATTAAGACAATAATTAAAAGGACAACTAGCAAAGTTATGCCAACAGCTATCCAAAGAGTATGTTCGTTTACTGGCTTGGAAGTGGGTGATGCACCATTTGTGCACAAACCTAGGGCATTCAAGAGGAAAAGAAACATATAAAAAATTGTGGTAAATAAAATAGATATTTGAATAGATATAAACATCCGAAACCAAAGCTGCTAAAAAAGATTTATAACTAATAATAGATGGATTACCGGCACATTAGTTTTTATAGAGTCGATACTTTCAAAATTCTCAAAACTGAATTGAGACTTTGAAAATTTCTATTTTGGGCCGGTTAAAAATTTGAATAAATTAAATTAACTTGAAAAAATATCGGATGATTTCCCTTAAATTTTGAAAGACCGAAATATAACCGTTGAGAATTTTGTCCAAGTTTATTTGATTAAAACTATTTTTGCATAAAATAATTTTATCAAAAAAATTCTAAATATTCAAAAATATTAATTCGTTAATAGATTAGAAACATTGAATGCATTTCATTTTTTATGAGAACGTTAGATAAAATTTTTTCAGAATCTGTCTCAAAATTGGAGGGGAAAAAAATTACAATAAATGTCATAATCAAGACTTCCATTCATAATAGAAAAATAACCAACTATAATTTTGTCATTTTCTGTATGTTTTTTCAAAAATTTGTAAAATATAGAAATCTTTTAATGATAATCTTATGAATTCATAACAACCTTATGCTTAACTAATCTTTTGATTTTTCAATGGGGAGTTATGTTGAATTTTCTAAAATGTCTTTTGGAATTCACCAAATCCTATGTATTACTGCCAATTCACTAATAAAATAAATGAGTGTATCTCATTTATAGACATTTAATGGCATTGCTTCAACATTGAGTTGATATTGCATCTAATTATAACATACCCAAGTAATCTTATGAATTGATAACCATTTTATGAGTTCATACTGCATAAATATCAGAAAAGATATGATAAGATATCCTAAAGAAAAATCTTGTATAGAATTTAGAATATAAAGACTTTTTTTTTAATAATATTCATCAGTAACGAGTAAAGGTTCATCGGCAGCTGGATCTGGTTTTGGTCTTCTGCGAATGAAGATGATTGCCATTGATCCAGAAACAAGGCCGATGAAGATAATAATGTAAACAGTGAAACTGAAGAATGAAAGGAACTTCGGTTTCATCTTAAGAGGTTCTTCTTCGATAAGTTTATCATCTTCTTGCAAATTTTCTTCTTTCTTTTCATTTTGTTTCTTTTTACGATCTTCTTCCTCTTTATTCTTCTGTTTTCTCTTCTTTTCCTCTTCATTTTTCTTCTTTTCTTCTACCTCTTCTTCATCCTCATCTTCTTCATCTTCATCATCATCTTTATTCTTCTTCTTTCTCATTTGTTCTTTGGTTTTTCTATCCTTTAGTTTGACCCAATCTTCGTCTTCATAATTATCATCATCTTTTGTTCCTTTCTTTTGTAATTTCTTGTTCCTGTCCTTTAATGAGACCCAATCTTTATCATTGGCATTGACATTCCTGTATTCAGCATCTTCTTCGCTTTCATCATCATCGATACTTATTTTACTCAATTTTTCTTTTCTCTTTTTTTCTTCATCGTCGTCATCTTCTGTGTTTCCACCTGTGATCTTCTTGTAGACTGTTGGAAGTTGATCTCTTGGATGCTGTTGTTTCTTCTTTTTGTCTTTTTCGTCTTCGTCATCGTCGTCATCTTCTGAATCTTCGTCATCTTTCTTGGAATCTTTTCGTTTGAAGTTGTTTTTCTTGACCAATGGAACTTTGTCTTCATCATCATCATCTTGTTCTTCATCATTTTTCTTTGAAATTTCTTTATCTTTTTTGTGATCTTTTCCTTCTTTGTTTGTTTTATGGGATTTTTCATCTTGCTTATGTTCTTTCTTGTTTTCGTTCTCTTCATCTTTTGTTTCTTTGTTATCTTCTGATTCTTCTTGATCATCTTCTTCTTTCTTTATGTCTTTCTTATCTTTCTTCTCGGATTTATTATTGTGATCATCTTTCTTATGTTCTTCTTTCTTTTCTTTGTAATCATCTGATTCTTCTTGTTCATCTTCATCTTTCTTGGTTTCTTTCTTATCATTTTTCTCTTGTTTATGATGTTTATCTTCTTCTTTATGCTTTTTCTCTTCTGCGTCAGTTAATTTGTAGTCACCTGATTCTTCTTCTTCGTCCTCTTCCTTTTTAGGTTCTTTCTTGTGAGGTTTGTCATGTTTATCATTTTTAGAAGCTTCTTTCTGACGTTTTTCCTTCTCTTCTTCTGATTCTTTGTAATCATCATTTTCTTCTTCTTGATCTTCATCCTTCTTTACATTCTTCTTGTCTTCTTTGACATTCTTATCATCTTTATGTTCTTTCTTGGCATCTTTGTCTTCTTCTTTCTCATCATCTGAATCATTTTCTTCTTTCTTTGGTTCTTCTTTTGGTTTTTCATCGGATTTGTTCTCTTTATCATCTCTAGCTTCTTCTTTCTTCTTCTCTTTGTCTTCTTCTTTTAATTCATCAGATTTTTTATCTTTTTCTTCTTCTTTCAATGGTTTTTCTTCTTTCTTGGTTTCATCATTCTCTGGTTTGTCTTCTTCCTTTGATTTTTCGGACTTTTCCTCAGATTTCTTTTCATTTTCTTCATCATTCTTCTTTTCTTCTCCTTTCTTTTCGTCTTTGTCAGTTTTATCATCTTTTTGTTCTTCCTTCATCTTTTCTGCGTCTTTTTTCTCATCAGATTTTTCATCTTTCTTTTCTGATGATTCTTCTTTAGTTGTAGCATCGGATTTATTATCTGTATTTGATTTCTCTTCTTTCTTATCTTCATTTAATGCGTCATTCTTTTTATCGTCATTTTTATTTAATTTTTCATCGTTTTGAGTTTCGGAATCTTTTTCGTGTGTGTTTTCTTTCTCTTTTTCATTAGTGTTATCTGATTTCTTACTTTCAGCACCTTTATTTTCAGAAACAGATTTCTTTTCTGTTTCAGTGTTTTCTTTTTTAGTATCAAGTTCTTTTTCTTGTTCCTTCGCTCGTTTGTTTTCATTGAGCTTTGCTGGTTGTTTCTCCGAGTCATTATTTATATTATCTGTTGTTTTTTCATTTTTGCTTGGTAATTTATCGTTTTCTTTGTTATCCTTGGTATTTTGGTCTGCACTCAATTTGTCTTCTGGTTTAGTTTCTAACGGAGTTTGATTTTTTGTTGAATTATTTAAATTTAATGATTTATTTGTATTTTCTTTAACCTCATGATCTTGTTCAGTGTTTTTCTGGCTTACCTTTGAATCTGAAATTTCAGATAGTCCTAGAATAAGGAAAAGAAAAATCATTTTTATAATTTAGGCAAATTTGTCAAATTTGTTATAAAAGTAAACTATTGAATGTAAAAAAATATTAGTGAGCTAAATTAGTCTCGTGTATTATTCCATCTATGCATGTATTGCTTCTGGCGAATTCATTTTCCAGGAAACCTTGTTTAGGTGGTTGAAGTTTATTCGAAATTTCGTGTTTTGAACATCTATTAGATCTACGAAGAGGATTATTGTTAATTTAATGGCTGCTATTGAACTTCTAAAGGAAAATTGGTTTAATTTGGAGTAGGTTAATCAATGAATCCCGCAAAGGAATAAAATGATTTTATCGATATTCGCACGTGTCACAAATGTTAATCATATTTACATAAATATTTTTTGGGTATAATGATCAAACAATCCCAATACTGGTGCCAAAATTTTATCAAATATTTTTTTATTTAACCATACGTTCAGGGGTTAAGTAGATCTTTGGATTGTATGGTCATGCTTATGTGTTCCACTCATGTTTTCAATATGAAGATAAATTTTTGTCTTCAAACTTGTAAGAACCTTATTTTTCGGAACTCTTTTACTGATTCAGACATAAATGGTTAAAACAGCGCTATTAAAAATGTGTTTTCAATTTCTTGATGTGATTCAAAATTTGATACGAATCAGCACCTTTTGATCGGAATTGTTCCTATTAAAAGTGACAACATTTCTGAATGACGAGTCTTGATCTAAAGATCGTCGTTCTTGGACCAGCTGGCGTTGGAAAGACATGTGTTATCAACAGATATTGCAATGACACATATCTTGAAAACACTTTGTCTACAATTGGTGCAGGATTTTTCCCTCAAACAGTAAATATCAACGACGTTGAGGTTAATATGATGATTTGGGATACTGCAGGTGAAGAAAGATTCAAATCAATCGCTCCTTCATTACTTAGAGGCGCAAACGGATTAGTTTTAATATATGACGTAACCTCACCCGATTCTTTCACAGACGTTGACATATATCTCAACATGTTCTTAGATACAGTCGATTACGATCAATCAAAACCTCTTCCAGTCATGCTTTTAGGAAATAAAGGTGACATGTCACCAGTTGTATCGGATCAAACAGTTAACGAATGGCTATCAAAGAACAATATTCCATTACATAAAGTTGTATCAGCTAAAACCGGAGATGGCATCAGCGAAGCTTTCACAGAATTTGTTAAAACGTTCTTAACAAGATCATTGGATCAGGAGAAGAGAATGAACTTCATTCAGATTACTCCACCCGATAATACTAAGAAATCCTCAAATTGCTGTTAATTTTTTTGTATAAAGATTTTCCTTTCAAAAGAAAGCAAATATATAAAACTATTCATCGTTTTTTACAAATTTAATTCGATATTTTATATGTTATCCATCAAAATTCAAACAAAATATTGCAAAATTATTTTTGGAAGCTTTTCATTAATTTTTTGTAATATGGCTCTTATTTACATGCTGATATGAATCTTATCTGAGTCATTCTTTCATTAGAAGATGATAATCTAACTCCAAGGATGTTCAATTGAAATAATTATAGTGTGAACATTATCATTATATCTATTTTTGTTAAATATGGATATTGGTATAATAATGCATATATTAATCATAGATCCAAGAAATAAGATTTGAAAAATTGAGATTCAGTTACTATTTGATCTAAAAATAGTTTTGCTATAACTTGTCTGTGCTATGTTTAGATTATCAGCTGAATTTTTGCTGAATGTAAAATTATCAACGAAATTTTGTGCTCAGAAAATGTGATCGGCATCATTCCGTTTGAAAAAAATTATGACTCAAGTTCCGCAAGATATGCTGAAAATATATCCAAACCCAATCATCTTACGGGATTTAGAGGTAGGTGAAACCGATACAGTGGAGTTTTTAGCCACAAATTACTCGAAAAATTCATTAAAATTACGTTTTTCTCTTCCTCCAAAGTCTAATTTTCAATTAAACAATGTTGCACACTTTTCTTTGAGTCCTGGTTTGCAAACATCACGTAAAATCACTTTCAAAGCATCTGATAAATATGAAGAAGCACAGCTCCTTGTTTCTTCGCCAAGTTTTGAAGATTTCACGATTCCCGTCATCTTCTACCCACCATCTCCATCAATCGAGATCAATAAAATGCATTTCGACCTTGGCAATATCAGTTTACGTTTTCCTCAAACTCAATTCTTCAAGATAACAAACTTCGGTACAAAGGATGGCAATTTTACAATTACATGCAATGATAAAGACGTCGAAATATTCCCAACAACGGGTTTTATTCAATCAAATCAAACTCATAAAATACAATTCGAAATTGAGCCTACAAAAGTTGGTCCTGTACAATATACAATCAATGTTGTATGCGAAACTGCATCAATTAAGTCGCAACAAGTTATTGTAAATGCAAATGTCCAAGATCATTCTGTTCAAGTCTTTCTAGGTAAAGAAGAAGTTGGTACAGTCAATTTTGGTCGTGCTTTCTTTGGCCAAAAGATCAAAAGAACATTACAAATTGTAAATAACGCTCCTTTCAAAAGAATGTTCGTAATTCAAATACCATATGATCCAACTGAAAAGAGATTGAAAACAAAGCAAATTTTCACTCCTTCTCCGATCGAAGGCGAAATTGAAGGAAATACAACAAAAGATATCGTTTTTTACTTCAACCCGCCAATAGAAAAGGTTGAAAGCGATGACGAAATATTTTATGAACACGAGACACGTCTAGATATTGTAAAAACTCCAATTTCTATTCCATTAAAATTATCTGGATCTGCAGTTCCTTCAAAATTCAAAATTAGTAGCTTAGACTTCTCATTTGGTGAAAAACTAGTCAATTCGTCAACATCCCAAGAGATGGAAATCGAAAACATATCAACAATTAAAGATATAACTTTTAATATCAAGAAAGTTGCACATTATCACTTCACTCCAATGTCAGGAACCATCAAGACAGGCTGCAAGAAGGTCATTACTGTCTCATTTGATCCGAAATCCCTTGGAGTTATAAATACAACTACAATCATGGAAATTTGCGACGGATTGGTTGCGCGCCATATCACTCTTAGTGGAACATCAGTGTCCACAATCAATATGGGCACGAAAGGACGAGTTCCTGTTTGGGAATCAGATCCAAATGTGAAGTACCTATTAGAATATCCAAGAATGGAATACGGATTCACGATGAAGGACATCAATGATAAAGAAAAGCAGAAGGAAGAGTTCGAAGAATTCATTGACCAAGAATCATCTCGAAGAAGTGAGAAAGAAATGAGGGTAAAACTGAAAGAACAAGCAAGAACAGATGCAAGACATTTATTACAATCAACAATTCCGAACTTTACTGAAGACCAACTTAATAAAGCTGCAGAAAACCGTCTCGAAGCATTAGTTAAAGGATACGATGACCCAATTAACTTCGGAATGAGTTACGCTGATGGTCTGGAACCTCCTGCTCCTCCTGCTGACCAAATACTCTCAGCAAGAGCTCCAAGAAATAAATCAGGAAACATCAAATCACAAAAAGGTGACAAAAAAGGCAAAAACGCTAAAACATTCAAGACGAAACCAACGACAAATGCCGAAATCGCAGAGTGCTCAAAGCCTTTGTCACCTTCCCAACAACTCTCTGTTTTCATGGACAAAGAAAAATTAGAATTCGGGGAAGTTCCTGTAACCGCCAAGAAAATTTTGCCTGTCACTTTTACAAATAATTTGACACAACATGTTTTTGTTCAATTAAAGACAGATGACTATCCTGAGTTCAACTTAACTAAGCCAAATGCTCAAGTTGTTCCTCCAAACACAAATGTCACATTTGAAATTGTTTTATGTGATTCCGAATTGAAAGTTATCAACAGACAACTTAAATATGTTGTTAATAATACTCATGAAGGAATCATCAGTTTAACAGGAAAGACAATACCAATTGAACTTAAACTTTCAAAGAATTTTGTCAATTTTGATTTGACAACAATTTCAGGAAACAATTTCCAAATGATGAAAGATTATGTTACAATTGTTAATCCAACAGAAGCAGTTGTCAATGTTCGATTGTATGGTTTTTCAGAAAACTTTTCATTCCAACCATCAAATGGTCAGATACAACCACATGAATCTCTTTCATGCGAAGTTTTCTTTAAACCAGGCCAGAAACAACAAAACGAGACACAAGGAATTCTTAGTGTAAAAGGTGGTCCGAATTTGAATTTTACTATCACAGTCAATTGTGGAAATCCTGTTATTAGTCTTGACCGAAATAATTTAGATTTCGAATTGGTTAGTTTAGGAATTAATAACATTTTAGATTTCAACATGAAGAACACAGGAAATGATCAAGCATTGTTCTTCATTTCTCCATTGTCATGTGAAGATTTAACAATTAATCCAATGTCAGGCAAGATTCTACCACATGATTTAATTAATTTCATTGTTGGTTTGAAATGCACAAAACCTATTTCTATCAAAGAGAAAGTTGAAATTGTCATTTGTGGACAAAACGCACAATATGTTAATGTTTGTGGTCATGCAGAGAATCCACAAATAGAATTATTGTTTGAGAATTTAGATTTCGGAAAGATATTTGTTGGTAATACAGAAAGTCGTAAATTTACTATCAAAAACACAGGACATATTCCTGCAATTGTTACATTAGATATGACTAATTATGAACAATTCACTATTGAATATGATCTAGAATTAGGAAATGCCGCATTCAATGGAACTCAGAATTCAATTATTAATACAACAGCCATGGGAACATTGTCTAGTTTAGATTTAAGTATGGTATCATCAAACAGTTCTAGTAAAACTAACATTCAAGGCTTAACATATAAAATCACTATTATAGAAGGAAGTGAAGTTAGTTTTGACTTAATTTTCAAACCTAATATTGTTGGAGATTTCACATTTGAAATGCCATTACAAATGGCAGACAACACTTTCATTACATCTTCAGTTCAACCTATGGTTATTGCAGAATCAATCCAATCTCCTTTAGTTTCATCAATGAATGCAATGGACTTTGGATTGACACCAATTTATGATGCTTTGAATCCAAACATCAGACCAAACATGAAACGATTTATTCTTACAAATAAAACTACAAACAAAAGTGTTAGTTTTCGAATTACATCTACTATTTCAGATGAAATCTTTTTGATCGAGCCGAAGGAAGGAACAGTCAATGTCAATGAAGAGATTCCAGTTGTTGTTACATTCAGACCTTCATCAAATGATCCATTTGTTTCTAGTTTGACAGTCTACGCAAAACCAGAACGAGAAGAAGAAATCATTACAACACGAATTTTAGTTTCAGGTAGTGGATATAATCGTCAGTTCAGATGTGAAGTCGACAACATCACATTACCAGTTGTTCCATTGAATATCAAAGCAGAACGAACAGTTCGAATCATCAACACAAGATTCATTGATTCGAAGATCGAAGCAGTTTTACCAATTTCAGAGAAGAATTTCCCATTAACAGTCACATTTCCAGAAGGAAACATGTTACAACACTCATTAGTTAGTACACCTATGACTATCTCATTCGTTAGTGATAAACCTATGAGTTTCAGCACAATGATTGCTATTGTTGATTCACAAGGTTCAAGTTACAATGTCACAGTTTCAGTTTGTACCGATAATTCAGTTTTTACGTTGTATCCAGTTTTGTCATTCAGTTGTTTCAACATTTCTAATATCCTTGGTCGACCAATTACAGCATCAACAAAGAACCAGATCCCAGATGATTTCATTGCACAATTCTCAAACAACCAAGGCTTATACGATGATTTGAAGAAGATGCGTTCATACAAAGCTAATGAGATTTCTATCAATTTCATTATCTCATTTTTGAATGCATTTGTTATGTCTAACAAGATTTCTGTTTTTCCAGAGAATTTTTCTAATTCCAAAGGAGATTTGATTTACAAGATGATTGATAACTTGAGTGGTAAAAAGAATTCTATGAAGAGTGACAACACAACAAGTATTAACAAACTGAAATGTTTGTTGCAAAATCTTATGACAGTTGGATGCCATGTTTCTCGTATCCGAGCAGAATATCTTCTTAACAAAGAAGAATTCATTGAATATTACACACGAAAAATCATCCGACAAAGTTTAGGTATTGATTACATTCAAGCACCTGATATTTCAACATTGAATCAAAAGAGTGTTAATCAATACATCACATCTAAACTATTCCAAGAAAAGATGAACGAAAAGAAGAAGATCATTGAGAAACTTTATAAACCATTGAGTCAAGAATCATGGTTATATTTGATCAACCAAGTTTTGAAAGTTTATTTAGTTTCTAAATTCAATGGTGAAAAGATGAATCAAATTCCAGGATTTATTGATTCCATGAAACAACTGAAACAAATTGGAAAAGACAACATCTATAATGATGTTAATCGTCCACCACGAATTCTCACAGCTTCTAATGTTTTGTCAACAAACGAATGTGCATTGATGAAATGGATTAATTGTTATTATTGTTTGTCTAAGAAGTGCCAAGATGTTACTCCAATCCATTCATTTTTAGAGTTGCGAAATCCACAAATCTTGGCAAGTTGTTTCACATCATTGATCCAGAACTCAGCATACAAACATTCCGAAAACATGGAAGAGAATGCATTTTCATTACAAAAACTTATCCAAAGCTTACGATTGAACTTCACTCCAGATACACCAGCTTTGTTACATGGTAATGAACCAACATTATGTTTATTGTCATTCGAGATATTCCAAACATTGCCACATTATGTTCCTACTAAAACTATTGAATTTGAAGTCGAATTAAATAATACTATCACACAAAATCTTACTATTTCTAATCCGTCTCGGAACGAAATCATTTATAGTATCAGTCTTTCCGGTTCAGACAATTTCACATGTGAAGACAAGAAAGTCACACTATCACCAGGTAAATCGACAAACATTCCTATTTCATATTTCGCACGATCACATCATTCAGACCGAGGCACTATCACATTGTTGCCAAACAGACCAAACACTAACAACAATGCACCTGTTCAAGTATCATCTATTGTTGTTGGGTTAGTTTCAAATGTCGTTGTTAATGAACCAAAACGACAATTCGAAATGAAAGGACAACTTTATTTGCCAACATCATTCACAATTCCAATCCAAAACGAGACCGGGAAAGGAGGCAAATTCAATGTTGTTTATCAATATTCATATACAACAGAGAATGGATATTCGGTTGGTATGCAACCTCTTAAAGAATTTGTTTGTGCAGGTCGATCATTGAACAAAACACTTTCTAGCAAGAACTTGGTTAGTGAAATCTCTATTCATGTTCCTTTTGTCATTGATGAAGGAACTATAGTTTTACCTGATTCGAAAGACGAACAAGTTCCATTCAATGTTGTTTTCATTCCTATCTGCATTGGTAAGTACAAACTTCAAATTTTGATATCGAATTCATTATGTGGTGAGTTTGTTTATGAATTGAATGCAGAGAGTGAAGTGAATTACGATGCAGAATCCACATCTAATGTTAAATGCGAAGAAAACTCTAAATTGTCATTGAACTTGAATGTTGAAGCCGCTAACAAGATGCTTGCTAATGCATTGGCATACAGCCGAATCAAACTATCATCTGCTTATCAATGGCCACTTCCAGAGAACAAATTCAAAGATTTAGTTAATCAAACAACTCGAGAAATTCTTAATTCATTCATGAAGAATCTCGAAACTAAGTTCACATTAACATACAGTTCACAATATTTCAGTGGTCCACATGAATTTGTTTTAGGAAGTAACACCGTTATTCCATTAACATTCTCACCTCCGAAAGCAGGTTCATACACATGCAAAGTTATTTTGTCATCTCTTTTTGATACAAGGACTATTAAAGTTAATGGAACAGCTACACCCCAAACAAAGAACATCTCCATCATGTTCGAAACTACGGCAGGTAAGAACATCACACAAGAAATTCCATTTAATAATCCATCCGACCAATTATGGAATTTCAAAATTACATACACAGGAGATTCCGAATTTGAGATTCCAACAAAATTCTCAATCAAACCACAAAGCACACAGAATTTGCCTATTTTGTTCAAATCTAAGAAGATGGGTCAATACCGAGGCACACTTGTTGTTACTAATCTTACTAAGGAATCAACAGTTAACTACAATCTTCAATCTAATGTTTCAGAACCATTGGCAGAAGAAAAGATCTCTATTAAATGCCAAGCTCGAAAGAAACAACAAGTTAAAATCAATTTACCACAAGGATTCATCCAAAACGGAACGGCGAAAGTTACATCAGATGTTGCAGTTATTTCATTTGATTCATACATCAGTTGCCAAAACAACAATGCGACATCACCTCTAACAATCAATGTTTTTGCACTTCGAAGTGGTGTTGCATGTGGCACATTGACCATCACAGATATCAACTCGGGTTGTTTCATCTGGTACATTGTTGAAGTTGAAGTTTCTCGTCCCGAACCAGAAGAAATCATCCAAGTTTCAACTATCGAACGACAACCTGTCCAAGTGACATTCTCAGTTTTGAATCCTAAGAATATCCATGTTTCATTCGATGTTGTTTTCAGTGATAATGATTTATCCGGTCAAAGCAAAATCATTATTCCACCTAAATCTAGCTTTGTTTATACTATCGATTTCAATCCATTATTCTCAATGAAGCGAACATCATATGTTTGTTTCTACAACAACGATGAAGGTGAATACAACTACTTGATGAACATCAATGTTGATGAAGCATTACCATGTGTTTTAGCACCATTCAAATCTATGATTGGTTCATCTAGTTCATCATTCATTCAAATTGAAAACCCATCCAAAAAATTATCTACATTTCGATTCGAAGTTGACAACGCAGATGTTTTCCATGTTGTTTCTAAACCAACATTCACAATTGATGCACATGATATTAAGAACATCGAAATCAAATACACTCCTAGTAAGATCGGTGTCAAAGAGACAGGAATTATCCGATTCCATTCTAAAGATGCAGGTAACTGGGTTTTCCAAGTCTCAGGATACGGCAAGCCTCCACAAGCATTGTCACCTATGATTGTTGAGAGTGCAATCAACCATTCAGTTTCTAGTTCAGTTGTTTTCACAAATCCATTCTCTTTCCCATGCATGTTCGAAGCAACATTGATCAACGACGATGACAAAGAGAATCACTTCAAATTACTTTCTAAGCGTCGATCATACCAGTTCCAAGAATATGGTGAGAGTCAACATATTTCATTCACATTCACATCTAATAAACTTGGTCAATTCAACGGGACTATCATTGTTACAACTACAGGCAAAGGATCACAGATCTCATGGAATTTCCCACTCATTGGAATTGCTACACAGAACTCAGAGAACTCTACACCAGAGCTTCATGGCAAAGCGAACCAAGTCATTCGTAAGACTATCGATCTTCCTCTTGCAGGTGAAACAAACGAACTGAAAGCGAGTGATTACCAGATTTCTATTGATTACACTAATGGGAATGACTGGATTTCTAAGTACATGACAATTTACTCAGAAGATGTTTATCAATCAAATTACACTATTATGTTGAAAGTTTATATCCAGTTCAGTCCGAAGCGACCTATCGAAACAGTCATCCATTTGAAGATCGAAAACGATAACAAACAGACATGGCGATTCCCAGTCAAGATCCACATTGAACCATCACTTGTTTCTAAGAAAATGACAATCATTTCAACATTGAACAAAGTTGCTAAAGCGAAAGTATATTTAGACGAAATCATTGAAGAAGACACTGAATTCCATGCATATTTCATGCAAGGCTCGGCACAAGAACTTAGTATTTCACAGAGTGATGGTATTTTAGAACCTAATGAATCCGAGATTGCAGAGATGCCATTTGATATTGTTTTCTTACCACGAACATATGGTAAACTTGTTCGCGGCACATTGATTATTGACACCGAAGAATCAGAATACATCTTTGACATCTTTGGCAAGATGCCCGACTACATTCCTCCACAAGTTAGTAATGGAGCAATTGATACTACCATGCCTGAAAGTGCACGAACACGAATTGACTCTACCGAACGAAGGCGAACCAACATGCGTGATCAAATTGGTAGAGCACGAATCACTAAACCTAAGTCCGCACGAAAACCTAAGAGATTATCTGCTTAATTTGTTTTTGTTTTTGTATTTATTTATTTATTTTATATTATTTATTTTGTCTTTTAATTAAAGTCGTTATATTTTCTCCAAAATGATAAAGCTAATAAGATTCAGAAAGCCCAAAAAACTCAATTGTTAGATTTGTTAGTTTTCTTAGATGTACGCCTATGTTCGTATGATGTAACCTTAAATTACATGGTTTATTGTTAAATTTCAATGTCAGAAGTCAATTAAAAAATTTAAGGTTTTTCGATGTAAAAATATTTTGTAAACATTTCAAATTCTCCATCGAGAATGGAGCGACTTTTTCTATGGAAGCCCCACATATTCAAGCGGAGGAAAAATTCCATCAAATGGTCAATATCATGTTGAAGATGATATTTTCACTGGTTTTTCAGACAACACGATCTTTTTTTCTACAAGTTCAAGTACTAATAAATTATTAGTTGAAACATCATCATTTTCACACAACAAACTAATATCTGGTGATAATGATGGTGGAACATGTCTTTATTTTTATAATTCAGGTGAATGTTGTCAAAATAAAATTTGTTCTATAAACAACAGTGTCAATGGAGAAAATGTTGAAGGTCACCACTCTCGTGTTTATGCAACAGATTCTGATAGAGCTAAGAATTTTTTCAATTTTTCTACTATTTCAGAATGTGGAAAAGAAGGAATTGGAGAAGCACCAGTTTATCATCAATATGGAAATATTCAGATTAGTAAAACAAATATTTCTAAATGTTTATGTATTTATTATTCATCATTCGATATATTGTATGGAGCTACATCTTCATTTGTTACATATTCAACATTTTCGAATAATTCACATTATAATAATGGAGTGAATTTTAATAGTGCAAGAGTAGCATCTTTTCTACAGAAAAGTAACATTCTTAGCAATAAAGGAACAGAAACAATCACTTCATATTATACAACAAAACTTACTGTCGAAGATTGTGTAATCAAAGGGAATACAGGTGGTGTTTTATTTAGAAACTATGGTTCATCTATTGAAGTAATTCATTGTAATATTGATTCATATTCAGCATATGGACAAGTTTTGTGATATCAACGACTTTCTAAGATAGTTTAGATTGAAATTTTCGTCTTTTAGTATTTCATTAATTTCTTGATTTTGAAAATCAATTTCTGGACAATATTTTAGAAGTTTAACTGCTTTATGATCAACTCTAATTCTTTCTAGTATGAATTTTGCTATTTTCTCTGGTTTGTGATATATAAATGGATTCTGAAGAATTTGTGCAATGAAATCTATGTCATTTAATGCTTCTGATGATAGTTTATCAACTATGTTTGTGAATTTAACATAATCTTCTAATGCAAACTGTAAAATATTAATAATGTTCATTCCATTTTTGAAAATATAATGTAAAGTATTAATTTTCTCCGAAATACTGATGTTTTTGAAGTATTTGCATACTGATATACCTAATAATGATTGGATTTTGAAGAAAACTACTGCTTTGATGAAATTATAATCGATATTACTTGTATATTCACGATAATTGCCATTTAAATAGTCAATAAAGTATTGTATGATCGATGAGTCTATTTCTGTATAGATTTTATTGATAGAAATGTCTTCGATTACCCTTGAAAAAATATATTGGGAGCATCTCGATGCCATAAATGAATTTACGTAGAAACTTTTGTTGTAATTTATTATTTCTAAATCCTTTTGGCACTTTGATGTAATAATTGAGTAATCTCGAGTAAAACTAAATGTATTTCCGCGATTTATTGTCGTCCATAGATCTATATTGTCTACATCACTGGTGAATTCCTTAATCCTATTAATAAATTCTGAATAACTGCCATCAATTTTAATAATTTTCAAAATATCAATAACATCGGCTTTATTTTTAATATAAATCTGACGAATGATTCTAGTTGCTAATTCTGGAGATATTGCCGTAGATTTATTTAGTATTCTCGTGATACAAGGCAAACTTAATTTGGAAAAAATTGGTTGCTGAGAGTAATCATCAACATTCAATGCAATTGCGGTCTCAAGATCGTCATTTTTGTTTCCTTTTGAGTCTGTATCAACCAAACTTTTTAACTCTGCCATCAATATAATATTTAATTTTAAAAAATGATGTTAACACATTGTTATTTTGCTGACTTATATCAAGATATAAAGATATTTTTTGATGAAATTGTCTAATGATCAAAAATATTAAATTTGCTCAAATCATAGTAATCTTGATCAAAGATTGTAGAACATTTATCAATGAAAAACTAATGTTAATATAAAAAATAATTACTTCAATCAAATATCGATTTCACATTTGCCTTCAAGGCATTCACTCATATTTTCTTGATGTGAAATATCGCATTTTCCTTCCTCTTTATACATCAATATGAGCTAAATATGTAATTTGGATAAAGATTGAAATTTATAGAAATCATGCATATCAATTTGTGTTAAAGTATGAATCAAATGATTTTGACCATTTCCATTCATTCCTCTTTGGAATATTCATGAAAATTAAAATATTTCTAAAATGATAAATTTTGAAAATAAAAAACATAACATTTTAATAACATGATACTAATATAAATTAAATTTCCATCATTGACAACATAACTCTTCCTTTGACATCTTGTTCGTCTAAAGATTTGTTTATATCTAAAACAGGTTTTCCAACAACAGAAAGTTCGAAGGCATCTAATGGTAACACTGGGTCTGTGTTTGATGCAACCCATGCGTATACATGTAAAGCAGGCTGATTTGGAGAAAATTTTCTAATAATTCTTTTCCCATTCATATTAACAGCAATAGTAACACCATCTTTTGGTTCTGGAGGCATTTTCTTCATTATTTCTTCAACTTTATGTTCTTCGGCTAATTTGTTTTGTTCTTCTTGCTTCTTTTTCTCTTCTTCCTCTTGAATTCTTCTTTTTTCTTCCAAATCTTTCTCTTCTTGCTCTTTAACTAGTTGCTCGTACTGCAAATTCTGGAAATTCCTGATTTTCTGTGACTCTCTGAGCTCGTGTGGTGGTTTTGGCTGTTCCCTTTCTTCTGGTTTTGGTAAGTTAATTTCTTCTTGCATAGATGGAGCTGGTAATGCCGGTTTTTCTTGGTATTTAGAAATAATTTCTTCTGGAACATCAAATTCATCTTTTATTTGTGGAGGGATATCATCAAAATTAGGTAAATCTGGTATTTGTTGGGGTAGTTCTGTAGGTTTTGCTGGTTTTTTAGGTGGATCGATTTTCTTTTCAATTGTTTTTGGTTTTTCTGGTTTTTTAGGCGGTTCTACTTTCTTTTCGATTGGATTTTCTTTCTTTTTAGCTGGCTCTGCTTTCCTTTCGACTGTTGTTGATTTATCTGTTGGTTTTGAACGACTAGAAGTTCTTGCAGTTCCTCGAGCTGAAGGTGGCTTCGATATGTTTGCACCAACTCTTCTAGATTGATATTCTGCATCCATTAAATCGGCAAAATTTCGATCATTTCGTCTTTCGGCAGGCTTTGGAGCAGGTCGAACACTCAAACCTGTATTATTTGGTAATTTTCGACTTGATGATTGTGCATTACGCGAATTTGTTGATGTTACTCTTGTTCTTGTTGAAGAATTTTGAGATGTTAGTCGAGGATTATTGTTGTGCTCAGAAACCGGTTTGCGTTGTATTGATTGTGTTGGTTTAGGATGGTTTGCAACTGTAGGTTTAGGTGGTTGACGTAAATTCAATGGCGGGCGATTTGATCGAGATGATGGAATTCTTGGTGGATGATCTTGTTGTTTTGTATGTGTAGGCGGTAGTGGTGTTGGTTTGGGTTGTAAATCTTTAGGCACTCCGCCCATTCTATTCTGTCTCGGAAGAACTCCTCTGGGAGGATGTGCAGCTGGATGTACAATCTCATTTCTTGGATCTAATGGTTGACGAAGATGTGGTGCAACAAGCATGTCATCGATCGAATTTTCTATTGCAATTTTCAAAGCCTCATCTTCATCGTATCTACCATTTCCAAATCCATCTAATACAGCTGGAGTTGCTCCGGGTGGTAAACTCGTTCGCCTTAACGGTCTTAATCCTTGGTCAGGATTATCATCTAACAGACCACAAAGAATATTTTGAAATTCCACATCACTATATGAATTCATTTCTTCTCGTGATATACCAGCACGACGAAAAAAAGAATAAAACTCATCCCTATCCATTGATAAAATAAAATGTTCAAAATTTTATAACGAGCGCAGAAAAAAAATTGAGAGGATAGTTGTAAAAAAAATTCCACTATGAAACCATGAATATATCATTTGCGTACTATCAAGTATAAGATATTCTTATGTGATATTGTTATTAGCCCCCAAAAGCGCTGGTTTATCAAATCAGGAAGTGAAATGTGGAGAAAATACTTTACCAAACAGTAATGGAAGTGTATGACCTCGATTTGAAATTCCAAAAAAAAATCAAAATTCAAAAATTAATAACTATTGTTGGGGCAAACCCAAATTTTAGCTAAAAGTGACAGGGAAAAAAAACGTTTAGTATTAAAAAAAAGACCGATGAGAGCTTCGTTCGAAATATAGAGGGAACTGAGAATGCGCAACCATTCTCAGGGAATATTGGATGCTATTCCCGTTCCCTCTGTATGGAAAATTGAGGTTTTCAAAGGGAGTTAAAATAATATCAAATTTATACTAATTTACTTCAAAATACAAAAGTATTTGACAGCTAAAATTAGTTACTTTAGCAAGCCTATCAATACCCTTTTACGATTATTGCTACTTTTTCGAAATAAAAGTAAAAACAAATTTATACTAATTTACTTCAAAATACAAAAGTATTTGACAGCTAAAATTAGTTACTTTAGCAAGCCTATCAATACCCTTTTACGATTATTGCTACTTTTTCGAAATAAAATAAATTTATTATCAAAAACCTTTTTTTCTTAGTAAAAATAAAAATGTTATTTTATATCAAGTTTTTATTCATAAATTTTTATAATGTTGTATAAATTTGAAGGTGGAAATCTGTAATAATTTTATCTTGAAAAGACTTGGCATTCTCAACAATGAATTGAGGGGTATTGCATCCAAATTCTGTAATTTGCGTGAGAATACTAAGCTTGATTTCCATTGGGATACTTAATTTCGAAAAATACTGGGTCATTCGTTTTTGAACCTTTGCTGCCTTGACAACTTTATCAAGTAGGTCATCTAAACCCAATTGAAGCGTATTTAAGTTTGCTGATGAGTTAACTATTAACGATTTAATTTTATCAGTGAGCATTATACATTTTTCTGTATCCAGTCTGATTGTAGACTTTTTTGGCTTTTTTTCAGATGGCAACGGATTTGGAATTTTGTCTCTGAGCCTTATATCTTGAGAAATTCTGTAATAAAATGAAGGAACGATAAAATCGATTAATTTCATCACAAATCGATCAAATCTCATGAAAATTGTTCCGCCAAAGTAGTAATATTTAATTTTTTTGTTAATCGATTCTGAAATGTTATTTGTGAGAGCTAAATTTTCATCTCTTTCAGCGGCTGTCCATCTTTCTTGGTTTGATATCCATTGATTTTGTATGTATTTTGAAAATTCTGGGAATTTTTCGGCTATTTCCAGAATTTTTTTGAACGTTGGTTCAATCCATTCTTTCTTGCCATTTCTGCCGTATGCAAGATAGTTCATTTTTGTATCTAATATCAATTTGTCTGAACTCTCAAATGCATAATCTTTCAAATTTTTTCTGAACGCCCTCATTACATGAACTGCACACCAATGAAGGATAACTTCTGGAAAAGAGTTGATAATCGCATTTTCGATTTCTTGTGCACAATCTGACATAAAATATTTTGGTTTTACTTTTGCCCAGTTAAAAAATGCCTTGAGACAGAATGCAATATTTTCTGAAGTGTTTGGATAAACGACAAATTGAAAAATTGGGAATGCATGTGTATTTGGAAATTTGGCTGATATCATGTAAAACAACATTTTAAATTCAAGTAATGAATGGGTTGCATCAATAAAATGCTCTTTCACAATTTTGATTATGTCCAGAAATTTGAAAGAAGCATAATAAAAGATTAATTTCTTTGGTTTGTTGTAATTATCGACATCGAAATAAATTAAATCTTTTGGTGACTCTTGTTCTTTGATACCCTTAAATAATTGAGTTGACTTGAATTGATTATCATCGTACTTTTGAATACCTTTGATCTTTTTATTTCCTTTTTCCTGAATTGTTTTCATTTGATCTGAAGATGCATTCAAAAAAGATGGCCTGTTAAGTGGATCATCCAGATCAAGTTTTTTGTCGCATTCAATTTGAGCCATTTTCGGATCACCCCCTGTTTTATAAAATTAATAAGTACCCGACGATAGCATTGTGATAATGTGTGGTATTTCTTTGTCTCATCTTTGATTTGATTGTGATTATGTGTTCCATTATATTCTGTTAGGATATATTCTTCATCATCCTTTAGAAATGAGATACATGCTTCACATTTATCTGCACTGCACCTGAATTTTAATTTTGTTCCCCCTAAATTTGGATTTTTTTTAATTGATATGGACAACCTGCATGGCATTCGTTATCAATGACAGCTTTCATAGCATCTATATAAGATAGCCTTTCTTTAAGTTCGCATGGTGCATCGATATGCATCAAAAAAATGAAATGAAATTTCAATATCAAAAAAAGCACAAAATTTGAAAAAATTCACAAATCTCGGTTTCTGAAAGAAAATGGCCTCTTAAACTTTGTGCATATATTCATCTATAAGACACATTGTATCCATATATTATTTAGCCAACACAACTTATCTGGTATCGAGAAAATTCAAAAAAAGCACAAAATTTGAAAATTGCTCGGTTCTACATTCAAAATAAATTTCATTAATTTTTACGTACATATTAAGGTACTTATCTTCTACATATATAATCTTCATTAGATATATACATGATAAATAAAATTCATAAAACATTAAAAATCAAAAAATTAGATGAACCTTGGCAATTAAACTTTATTAAATAATAGTTGTTTATAAATTATATTATATTATCATTTAATATTATTTTGATAATGAAGATTTTATTTTGCAATAATATAAACGAAATTTTTTACCTTATGAACTTTTGATGGAAATATGCAAATTTAAAATAATAAAGAAAGCCGCGAGCTAAGCGATCGGCTTAGTTCGAAGATTTTGATTCAAATCTTTGCTGATCTGTAATTCGCGGAAGCCGCGAGCGAATCGAGCGGCTTAGGTCTAAGATTTTGATTCAAATCTTTGCTTATATTCCTTAAATTCTTTATGAAACTCGCAACAGTTCCATAAAAAATTTTAAATTCTAAACTGTCGAAATTACCGATCGGTAATCACACCCTTCATGGGTGTGCCACTTTTTACAGGCATGTCACTTTTAGCTAAAATTACCCCTACTCGATTCAAAAAAGCTATTAAAATTAGAGACTAAATAAATAGCGAATTGATTCATATGGATTTATGTAATTGTGAACATTAAAAGAGTTTATTTATTGATCTAATAAAAAAAGATAAAATATTAATGAGAAAATTGAAAGAATAGAGTGTCCCATTCACTCGTGTTGGTCGCAATGTATCATTCTGGGAGACATTGCCTCTGCATGCCTCCCACAATGGCACAATGTTCCTTGGAGAAAGACCTGGAAGGGGGTCCTTTCTCAAGGTCAGGGCCCCCTTCTAGTCTTTCTGGTCCTGGAAGGAGCGCTTCTGACTGGTCTGTGCGCTGCTTCCAGGAAGATCAGGAGATTGCGCCAATAAGCTCCTATCAACAAATTTTGACTAAAAATATAAAGTATCCTTTTGTGATTTAACGAATAGCTCAATTTTAAAATAGATTTGATTCTAATAATAAATTGAATGAGTTTCGCTTACGTTTAGAATTTAATGATTTATATGATTTTTTCGTTCACAGAAGAGTCATTGATATCCAATATCAAAAAAACAGCAAAGACATACCATAATAAATGATATTGAAGCTAAATATTACATATTTCAACATATCTAAAAAATTATTATAAGATTAGATCTCATACAATGCCGAGCAGTTTCCTAAAGCATAATTACTTATTTATACAGAATCAATTATATAATATTCACATTGCAAATTATATACATTCTCACGAAGCAACATGAAATAGACTGTCCGAATTTGAATTCAAATAGAGATCTACTTCAAAAGGATTTCTTACAATATGTAATCTCGATGTTGATCACTGGAATACAAGGGATGAACGTAATTTACAAATTGTTGCAAAAATAGTAATGCAACAAAAATTTTATTTTTAGCTTGTCACTTGATATATAACAATTGCAAAAACTCAATCAAAAATAGGATTTGAACAACTTTTTAAAATTGTGAGAAAAATTCTATCGGCACATTCTATTCAATTTTAAAGTATTTCTTTCATATTCCAATCGATTATTCAATATTTGCCAATCACAAATTTTAGTTCAAAATTCAAAAAATCCCTAATTTTAATTTCAGATGAAATCTCGCAAAAATAACATTGTTTTAACCATATAAATATATATTTTATATATTGTATAGTGATTTTTTAATATTTTTATGAGTAAAATCGAGAGTGAGGAAATGTGGACTACAAAAAACGATAGAAATGAATAGTTTACATGGGAATTCAATACTTACAAGTATTCAATGTCACTTTTGTGCTCGAGATTTTGACTCTAGTATAATTCATACCTTTCATTTACAGATTTCAATTATTGTAATTTTTTTTGAAAGTTTTCGATTTAAATTCAGATTTTAACATGAAACTAGGGCTGTACAAAATCGAGAAAAACATTGCCGTGCGGTAATATAGGGTCAAAAAAGTCGCGCCTCGGCGGCTCCGCCGCCTCGGCACTATTAAGTGCGCATTATATTTAATATGTCCTTCTTTTTTTCTTTTTTTCTTCTTCTTTTCCTTTCCTTCTTCCTCTCCTTCCTCTTCTTTCCTTCTCCTTCTCTTTTTACAACAACGTCGAAGATCTTCGAATTTGATTGTTGGAAAAGCATCTATTTCAGATAAAGGATGCCTTTCTCACAGTCAACATACGAGGGTCCTGGCTGAAACGTTCTCAAAAAGCCTGAGATGGTAATTCTCTGATCACTCATAGCTGGGCAGGTAGTCATTGCTGACAATACCTGTCTTTATGCATGCACGCTTTCATGTATATGGGTTTACACTATCAATTCGCAAAGTTGTTCCGAATTCTTCCAAAATGGAAGGACCCGAAACAACTTTGCTTGTTAACGATACAGACGCATTACTTTGCATTGATACTGTGCTGAGTTGTGTAGAAAGTTTGATTAGAGTTGTTTTGTTCTGGTATCTCTCATCTTCTGATGAGAGAAATCAAAGCAAAACAACTCTAATGAATTTGTTTTCACTCATTTGTATGTAGGTTTTTAGTTCGATTGGAGCTGCTTCATAATGAGATCTCTCATCAATTGATGAGGGAGATCATAACAAAGCAGCTCTAATGTATATGCTCGTATTAACCGGGTTGTAATGCGTTGTAACGTCAGCTTGTAGTTCGTTTGGGGCCACTTCACATTGAGATGAGAAGAAATGATTAAAGGACTCTGAAAGGCTTTGGCCGTTGATGTTGTAATCGCATTACTTGGAACTAGCTGGATGCTAAGCTGTGTAGAATGTTCGATTAGAGCTGTTTTGATATGATTTTTCTCATCATAAGATTGGAGGAATCATAGCAAAACAACTCTAATGGGTTTACCATCATCTACTTGTATGTAGATGTTTGGGAAATTGTCTTGTTAATCGATTTTCGAGATGACTTTCAAATGCTATCATCAAATGACAAACAAGTCTAAGATTTCTCGACAATACATCAAATCATGATGTTTGTAAGTGCGATGAGATTAGAGTTTTTGAAGGAATGACAAGAGAAGTAGGGAGGCTCGGCATTCGCCGAGCAAATTAAAAATTAACGTATGGATTAAATTTTAAGAGGAATTCAATTTTAATTACGGGTTGTTCAAATATTGATTAATATAAATTTATTAATAAGAATAAATAATTTTTGTTTTTGAATTTATTCAATTTATAGCTTTACATATAGTTTCAAAATTGTACAACTATGATTATTTCAACAAAAAATATCTTACTTTTTCACTTCACTTTCACCCTCACTTTTTCCGTAATTCAAATTTCAACATTATGTATTTTAATTCCTTATAGTATTTTTAACATAATTAATCAAATAATAATTGGAAGTTCTGAACTCACTTTTTCCGTAATTCAAAATCAAAAATATGAATAATATATCTATTTATTATATACTAATGCTATTTTTGTTGCATGCTAAGATCAGTCATAATGTAAACCTCTCAATTTTATTGTCGTGGGAAGTATCTCAATTCCTTCAAAAAAATTGAAAAAGTATTTAATTTTAAAAATATAATACTTTTAATTAGTTAATTAATTGGAGATATTTTTTTAAAAAATCACTTTTGATAATACTTTTGAGAACTTTAATTCAAAAAATATATTCAAAAATATCCAGGATATCAAAAGGGAATTGTTCCTTATGAGGTATATAGTTATATGTATACCTCATAAGAACAATTCCCTCCTTAAAACGAGAAAACTTGTTCGAAATTGTTTATCATTTCGAACAAGTTTTCTCGTTTTTAATAAAAACTAAAGGCTATGAGGCACTGATTATATATTAGTGCCTCACAGCCTTTAGTTTCTAATAGATAGCTGGGAAACTTTCTCCAAATGATAAGTTATTCAGAGAAAAGTTTCCAGCTATCAAGAGGGAATTGTTCCTTATGAGGTATATAGTTATGATGTATACCTCATAAGGAACAATTCCCTCCTTAAAATCGTAGACATTTTTATACTTATTTCAACCATTCAAAAATCATATTCCTCTGAAAAGTTTTTTATTAAAAATTTAGAATTTTAATAAATATAGAGTTTGAATTTCATACAATACCTATATATTTTCAATAATGGAATTTGAAAACCATTCTCAAAAGTTCTCAGAAAACCTTTTTTTCATTAATTTTAAGAAATCTGAGTATTAAATTAAGTGATAAATTCATTTGACACTACTTTAATTTTTAAATTCAAAAAATTATATGTGCTTCTTAAAATGACTCAAAAAAATTTTATTATAAAATAATATATAATATTAAAAATCCCACAACATTTTTTTACTTTACATAATCATACTTCCTCGACGATTAATTTCCACTCAATTTCTATCGTTGACCGAACTTAGCATGCAACATTTTCAACTAGAAGTGAGGTACGGTAATCTTACGGATTCCCGTAACTCAATTTTACGGGAAAAGTGCAGTAAACTACTCAATTTACGGAAAAAGTGTCGTAAACTATTGATGTGGCGGTAAAATCACGGTAATTCACGGAAAGCTATATGCGAAAATTTGAAATTATACAAAATCGAGCGAAACACTTTTAAATAGGTTGTTCTCGTATTTAAAATACTATTCCCAGATTTATTGTCGTCAGAATATTTCCAAATTTTTGCCGATTTACAAAAAATGATTTACAAAGCATATTTTTTAATCTAAAAAATTCCTTAAAAAAGGAACCGGTGTGCGGAAACCTTGGTAAATTACCGCGGTTCCCGTTGGGACTGCCATACATGAAACATGATATTATTTTAAAAAACTAAATCTATGATAGTAATTTATAATAACAATACTATATATTTCAATGATAGGAGCTGAAATTCTTCAAAAATTCAAAGTCCAATTAAATATAAACAAGGGCATGACTCTAAATATAAGCTTATCGGTTAATAAATATCAGTGGTTTAATCAATTAAAAGCGCTTTATTATTATAATCAAACAAAAATAAATAGATTTAGTTTTCATTTGTAGTTTCAGGTTCAATTTCTGGAGGAACAAGAGGGTCTTCAATGCCAGCTAGCTCTAACATTTCAGACGGTGCAGAATCGGAATCTTCTGAAATTTTTGCTATTTCAGGCTCGTAATTCTCTTTTTTGAAGTAGAAGGATAACGTAACTAAGCATGCACATACTATTATTACTATAAATAATGTTGAAATCGAGTAAATGTAAACGCGATAATCACCTTTGTTTTCATGATCATCTTTCTCCTCATTTTCGTGTTCAGGTATGTTCATTCCAGTTTTAGTTTCGTTACTGGTAATTGTAATATTTTCAACAGATTTCGCAACACTTTCATGGAGTTTTCCTGTATAAGGGCTTATTACGTTACTCATTTGGTTAACATACAAGTATAAGTATTGGGATTTCGCTTTTGAACCCGTATGCCAATGAATATTATCAACTTCAATTACTGAATCTTGGAATCCTTCTTCAGTAAATTTCAAATCATTGATAGATATGTAATCATCGTGCTTTAATAAGTAAGTAAATGATACAGAAAATTCGCTTATCCCTGAGAAATAGTAGCAATAATCTTGATTTGGTGTTATAGAGTGATTATATAGGCCTTCATGATAGGAGTTACCAAATGATATCGTTTCTGATATAGAATTTATATAAATCGAATGAGTTTTGCATATTGTATTAATATTATGAATATTGTAAGCGAGTTTCTTCTTTTCGGATGTAGGGTTCGCAATTTGTAACTTATTTTTCTCTAAAAAATAGAACACTTTATATGTTTTAGGCAATTTACTTGATTTGCCAATGGAAAATTCGAATTCATCTGGATTTAACGGAACAAAAATTTGATTAGAAGCAACATCCATTGATAAACTACTTAATGAGTCAATATTTATTGACTGGCTCATTACATGAGTTGCTAATAGGGTAAACATGCCAAGCATGCTTATACCCGAAATGAAGGATAATTATAGTTGAATCATTATATATGAGGATAGTAGGCATATATATTGTGTTTGTGTTGGACTTGCAGCAGAAATATAACGAGCGTTTTAAATTTATATGGAGTTGTGTGTTGCCTCAATGGAAGTAGATACTGTATCATGTATGCGTTCGATAGAACAATAGTAATTAGTTGAATCATATATATTCGATGTTCAATATTTTTTTGTTCTTTCGAAAGGGAGGAAAAATCGAGTGAAATTTAATTAAGGATACCCTTACGTGTCAGATTTTTTGCGCATACGAAGAAGTCATGCTAGACATGAGCTATAAACCTGAAATTTTAGCAACATATTTAAAACTTTTTAAACTACAATACACTTTAATATTCAAGAACAAAAATATTCTTTTTAGAAATTACATAATTATTTTATGTGAAATCTATATAAAAACATATTTTGCGAGCGTAACTTTTTTCTTTATAAGCACCTTATATGACTGATAAACTGTGAAGGCACATAATTGTTAATTCATAGAGTTGATATGTTTCCAAAATTGAGAGGAAATTTGAAAATTGAATACCCTTTCAATTCAATTTTCAAAAGATATCAGCTCCTTCAATAATTGAAGGACGATTTTGATCATTTGCTCTTAAAACAAGTATGCCATGGAGAAAAAAGTTACGCTCGCAAATCTGAAATATAACTATCATATAAAAAAATTAAATTTCTATTTTTTTACTCTATAGATATTATTGGCCACTTGTGTAATGCATAAAAGTTTATGTCATATGCATACATTTGGAAGTATGGGAGACGAGGGAAATTACTTCTATGAGGCACTAGGATTTTTAAAAATTTCTCTATCGGACTCACCATTCAATTTCTCGAAAATTAAAAAAAATCAATAATAGCTAAAATGTATTATGCATAACAAATTTTAATGTTACACGGTATTTTTTGAACTTCATGACATGAATTTTCTTTATATTATTTTTTTTTTGGATTTTCTATGATTTATGCGATAGGCTGGAACAACATTGTAAGTGCAATGATATCATTTATAGAGAAATCTAAAACTTCAGCATTCAGAACTCGCAACCACAAAAATATTCATTTGCTAAGTAAGTAAAGTTGATTAAGTTCGACACTTAGCTTTTATACGTAAAACCAAGTGTGTATTGTTATTTCTTGTTAAATTATTGAGAAAAAAATAAATTGTAAGAGAAACGATACTGATTATTGAAATAATATTGAGGGTAGCTGCAGATTTCTTCATTAACATGCCGGAAATTTGTTAATCTTGGTTTTCTATCATAAAATCTGTCGAAGAATCTAAAAACGGAGATATGAAAGAGAGATCATGTAAATCTAGAGTATCCTGTCAGAAAAATAGACTAAGCATGTAACCCTTTTTTGGTCATAAACACTTTTTACCACTTAGTCATACAGATGATCATTAAATTTAAAGAGTAGGTGACAAAAGTGCTTACTCTTAAACAACCGTCGGATTTCCGGGTGAAATCGTGACACACTTTCGTCTTTCGTAGGCAGTGGTGGTTGTTACAAAAGGTAACTTCGAATGTAGCGTGAAATCTGCAAAAAAAATTCTGAAATTTGAATGGAGAACACAAAAATTGAATAGTTTACGTCAATAAAAAGGAGAAAAATGAAGCCAATGCGTCTCGAACCTAGGACTTGGAGCAGCAATCACACTGTTTATCAAATTACACTACATGCATCTCTCACCTCAGTGAATGAGATCAACTATATGATAACTTTTCCCCATTATATTCTTGTGGAAAAGTGACAAATAGCAACTTTGACCCTCTCTCTAAATTTAAACGAGCACTTTTTGTCAGAATTTATTCTTTTACAAAGACAGAAGATTTTAGTATTATTTAATATTAGTGCTGTAGCAAAATTCAAAAAACGGTGAAAATTCAGTGAATTTGTGAATTCACATTTTTTTTCGACATTTTTCTTGATATATCCATGCACATTAAGAACACAGCTTTGATACGCTTAAAAAAGCATATTTCATATGAAATTGTTAAAGAAATAAACAATTTATATAAAAATTGCACTTATGGGCAGTTTAGATATATAATTTATATATAACATATATACAAATCCATAGACAAAGTGCAATAACTACAATGTTGTAGAAAATTACAGCAGAAATACTGACTTTTTGAAGGATAATAAGAATTCTTCTAAATGTTGTATTTTTATAATTTGATTGATTTTTTTACTATTTCATTAATCTTTTATGAATAATAATTATTTTTAATATATGTGCTATTAAAATTTCAAATTTTGACTAATATATCTAAGTTATCTGAACGAAACATTTAGAAAATATCATACTTACATTGAAATAGCAAGTAGAGCATATTAATAGCAAGTTTCTTGGCTTTATATCTATCATCTATTGTTGTTTGATCAAACAAAATTCACTCTATTATATGGTGTCAATTAATTAAAACAATTTTTAATAGTTATTTATTTAGTGCGAATAAGTGCAAACTCATAAATGAATAACTTAATAGTAGAAATGAATTATCTGATATAAATCTCACATTTTGTCCATCAGAAATACTTTAATTGCATACGCATAACTATTAGTAATACGTCTGGAGTGTCAATTAATAACAATCCACAACAAGTAAAATTCAGATTTTTATTAAACTTATTTTTTCCTAAAAGTTTTCTCAAATTACTATATATACATATGTGGATAAAATAATAGTAATATTGTAAAAAATTAGATAATTTTTTTTATTTGAGAACCTCTCAAAAGTTCATTCAATTTATCAATTGTTTCAGTTTGATGTATATTCATTTCTGGAGCCTAAAACTTTAGCAATCATGACAATATCATATTCTCTTTCTAACTACGCAATGTAAGGGTATCCTTAAGAAATAAAATAACAAATAAGGTTTTAGACTTAAAAAGCGAGAGACTCTTCAAAGTTGAAGGAGTTGAAGAGGTCTTCTTCTTCGTTAAAAGCGAATGGGAAGGCAGAATCTTCGTAAGATTGAACTACGTTAGAAGCTTGAACGATTTGCTCTGCAAAGTTCATGTTCTGCATAGCGTAGTTCTGTACGTTTTGTTGGATTGGGGATGTAGAGAGCGAAGGAGAAGAAAGGGAGCTACTTTCACTGCAGCTTGATGAGCTGTAGTTGTTTGTCTGGTAGTATGTTGTGTTCTGTGTGTTTTGTTTTGGTGATGCAGTAGAAAGTGGTGAAGAAGTGAGAGTGTTTGCGCGCTCATGTCTGCAGAGGAGTTTAAATCTGTTCTTAGCCATGATTGCTGTGCGTCCTGGGAGGCTCTTTGAGATGAGAGACCAGTGGTTGCCGATCTCTTTTTGAAGACTGATGAGTGTTGCATCTTCTTCTGCTGTCCAAGCATCACGGCAGACATCTGGAGAGAGTACTGATAACCAGCGTTCACCAAAACAAAACACACAGAACACAACATACTACCAGACAAACAACTACAGCTCATCAAGCTGCAGTGAAAGTAGCTCCCTTTCTTCTCCTTCGCTCTCTACATCCCCAATCCAACAAAACGTACAGAACTACGCTATGCAGAACATGAACTTTGCAGAGCAAATCGTTCAAGCTTCTAACGTAGTTCAATCTTACGAAGATTCTGCCTTCCCATTCGCTTTTAACGAAGAAGAAGACCTCTTCAACTCCTTCAACTTTGAAGAGTCTCTCGCTTTTTAAGTCTAAAACCTTATTTGTTATTTTATTTCTTAATTAAATTTCACTCGATTTTTCCTCCCTTTCGAAAGAACAAAAAAATATTGAACATCGAATATGTATGATTCAACTAATTACTATTGTTCTATCGAACGCATACATGATACAGTATCTACTTCCATTGAGGCAACACACAACTCCATATAAATTTAAAACGCTCGTTATATTTTAGTTGAAAGGCCGAAAGAAGCATGATTACATAAGCTAGCAATATGGGAAGTCACACTCCGATCAACCAATTTGTCTTTTTATTTGAAATTCTTCACTTCAGATTTCGAGTTTATCTTGTCTCACAGACTCTCGAAATCAGAATCATTGCCGCTGTACTTTCATATTAATAATATCATACCTACAAATTCATTCCTTTCCATTGAGAATTTCAATTAAAAAAAGAAAAAAGAATATTAAAACAAAGGCCTTTTTATTAATTTGAAAATACAACAAAATAAGTTTAATCAAAATCCTTCTCGAAGTTATCATCATTATCATCATTATCTTCAAGCTTATCCTTGATTGCACCTGTTAATGTAAAGGAATTACCAAGTGTTGAATCAAAGTCATCATCGTTGTTTTCATGGTTTGTCTCTGAAACTCCGCCTGTATTTGATAAATCAAAATCATTTGAAAATGTTCTTCCGAGATTAGTATTATCGTCATGTGATTCTTCTTCCTTAGCATTTGGAACTAACTTGTCTAATAATATTCCGTTGAAAGAACCTTCACTTGGGTTTTCATTTTGTTTAGCAGGTCTTTCATCATCTGCATCAGCAAAATCATCGAAGTCATCTTTCTTCTCTTCTTCGACTGGTTCTTCCTTATGCTCTTCTTCTTGTGGTTTCGGATCATTTGTTGGATCTCCGTCTGTTTTGAGAGAAACTTCTTCGACATGGTCATTAATTGTTAGACCTGTATACTGAGTATCTTTGGGTGGTTCTTCATTAGCTGGCTTTTCTTCTTCAGTATTTTGATTTTCTGGAGTAGATTCTTGATTTTCGTCACCATTTGGCTCAAGTTTTTCTTCAAATTCTTTCTTAAGAGAAAATTGATCCTCATTTTGAGGCTTCTCTTCCTTCTTTTCCTCTTCAGCAGTTTCTTTTTCTTGCTGTTCTTCCTTTTGGGCTTCCTCTTCAGGATGCTTATTCTCATCTTCAACTTTTGAGTCAATTTCTGCAACAAATCCATATTCGCCTTGATCAACAGATTCAACGACAGGTAACTTCTTTCCTTTTCTTCTTGGGTTTGTGCGCTTCAAGTTCTTCTTTGGAGATGGCTTCTTGGGTTCTTGAACTACAGGCTTTTGCTCTTCATTTTCGACCTTTTGATCTTCTTCATCTCTTGCTGTATGAACACGTTTTGTTTTACTAATAGCAGGCTTAGTGATATTAGGTTTGAGAGAGATACGTGCTGAAAGAGGTGCCTTCTTTTCATCTTCATGATATCCTGTGATTTCATTTAACATTTCAATCCTTTTTTGAGAAAACTTAAACAATTCCTGCAATTCTTTCGTTCTTCTTTCACGATAAATTTGTAATCTTGGGCATGGAGGTGGTGGAGATTGATCAATTGTTGATTTCTGAGTCTTCAAACGTTCAGTATGAAGTTGGAATGCTCTTTGATGCTTCATTACCTCAAGGTGCTGGTTAAGAACAGGCTCGGCTCGATACATTCCTTAGAATTGAATGCAAACGTATATTAGGTTTACAAACGATTTTTTTTTCTAACGAAATTTCCCTCTCAAAACATTTCATACAAAGGCGTGATAAAAAGATGGAACCAATTCGTTTGTTGCCATAAAAATAACAATATCTTCATTTTTCCTAAATATTTGGAATTCAAAATCCATATCTATCGGAATCTATAATGATAATATTAAGGAACTGAAGTTATATATGGTAATATCTGCATACGAAGATCAAATGAAACAGTAATCACAAAAGGATACTAATTACTTCATCATTAAGTAATACTCGTATATGCCATATATCCTGTCTATACTTGCTTTTATCGATTTTAAATTAAATTGCTGCCATATACATTAATCAAATAAGGAATATGAAATTATCTATTTTCATTAAGTTTTTCCTTTATGAATTAATCATACATAATGAAAGCTTTATTAGCAACTTATTGATACTTAAATTAATTTGTGTTTTGTTTCTAAATTCATTATATGAACATAAAAGAGACATGCTCTTTTTGGCAAAGTATGTTTTAGATAAATAGAAACTGATATCAAGAACAATCGCAATAAAACTAAATTCTTTCAAAAATTTTTGAATTTTTGACATGGAAAGCGCGGAAAAGATTATTTCAGAGATATCACCATTATTATCAACAGACAATGTTGATATATGGATGATACCTAACTTCGACCAGCAGCTAGTTCATGATGTTTGCGTAGAAGCAACAAATATCCTCAAAAAAGGAACGGCATTAATCGAAATTCCTAATCCATGCTCAATAGTTGGCGATATACATGGCAACTTTTTAGATTTGATGAAGATTTTTAGAGAATTTGGAACTCCAGAATTTTCAAAATATTTATTTTTAGGAGATTTTGTTGATAGAGGACTTTATTCAGTTCCAGTAATGGCAGTAATATGTGCTTACTTTGTCAAATACAATTCAAACATGTATTTAATTCGAGGAAATCACGAATTTGCTCATATTAACAAGATGTACGGATTTCATAACGAAGTAATGAAATTATACAAGAATGAAGACCTTTGGTCTGATTTTCAAGTGATGTTTGCATATTTGCCTTTTGCAGCCATTTTATGCAAGAAAGTCTTTTGTGTTCACGGCGGACTATCGCCAATGCTACACGCTCCTGAAGATATCAATTTAATAGAGTTACCTGTGTTTGACTATGAACAACCTTCATTAATTTCAGATATTATCTGGTCAGATCCATCAGATAAATCAGGATTCACGCCAAATGATAGAGGATCAGGTAATAAATTTGGCCATGACACTATTACTAGCTTTTTATCAAATAATCATCTTCAATTACTTGTTCGAGGTCACCAAGTTACTGCAGAAGGTGTGACACCTTTCGCATCAAATTTAGGAGTTACAGTTTTCTCATCGAGTGGATATTGCACTATGATGCAGAATTGCTGTGGAATTATCACAATGATTAATAAAAAAGAGTTTGTTTTACATTCATTGACACCAAAAGGCGATAAAAAGATAAACATGAAGCTTGTTCCAAGACTTTTGGGACTCAGACGTGCTACAAATCCAAATGTTGCATCAAAATTTGTAAAAAAGGATGTCAAACTTTCCAGTACACCTCTTAAGTGACAATTAAAAATTTCATTTGTTATTAAAAATTGGATCGAACCTCCTTATATAGATAAGAGTCAATACAGATATGTTAATGGATACACAACAAAATATTTCGAAGATACGCATTGGCTCAAAATTTTTCATCAAGATTCGTTTGATAATCTCTTATTTAAGGGCATTGAAGATGCAAAATAACATAGATTTAGTATCCTTTCTCTTATTGACGACAGTTATAAAGTCAATAATTTATATGAGCTGCTCATTGAATATCCTCAAATACCTTTCTATATTCGATTCACGCAGACTACTAATCCTAATATTAATACAGGAAGTGCCGGCTATAAATTTGTTTCAGGCCAAAATGAGTCATATTTTCAAGGACTTTCACGAGCTTAATTCCACCTTCTTTTTCAATTTCAACGAACTCACTAACATGAGATTTTAAATATATAAGCAATAAAATGTAAAGTTCAGTATCTTGAAAAGTGACATTTAAGAATACTCTATGAAACTAATAATTGGACTGACCCTCCTTATATAGATAAGAGTCAATACGGATATGTTAATGGGTACACAACAAAATATTTCGAAAATATTCATTGGCTCAAAATTTTTCACCAAGATTTATTTGATAATCACTTGTTTAAGGGCATTGAAGATGCAAATTATTGTATTTCTGAACATAGATTTAGTATCGTATCTGTTATTAATGACAATTTTAAATTGAATAATTTATATGAGATGCTCATTGAATATCCTCAAATACCTTTCTATATTCGATTCACGCAGACTACTAATCCTAATATTAATACAGGAAGTGCCGGCTATAAATTTATTTCAGGCCAAGATGGGTCATATTTTCAAGGACTTTCTCGATCTGCTGATGTGAGTGAAACATATTTAGATGGAAGTCCTGGGAGTAATAGTCCTGATTGGTGGTTTGCTATAGGAACATATAAACATTATGAAGAAGATTACATGCCAGGCCCACAAACTCCTAATGATTTGAACCGAGTGAAATGGGTTGATCTTTGGATTTGTGTTGAAAATTCAGCTGTTTTGATCAAATTGGAACCTTTATTAAAATGTCGAACTGTTCGATGCCGACATTTCGATCTCATTATTAATTTATTATTTTGTTTTACTATCATGTAAATACATGATGAATATTATAATTTAATACTGACGATTTTTCTAGATTATTTTCACCATAATTTACACAGTATCAACCTCAAACACGATGTTTGTCATAAATATACATAAATATCAAATAGACCCGATTTCTCTATTAAATAAACATGTTTTTGTCTTTTTTTTTAGATAAATTAACTTAAGCAAATGCTTTCAAGTTGAATCAGAATCTCGCATTGAAATATTTCTCTTGTTTATCACTTATTGATTTGAATTGACTGAATTTCTTAGAAATTATCACAACATTATTGAATTTTTTTTTCATTAATTTCATTTTCATTATGCGTCATCATGGTTAAATTTCAATGACACTTCATGTCAGTTGTCAAAAATTTGAAATAAAGTCAGATGGGCGTAAGTGCACCCTTAACTTTCACTAACCTGAAAAGTGGCATTTTTCAACTCCTCATGAATTGGACCGAAGTCAATATCCGTCTCCAATGCTTCTCCATTTCATCATCTCCATGAAATAGTTTGTATTCTACATTTACTCCTAATTGGTGGTTTGCTATAGGAGTATATAAATTTCAACCTCGTGTTGAAGATGCAGATGTTTTGATCAATTTCAAACCTTTATTAAAATTTCACACCATTCGATGCCGACATTTCGATCTCGTCATTAATTTATTATTTTTTTTTACTTTCATGTAAATACATGATTAATATCATTGTTTATTGCAGACAGATTATCTATATTTTTTTTACACAAAATCACCCTCAAACACAAAATTTGTCATAATTATATAAATGGGAAAATATTATAGGATATGCTGGGTGTACAGAATAAAGATTGAAAACCTGTCGTCAAGTTTCGGATGTAAGAAAATAATATTCGAATGATGAATCATTCAAAAAAGATTGATATTCTGTAATATCATAAATTTTTTTTAACTGTGCATCCTTTTGGAATCATAATTTTGATATCAACCAATAGAGAGAAACGACCTTCTGAAATCGAATTTAATAGGATTACTGTTTTAATGTAGAGAGATAAGAAGTATTTATGCAATAAAGTGAAGTGAAAGCATTAAAATTTTACATTACTCTTATTTTGAAATCTGCCATAAAAGCAAATCTAATCTGAGTACAAAAAATTGGGATGAATATCCCAACATTAACAAAAGTCAGTTTAAGATTGTTAATGGATACACAATAAAATATTTCGATGATATTCATTGGCTCAGAATTTTTCACCAAGATTTGTTTGATAATCTCTTATTTAATAGTATCGAAGATGCTAAATATTATAATTCTGTCCACAGATTCAGTATTCTCTCTCTTATTGATGATAGTTATAAAGTTAATAATTTGTATGAGATGCTGATTGAATATCCTCAAATCCCCTTCTATACTCGATTCACACAAGTTACCAATCCTAATACTAATACCACTAATACCGGTTTCAAACACATTTCAGGTCAAAATGTTTCAAATTTTCAAGGACTTGCTCGATCAGCTGATGTTACTGAGACGTATTTAGATGGCACTCCTTTTGTTTACACGCCTGACTGGTGGTTTGCTATAGGAACATATAAACTTTATCAAACGCATTATATGCCTGGTCCATATAACTATAATGGATCATCAAATCGTGTTAAATGGGTTGATCTTTGGATTCGGATTGAAAATATTTCATTATTGATCAACATGAAATCATTGATCAAATGCAACACAGTTCGATGCAAAGTAGTCGGCTTTAGCTATCATATATTATATTGTTTTATTCTTATCTAAAAATTTAATAAATCGCATTCCTTAAAATGGAAAATATTGAAATAAATTCAATATATGACATGGTTATTTACAATAATTCTTTAGGGCATGCAATTTTGAAAACTGTCGGCTTTTTTGGGGGTTGGCGTCACGATGTAAACTCCTCAATATTGAATGGTTTACATCGTGACGCCACTGTATTTTAGAAATTTGAAAGGGCTTTGGCGTCACTATATGAAATAATGTAAACTATAGAATTTGTTTTGATTATCAATAGAAAATATAATTAATTATAAATTTAAATTGAATAGCAGTATGAATAAAAATGTCAAGGAATTAAAAATAATGACTTTAGATAATATTTTTCAGGAGGAAAAGCGTGCATATTATTGGATTAGGTTGCTAAGGATTTTAATAAGAGATTGAAGCCTGCGAGGCACATATCTCGAATAAGCACTTCGCAGGCTTCAGTTTCTACCAGATATCTGGGTTCTTTGTCTGAATAGCTTAAGATTTGAACCAAGTTTACCAGATATCTAGTAGGCATTGCTCCTTACGAGGCATATTTTCTAACTATATGCTTCGTAAGGAACAGTTCCAGCTTCAGATCATTTTCTCTCTTCGTATTTTCTTTCAGATAATAACTTTTGTTTACTCCATCAAAAGTCTCATCAAAACCTCAATTTTAAGTAATTTCATTTATTTATGTCTATTATTTTAAACATATTTAGATGGAAGTCCTGGGATTAGTGGTTCTTATTGGTGGTTTGCTATCGGAGCATATAAATTTCAAAATAATGGCCTTATACCAGTCCTGTATTTCTATGATAAATTTTTGGACGAAGTGAGTTGGGTTGATCTTTGGATTCGTGTTGAAGATGTGGCTGTTTTGATCAATTTGGAACCTTTATTAAAATGTCACACTGTTCGATGCCGGCATTTCGATATCATTATTAATTTATTATTTTGTTTCACTATCATGTAAATATTTTTTGTTTCCTCGATAAATTATAATATGATATATCACAATCAAAGAATATTTTGTTTTAATATATATTAAATGAATCTCATCTCATATTTTACATTAAAGAGAGGAAGTAGTCATGTGATTTTATCCCAAGCATATGGGGATTCTAAATTTTTGTCCCTATCGTTATCCCAATTGAATTTTTTTTTGGAATTTAAAAATTTTTTTTTCTCCATGTAAACTTAAATTTTAATTTTTACCACTAAAATGCAATATTTCAACAAATTAATGAGTAATAATATTTTAATTTATAATAAATATTATAAATCTCCTCAATTTAATGTAATTATTGTATTAATTTTTGTTGAAAATATAAAATCTTCAAGTAAATGATGTGAATTTAATATTTTTAGAATGTTGTTTAATTGTACTATATTATGCATGTAAAATTTTGTTACAATACATTTTATATGGGATCCCCATTGCCCAATTGAGAGAAAATTGAGAGGTGGGATTGGGCTAGCCCAATTCAAAATATCCCAGGTGGAAATAAAAAAATTAACAATTCAACATAAAAAAGCATCTTAAATAATAATGATAAAAAGAAATTTTGTATGAATTTCAATCAAATTTGTTTTTATTCAACTTAAGAAATCACTTCATTAATGAAAGAAGTCGGGTTCACAACATATCCCGATCTTGAAACGAAACAACATGTTTTTTTGATGCCCTAAACGGGGGGGTCGCCAGCAAAAAAAAAGATGTCAAAATTTATCCCAAAAATTTAAAAAAAACGAAGAAAGTGCATCCCAGGGATTATAAAATTTAAGTTTTCACATCTCTAAGAGGAAGGACTGAAATTGTTGTTTCTTTCTAACATATAAGGATGTAGGGATTTCCCCAATCCACTAGGGCTGCTTGCTGTTTGGGATTCCCACTATCCCACATTGAAAATTTTCAATGAGTTTCAAGAAAAAAATAAAAAAAATGGGCGAAGCCGAAAAGAATTTAAAAAAGCTTATCTATAGAAGTATAATATTATGTACAAATAGAGTAATTTTAGATAGAGATGCGAGTTTCCGAATTTTTTTAGCCCTGGGATGTCATAACCGCTGCGGTTTTGTAAAATTTGGGATAAATTTTGACAATCCATTTTTTGTGGGATGTACGTTTATATCAATTTGCTCGGCGTTTGCCGAGCTATTGTACAATCCTACTCGAATTCATTACGCAGCCCTGGTCACTCAAAGGCCAGGGCATACAATTACAAAATAGTAGAGTGAGACTCTTCTAATTTCTTCCAATCACAAGGAAGATCTTAGAAGAGCCTCACTCTACTCGAACACATTACGCAGCCCTGGTCACTCAAAGGCCAGGGCATACAATTACAAAATAGTAGAGTGAGACTCTTCTAATTTCTTCCAATCACAAGGAAGATCTTAGAAGAGCCTCACTCTACTCGAACACATTACGCAGCCCTGGTCACTCAAAGGCCAGGGCATACAATTACAAAATAGTAGAGTGAGACTCTTCTAATTTCTTCCAATCACAAGGAAGATCTTAGAAGAGCCTCACTCTACTCGAACACATTACGCAGCTCCTGCTCAACAATGAGCAGGTCTTACCACTTTGAGAGGCTTTCGTTCGAGTTCTGATGCAGATCCCAACGCGAGCGAGAGTCTCTCAAGCAAGCTTCTAATTCGTAGCTAGAGTTTCACTCTTATGAACTGGCAGCCAATTTGAGAGACTTTCGCTCGAGATCTAATGAAAAATCAGAACTCGGCCAAAAATTGCCCAAACAGGCTTGTAATTCGTAGCTATAGTATTGATCGTATGGATGTGTTGCCAATATGAGAGACTTTCGCTCGATGTCTGATATTGCATCAGACATCGAGCGAAAGTCACTCAAAACAGCTTAGACATGTCTATTTTGACGGCATTAAATGATTTCATAGGAAATGTCTCAGTTGTTAATTAAGTTCACGTGAGCTTTTATGAATGAAAATAAGTAAAAAAAAGAATTTTCTCAAAAAAAATTGTGTACGCATTGAAATTTTTATCTATAAATTTAGATATGTCATCAATAATATAATATAATTTTAAATTCGTGGAGTACACTTGGGATAATTGAATATGGGCTACCCCATCCCAACCTCTCAAACTTCCTCTGAATTTGGACAAGGTATCCCAATCCCAAAGACCTATCTGAATAAAATGAAATAAGTATATTATATATATTATTTATTTGCTAATAATGAGCATAAATCGCTAAAATTATGAAGAAATTAAAAATTAAAAATTAAAATTAGAAAAAAAATGTTGATTTAATGAGAGAATATTGTATAAAAATAGAATTATTAGCTAAAATACGTATTAATTTTATGATATTTCAATCACATTAACGAAAATCGCCCATTTTTAATTCAAATGGGCGGGAAAAAAATAAAATTCCAAAAAAAAATTGAATTGGGGAAACGATAGGGGACGGGATATGAGAAACCCCATATGTTTGGGAATTTTTCGCATCACTAATTTTAGATATGATATCGCTTATATTAATAAAATGTGAATTTCAATAAATTTGAAATTTGAAATTTTGCCTAAAAAGGTTAAATTCTATACCTGCAGTATGAATGGGTTGTAATGGTAGTAAGAATGAGCTAGCTCAAAGCAACTGCTCAAAACTTTCCCGCCAAAAACGCAAAAGTGTCATTTCTATATGGAAGACCATAGCTGGAGTCACGCTCAACCATCCCCTTGCTGGTATGGTAATTTTCTTTTATTTTGTTTCCAAATAGTCACTCAATTAGATTAAAATATACTGGTATTGAAATATATTTATAATATTCATCAACATTTCATTCGACGATTATTGGGGATTGGAATTGATCCCAGACCCACTCTCAATTCCATTCAAAATTTGAATATGGGCTGGGCTGGGATTATCCCAAATAATCGTTATCGTTGACCTTCAAATGACAATAATAGCCAAAGGATATAAATAGATATACTAAGTGTTAAAATGAATATATCTCTCCCAAGCAAAAAAAAACTTGGGCTAAAAATGTCACTTTTGGGCCGCCCAGGGCTAATTTTTTTTCGTTTTACATCCTTACTAACATACATATCTTTTGATCAAGGAATAGTCTAATAAAAAGAAATTCAGAATTTCTGACAACGATTATTTCTCCACTGTTTCTTTCCAAGCTCTCTGAATTTGAATTGTCCCAATTCTCACATAGCAATCATTATCAAGATTTTATTGCTCCTGTGACATTTTTCAGCATTAATCCAACATCAGAACCGAATATAAGCTAAGAACTCAAGGTTGCACTTACGCCCGTATTACTTTAAAGCAGGCTGTCAGAAATTTTTAAAGTATATATCAAACAAATTATTATGAATTCATTACATAATGTCTTACGAACGTTTGTAAAAAAGTTAGGCATAATATATTTATGTTTCAGTATATATTTATATTCATATTACATGGAATAAAATATATTATTTCATAATACTGCTTTAAAATTGAATTTGAAGGCAATATCCTTCTCCAAAACTTCACCATTTCATCATTTCCATAGATAAATATAAATAGTTTGTCTTCTACACGTATTCAAAATTGAATACATTCTCATTGAGAGTTTTGACAATTTAAACTTTACAAATCTAGTGGTTTGAAAAGTTGAAATCTGACATTTTGATAAGAAACAGGGAGGTAATATTTGTAAATAACATGGTATAGTTTAACATTAAAATTTACAAATTTGGTAAAGCTTATATTCTGGAATTTGGAGATCTCAACCATAATTCTTGTAGGATTGAAAAGTGACATAAAAGTATTCCTTACTGCAGGTTAAAAGTTAGGATGATTACCCAAACATTAATAAAAGTCAGTTAAAGGTTGTTGATGGATATACAACAAAATATTTCGATGATATTCATTGGCTCAAAATTTTTCACCAAGATTTGTTTGATAATCTCTTTTTTAATAATATTGAAGATGCGAAATATTGTATTTCCGATCATAGGTTCAGTATTCTCTCTCTTATTGATGATAGTTATAAAGTTAATAATTTATATGAGATGCTGATTGAATATCCCCAAATTCCTTTCTATTCTCGATTCACGCAGACTACTAATCCTAATATTAATACTAATAATACCGGTTTCAACCACGTTTCAGGCCAAAATGCTTTCGATTTTCACGGACTTGCTCGATCAGCTGATGTTACTGAGACATATTTAGATGGAAGTCCTTCTATTAGCATACATGACTTGTGGTTTGCTATAGGAACATATAAACCTTATCTTATGAATTATATACCAGGTCCATTTAGCTATAATAACACCATAAATCAAGTTAAATGGGTTGATCTTTGGATTCGAATTGAAAATATTTCATTATTGATTAACATGAAATCATTGATCAAATGTCACACAGTTCGATGCAAACCAGTTAGCTTTAGCTATCATTTATTATATTGTTTTATTCTTATCTAAAAATTTAATATAAGCATTGTCTTAATTAAGGCTGCACTTTACGCCCATCTGACTTTAATTCAAATTTTTGACAACTGGCGTGAAGCGTCATTCAAAATTAACCTTAAACATCTGAATTGAAGCCCGTGTCATAGGGGTGTAAGTGCACCCTTAAGAGGGAATTTAATGATTCTTTATTTGATATACATTGGGTGAGAGTGCACCCTTATGGGCATGCAATTTTGAAGCATGTAATACTGGTCATAACTTTATTTCCGGCCAAAAAAGCTGATGTAATAGATGGAAGTCCTAGTGGTGGCAATCATGCTTGGTTTTTAAATTGAAAATTATCTTGCATAAATCGGCCTTCATACCAGAAATGACTCGATTACACACCAAAACACAGTGTTCAAAAAATATTAATCATTTTTTGAGAAGAGGATCGATCATTAATAAGACAATATATATATTTGATAAGCCCAAAAATGTGTAACAACAATTTGTGAATATGGCAAAAAGGGCTCAATTCTCCTATTATATGAGTATGTTTTGGTCATATATATAATAAATTTTGTATACAAGTTTGGTCCGAATCTGGCGTTGGAACCTTTCTATCAATTCATAAATTACAAAATCTTGCACACAAAACAAATGCAATTCTGTTACTTGATGATACATGTCAATGATATTTCATACAATTATTTTTCAAAAATGATAATTCATGTCAAAAATAATTTTTTACATACAAACAAATTATATAATATAATATAATTTAAGCAAATGCTTTCAAGTTGAATCCGAATCTGGCGTTGGCACCTTTCTATCAATTCATAAATTACAAAATCTTGCACACAAAACAAATGCAATTCTGTTACTTGATGATACATGTCAATGATATTTCATACAATTATTTTTCAAAAATGATAATTCATGTCAAAAATAATTTTTTACATACAAACAAATTATATAATATAATATAATTTAAGCAAATGCTTTCAAGTTGAATCCGAATCTGGCGTTGGAACCTTTCTATCAATTCATAAATTACAAAATCTTGCACACAAAACAAATGCAATTCTGTTACTTGATGATACATGTCAATGATATTTCATACAATTATTTTTCAAAAATGATAATTCATGTCAAAAATAATTTTTTACATACAAACAAATTATATAATATAATATAATTTAAGCAAATGCTTTTAAGTTGAATCCGAATCTGGCGTTGGAACCTTTCTATCAATTCATAAATTACAAAATCTTGCACACAAAACAAATGCAATTCTGTTACTTGATGATACATGTCAATGATATTTCATACAATTATTTTTCAAAAATGATAATTCATGTCAAAAATAATTTTTTACATACAAACAAATTATATAATATAATATAATTTAAGCAAATGCTTTCAAGTTGAATCCGAATCTGGCGTTGGAACCTTTCTATCAATTCATAAATTACAAAATCTTGCACACAAAACAAATGCAATTCTGTTACTTGATGATACATGTCAATGATATTTCATACAATTATTTTTCAAAAATGATAATTCATGTCAAAAATAATTTTTTACATACAAACAAATTATATAATATAATATAATTTAAGCAAATGCTTTCAAGTTGAATCCGAATCTGGCGTTGGAACCTTTCTATCAATTCATAAATTACAAAATCTTGCACACAAAACAAATGCAATTCTGTTACTTGATGATACATGTCAATGATATTTCATACAATTATTTTTCAAAAATGATAATTCATGTCAAAAATAATTTTTTACATACAAACAAATTATATAATATAATATAATTTAAGCAAATGCTTTCAAGTTGAATCCGAATCTGGCGTTGGAACCTTTCTATCAATTCATAAATTACAAAATCTTGCACACAAAACAAATGCAATTCTGTTACTTGATGATACATGTCAATGATATTTCATACAATTATTTTTCAAAAATGATAATTCATGTCAAAAATAATTTTTTACATACAGACAAATTATATAATATAATATAATTTAAGCAAATGCTTTTAAGTTGAATCCGAATCTGGCGTTGGAACCTTTCTATCAATTCATAAATTACAAAATCTTGCACACAAAACAAATGCAATTCTGTTACTTGATGATACATGTCAATGATATTTCATACAATTATTTTTCAAAAATGATAATTCATGTCAAAAATAATTTTTTACATACAAACAAATTATATAATATAATATAATTTAAGCAAATGCTTTCAAGTTGAATCCGAATCTGGCGTTGGAACCTTTCTATCAATTCATAAATTACAAAATCTTGCACACAAAACAAATGCAATTCTGTTACTTGATGATACATGTCAATGATATTTCATACAATTATTTTTCAAAAATGATAATTCATGTCAAAAATAATTTTTTACATACAAACAAATTATATAATATAATATAATTTAAGCAAATGCTTTCAAGTTGAATCCGAATCTGGCGTTGGAACCTTTCTATCAATTCATAAATTACAAAATCTTGCACACAAAACAAATGCAATTCTGTTACTTGATGATACATGTCAATGATATTTCATACAATTATTTTTCAAAAATGATAATTCATGTCAAAAATAATTTTTTACATACAAACAAATTATATAATATAATATAATTTAAGCAAATGCTTTCAAGTTGAATCCGAATCTGGCGTTGGCACCTTTCTATCAATTCATAAATTACAAAATCTTGCACACAAAACAATGCAATTCTATTCTGTTACTTGATGATACATGTCAATGATATTTCATACAATTATTTTTCAAAAATGATAATTCATGTCAAAAATAATTTTTTACATACAAACAAATTATATAATATAATATAATTTAAGCAAATGCTTTCAAGTTGAATCCGAATCTGGCGTTGGAACCTTTCTATCAATTCATAAATTACAAAATCTTGCACACAAAACAAATGCAATTCTGTTACTTGATGATACATGTCAATGATATTTCATACAATTATTTTTCAAAAATGATAATTCATGTCAAAAATAATTTTTTACATACAAACAAATTATATAATATAATATAATTTAAGCAAATGCTTTCAAGTTGAATCCGAATCTGGCGTTGGAACCTTTCTATCAATTCATAAATTACAAAATCTTGCACACAAAACAAATGCAATTCTGTTACTTGATGATACATGTCAATGATATTTCATACAATTATTTTTCAAAATGATAATTCATGTCAAAAATAATTTTTTACATACAAACAAATTATATAATATAATATAATTTAAGCAAATGCTTTTAAGTTGAATCCGAATCTGGCGTTGGAACCTTTCTATCAATTCATAAATTACAAAATCTTGCACACAAAACAAATGCAATTCTGTTACTTGATGATACATGTCAATGATATTTCATACAATTATTTTTCAAAAATGATAATTCATGTCAAAATAATTTTTTACATACAAACAAATTATATAATATAATATAATTTAAGCAAATGCTTTCAAGTTGAATCCGAATCTGGCGTTGGAACCTTTCTATCAATTCATAAATTACAAAATCTTGCACACAAAACAATGCAATTCTGTTACTTGATGATACATGTCAATGATATTTCATACAATTATTTTTCAAAAATGATAATTCATGTCAAAAATAATTTTTTACATACAAACAAATTATATAATATAATATAATTTAAGCAAATGCTTTTAAGTTGAATCCGAATCTGGCGTTGGAACCTTTCTATCAATTCATAAATTACAAAATCTTGCACACAAAACAAATGCAATTCTGTTACTTGATGATACATGTCAATGATATTTCATACAATTATTTTCAAAATGATAATTCATGTCAAAAATAATTTTTTACATACAAACAAATTATATAATATAATATAATTTAAGCAAATGCTTTCAAGTTGAATCCGAATCTGGCGTTGGAACCTTTCTATCAATTCATAAATTACAAAATCTTGCACACAAAACAAATGCAATTCTGTTACTTGATGATACATGTCAATGATATTTCATACAATTATTTTCAAAAATGATAATTCATGTCAAAAATAATTTTTTACATACAAACAAATTATATAATATAATATAATTTAAGCAAATGCTTTCAAGTTGAATCCGAATCTGGCGTTGGAACCTTTCTATCAATTCATAAATTACAAAATCTTGCACACAAAACAAATGCAATTCTGTTACTTGAATACATGTCAATGATATTTCATACAATTATTTTTCAAAAATGATAATTCATGTCAAAAATAATTTTTTACATACAAACAAATTATATATATATAATATAATTTAAGCAAATGCTTTCAAGTTGAATCCGAATCTGGCGTTGGAACCTTTCTATCAATTCATAAATTACAAATCTTGCACACAAAAAAATGCAATTCTGTTACTTGATGATACATGTCAATGATATTTCATACAATTATTTTTCAAAAATGATAATTCATGTCAAAAATAATTTTTTACATACAAACAAATTATATAAATAAATATAATTTAAGCAAATGCTTTCAAGTTGAATCCGAATCTGGCGTTGGAACCTTTCTATCAATTCATAAATTACAAAATCTTGCACACAAAACAAATGCAATTCTGTTACTTGATGATACATGTCAATGATATTTCATACAATTATTTTTCAAAAATGATAATTCATGTCAAAATAATTTTTTACATACAAACAAATTATATAATATATATAATTTAAGCAAATGCTTTCAAGTTGAATCCGAATCTGGCGTTGGAACCTTTCTATCAATTCATAAATTACAAAATCTTGCACACAAAACAAATGCAATTCTGTTACTTGATGATACATGTCAATGATATTTCATACAATTATTTTTCAAAAATGATAATTTCATGTCAAAAATAATTTTTTTTACATACAAAACAAATTATATATATAATATAATATAATTTAAGCAAATGCTTTCAAGTTGAATCCGAATCTGGCGTTGGAACCTTTCTATCAATTCATAAATTACAAAATCTTGCACACAAAACAAATGCAATTCTGTTACTTGATGATACATGTCAATGATATTTCATACAATTATTTTTCAAAAATGATAATTCATGTCAAAAATAATTTTTTACATACAAACAAATTATATAATATAATATAATTTAAGCAAATGCTTTCAAGTTGAATCCGAATCTGGCGTTGGCACCTTTCTATCAATTCATAAATTACAAAATCTTGCACACAAAACAAATGCAATTCTGTTACTTGATGATACATGTCAATGATTTTCATACAATTATTTTTCAAAAATGATAATTCATGTCAAAAATAATTTTTTACATACAAACAAATTATATAATATAATATAATTTAAGCAAATGCTTCAAGTTGAATCCGAATCTGGCGTTGGCACCTTTCTATCAATTCATAAATTACAAATCTTGCACACAAAACAAATGCAATTCTGTTACTTGATGATACATGTCAATGATATTTCATACAATTATTTTTCAAAAATGATAATTCATGTCAAAAATAATTTTTTACATACAAACAAATTATATAATATAATAATTTAAGCAATGCTTTCAAGTTGAATCCGAATCTGGCGTTGGAACTTTCTATCAATTCATAAATTACAAAATCTTGCACACAAAACAAAAGCAATTCTGTTACTTGATGATACATGTCAATGATATTTCATACAATTATTTTTCAAAATGATAATTCATGTCAAAAATTTTTTACATACAAACAAATTATATAATATAATATAATTTAAGCAAATGCTTTCAAGTTGAATCCGAATCTGGCGTTGGAACCTTTCTATCAATTCATAAATTACAAAATCTTGCACACAAAACAAATGCAATTCTGTTACTTGATGATACATGTCAATGATATTTCATACAATTATTTTTCAAAAATGATAATTCATGTCAAAAATAATTTTTTACATACAAACAAATTATATAATATAATATAATTTAAGCAAATGCTTTCAAGTTGAATCCGAATCTGGCGTTGGAACCTTTCTATCAATTCATAAATTACAAAATCTTGCACACAAAACAAATGCAATTCTGTTACTTGATGATACATGTCAATGATATTTCATACAATTATTTTTCAAAAATGATAATTCATGTCAAAAATAATTTTTTACATACAAACAAATTATATAATATAATATAATTTAAGCAAATGCTTTCAAGTTGAATCCGAATCTGGCGTTGGCACCTTTCTATCAATTCATAAATTACAAAATCTTGCACACAAAACAAATGCAATTCTGTTACTTGATGATACATGTCAATGATATTTCATACAATTATTTTTCAAAAATGATAATTCATGTCAAAAATAATTTTTTACATACAAACAAATTATATAATATAATATAATTTAAGCAAATGCTTTTAAGTTGAATCCGAATCTGGCGTTGGAACCTTTCTATCAATTCATAAATTACAAAATCTTGCACACAAAACAAATGCAATTCTGTTACTTGATGATACATGTCAATGATATTTCATACAATTATTTTTCAAAAATGATAATTCATGTCAAAAATAATTTTTTACATACAAACAAATTATATAATATAATATAATTTAAGCAAATGCTTTCAAGTTGAATCCGAATCTAGCGTTGAAATCCTTCTCTTGTTTCTCAATCATTGATTTGTATTGACTGAATTCTTTAGACATAATTCGTAAAACTGAAACTTTGCTCTTTAAATCTTCCTGCAAATACTTGATTCTTTCCAAGTCACATGGTCTTGGCCGAGACAAATCAAACGTAGATGACAATTGATTCAAATCTTTTTCCAATGATTCAATTTTTTCATCAAATTTTTCAATTTTTTCTTTGTTTTTCATTTGAATTTTGATTAATTCTTTTGATAACCTGTTCATAAGACTTCTCATGAATGTTTCGTTCTCTATCTCTTTTCTTTTCATCATTTCCATGCTTTCAGAAAGAATTCTCTGTTTCTTTTTCTCAATTTCTTGATATTTTTCAAATAATTTTTTAGTTTCTAATGTTGCAGAATCAAAAACAACATCAATGTTTCGTTTTAATGATTGTTTTATCTGTTCATAAGCTCTTTCATTCGCAGATCTAATAGTCATCAGTTTTTCAGTGAATTTTGAAAAATCTAAATTTGGATTTTTCAAATTTTCGGTCAAATTCAGTATTTTTGATTCAATTTCTTTTATCTGTTCTTCATTTTGATGTTTATAATCAGAAATTTCTTGTTTTGACCGTTTTTCGGCCAAATTTGCCAAATTTTCTGAATTTTCAAGTTGTTTTTGATAAATTAGTTGGTTTTCATTATAATCCATGCTATTTACAATACTATTTATTGTGTTTTGACCATTTTCAAGTTGATTTTTGAAATTATTTTCTAAAATTTTTAGAAATTCTTCCAATTTTTGTGTTTCTTCAATAGTTTTAGCTTTTGTTTCCTCTATTTTGCTTTGAAGAGACTTCCTGACTTGTTCTCGTGCTCTTCCTGATGATTTCGGACGATTTGAATTTTGATGTCTTTCTATTTCGTTTTTGAAAGCATTTTCATAGAAATTTGAGAGTAATCCACGTTCAGAAACAATAATTTTCTTGTATTCTTCAATCATTGACTGGAATTTTTCAATTTCTTCATTTGATTTTTTGAAAATTTGTTCTTTTTCAGGATTTGTCGCTTGCAAACTCTTCAACTGCTTCTGTAAGTCATTATATATTGATTTATATTCATCATTTTCACTTTTTATCTCATTTTCAAAATTATTTTTTGATTTAATTTCAAAAATTTTTGAATTATATGATTCATTGCATTGTTTTATTGCTTCTACTTCTTTTACTTTGAGTTCTTCCTCTAATTTTAAAAGTTTTTGCTGATTTTCAGCAAATTTTGTTTTAAATTCTTGATTTTGATTGAAAACAAGGTCATTTTCTTCTTTCTTTATCTGTAGATTAAGATTGGATATCACTCTTTCTGTTTCATCTTGAATTGTTTTTAATTTAAACTCATAATTTTCCAAATTTGCCTTTTTCTCTTCATTTAGAGCATCTAACGTCTGCAGTTGTACTTTATTGTCTGCTTTGCTTTGATTCCTCAACTTATTTATGTCATTTCTCAAATTTTGTTCAGAATTATTTATAATTTTTGTTTTTTCAGAGATTTCGAACGCGAAATCCTTTTCTTTTGTTTCTTTTTCAGTATTATTCGACTTCTTTGTTTCCAAAAGCACCTTTTTATTCAATTTCCTTTCTTTTTTAGAAGATTTCGAAAAATCCAAAATTTTTGAGTTGATTTTTTCATTTTTAGATGTTAATTCCTTTTCATTTGAACTTATTTCATCTATTAGTTGTGTTTTCTCTTGTTCAAGACTGTTTTTTAATTCGATATAACTTGAATCAAAATTTTTTGCAGAATTTGAATAATTTACGATTAAATTATTATAATTGGTCAGTTGATCACTCAATTGTTTATGTAAATCTTCCAAAATTGATTGAAAAAGTTCATTTTTCTTTTTTAATTCATTTTTCAAGTTTTCTTCTATGAGAATATATGATTGTTTGTTGTTGTTCAGTTCATTCTTCATGTATTCTATCTCTTTGGAATGGTCTACAGCGTGAAAAACCCTTTGAATCATCTCATTAAAAAGAATTTTTTTCTGATTCATGAAAAGAGAGAAACTTGACTGCAAAAGGATGATGTTTTGTGCTGCTTTGTCGTTTAAATCCCTCGTTTGACTGCAAATCTCTTTATAATTCTCAAGTTTTTTTAGAAAATTTGGAGAAATTTTGACATTTTTTTGTTGATTTTTAAGTTCTTCAATGAGTTTGTTGTGGTCTACACGTAATTGTTCGATTCTTACACGTGAATTTGCTTTGAATAGTTGTAATTTCTTATCTGATTCGATTTCAACTTCTTTTAGCTCTTTTTGTTGAGTTTCGTTAAGTATATTAACATTATTTTCTATGTTTTTCTTGGATTTATATATCATTTTTGTAATAATTTCGTTTGTTTCTTGTTTTGATTTTAAATTTTTTGGAATTGATTCAGATAGTTTTGCAATTGATAGTTGAAGGGTTTTCATATACGAATTTAAGTTATTTTGTATTGATTCTGTGTTATTTTTATATGTTGATACTAAATTTTCGAATTTTTTCTGAAGTTGAATTTGATTTGCATTATTTGCGTTATCATGTGTTGATTTAGCATCATTGTATATTTTATCCATGTTGTTTTTATATTCATCTGATGCTTTATTTAGTATTTTATCAACATCATTAAACAAAACTTGCTTTTCGAAGTTGATTTTTTGTATCCTATACTGAAAATCAGATATAGCTTGAGCAAGTTTTGCTGTTTTCTTGCAGACATTGAATTGACGGGCATAATCTATGTCCATCAATTCAATCTTCTGAAGAAAAATAGGAATTGTCAAAGAACAAATTGAAAGAATATGTTTCATATAAGTTTGGAAAAGGTTTTTATGTTGTAATGTAATAACAGTGTACGTTTGAAATTTGCAGATTTACGACTTTCAAAATGCATATAAATGCGTGTTTTGTTAATTACATGCTATAAGTTGTATAAATTTTTATAGTTCTGATTCATAGAAGCATTTCAATAAAATTTCATAAAAATTTCCAAGCTAATTTGGCTTCAAAATCGGAAATTTGTCTGTTTTACATATATTCAAATTCATAGAAAGAAAATGAAGGTAAAATTTTTGAATCTAAAAATTTTTCATTCAAATTTTTAAAATTATAAGATTTATTGCCTCTTATTTATGAAATTTCTTATGGAAAAAAACCGAAGTAAAGTTCAGAAATTAGAGTTCAAAAAAATTTTGGACGATATGTTCTGACATTGCGTAAAATGACTGCGCATACCACGAGGGAACATTCACAGGCTCGTGTCAGGGCTCCTTTTACAAAAGAGGAGGACCAACAGCTCCTGAAGTTAGTTGGTTGCTTTGGCGATAACGCTTGGAGAATTGTCGCAGCCGGAATGGGCGACAGGACGGCCAAGCAGTGCAAAGACAGGTACTTCAATAGCCTTGCCCCGAACCTGATGAATGGTGAATGGACCAAAGAAGAGGAAAGACTCTTATACGAAAAAGTTAACGAATTTGGAAAGAAATGGTCGGTTATTGCAAAGTACTTTATGAACAGAGGACCAAATAACCTCAAAAACCACTGGAATCGCGTGATGTTGCGGAAGCAAGCGTCATTTGCACCTTCCGTGGAACCATCCGTGGTTCAAGACGAAGTCGTGCCGTTCCATAGCGACTTCGATGAATTCGACAACTCAATTTGTTTCTTCGAAGAAGTTTTTGAAGGAACCTTTTAATATCTCATTTTTAAGTTGTCATATGGGAATTTTCTCTGGCTTCCCTTATAAAACATTACTTGCTTGAGAAATACGAAATTTATTCAATTACATTTAAGCGATTACAATGACTTTCTTTAAAAAAGAAGGTCATCAAAATCAAATTTCTTTTGATTTACTAAGTTTATTAACTCTCAAGCATGAAAATTGTTTGTTTGATTTTTATACTTCAAGAGTGTTGATATTTTTCATTCCAGAATTGATTTTTTTTCAAATTTTTTGAATAATTTTAGTATTGGTATATGTAATACACAATTTGGACAAGCCAAATTTGAAGTTTTGGATATGAGAAGCTGAAAGAATCCAATCAAATTGGATTTTGTTTTGGTTTTATGATTTGATATTAAGAGTATTAAGGTGTTTGAACCTCTGGTAAAGGCACATATCAAAATAAAGAAAGTCCATATGCTGAGTAGCATTGATGACACAAATTGATATAGGTAATCTTATAAATGAATTCAATTTGATAATATCATGTAGAAATGTATATTGTATTTTGTTCACGAATGGAAATACAAAACAAATATGAATATAAAAATAGTTTACACATTTTGAAAATTTGATTTTTTATTAAAATAACTCGAAAAATTAAATAAATTGTATTAAAATTTGAAATTTTCTTTTTTTTGGAGAAAAAAACTAACAAGATGGCACTCATCTTGTATACGAATATGCATAAAAATGATTTTAAAATCAATTGATACAAAAATATATAAGCAAAAACACTTATATCAAGATAAATTTTTCCAAATTATCATTTTCAACTGAAATATATATTGTCACATACATGACTCCTAAATTTAAATAAAATATACGCATTTATTTTGTCTATTTATTCGAAATTATTGTAAATCTATTTGTAATTCTATTTTAATTAGTTTTCCTGTTGTTTTTATTTAAAAGTAAGAATTTAATTTGTTAAGAGAGAGACGAAAAATCGTTTATTTGGCTAGAGAAAAATTTATGAGATGATTTTAGAACTTTTCGCCCTTGGCAGCCTTAACAGCCTTCTCACCTGCATCTGTAAGGTTATCGGCTGAGATGATTGGGAGACCAGATTCGCGGATGAGCTTCTTGCCTGCCTCGACGTTTGTACCCTCGAGACGGACAACGAGTGGGACCTTGAGACCGACCTTCTTGAAAGCAGCGATGACACCAGCAGCGACCATATCGCAACGAACGATACCACCGAAGATGTTGACAAGGATAGCCTTGACGTGGGACTGTTGTGAGATGATTGTGAAGCCCTCTGTAACAGCAGCCTCAGAAGCAGCACCACCGAGATCGAGGAAGTTAGCTGGATCGCCACCAGCAAGTTTGATGACATCCATTGTAGCCATAGCAAGGCCAGCACCGTTAACGAGGCAAGCAACGTTACCATCGAGTGGGACGTAGTTAAGACCATACTTCTCAGCGCGGATTTCGAATGGGCTGACTTGCTTGAGATCGCGGTAACCGAAGATCTGCTTCTGGCGGTAGTGAGCGGAATCATCGAAGTTGAACTTGGAATCGACTGTGATGATGCGGCCGTCTGTTGTTTCGGCGAGTGGGTTAACTTCGACCTGTGTAGCATCGGAGCCAACGAAGAGCTTCCAGAGCTTCTGCATTTCGACAACACCGTTGTCATAAGCCTTGCCTGTAAGGCCAAGCTTTGTAGAGATGTTCTTAGCAACTTCCTCTGTGATGCCTTCAACACCATCGAGGACGAACTTATGGATCTTTTCTGGATGATGAGCAGCGACCTCTTCGATCTCAACACCACCCTCTGTGGAAGCGATGACAACTGGGGACTGTGTCTGGCGGTCGAGGAGAATTGCGAAGTAAAGTTCGCGCTTGACTTCGACTGGGTCTGAAAGCATAACAGCCTGGCAGAGAAGGCCGTCCTTGCCTGTCTGCTTTGTGACAAGGTGGTGACCAAGCATCTCCTTAGCGATCTTGGCGGCCTCATCAGCGGACTTTACGAAGTGAACACCAGACTTGAAGCCTGTTTCCAACCAGTGACCCTTGCCACGGCCACCGCAGTAAACCTGAGCCTTGATAACAGCAGCTGGGAGATTCATCTTTCTGAATGCTTCAGCAGCCTCTTCTGGGGAACGAGCGACAAGATTTATACCGGCGGCAACGTTGTACTTGGCGCAGATTTCCTTGGACTGCCATTCGAGAATGTTGAAATTACGTGCGAAGCTTGAGCTAAGCATTGTAATGTGAAGTGATCAACAAAAACCGGTTGAGATAGAAAATTGAGGGTTAATCGTTTAAAACCTCCCGCAACAGCACTTTTTTTGTGACTTTTTTCCTTCGTCTTTTTCTCCCATTTGAAAATAATTTTAGTATTTAGAATCAATAACAAAATCATCTCTATTGATATAAAAAATGGTCGACAGAAAAAATTGAGCAGCAAAAAATTTTTTCACAATTTTTTTCAAAGAATTTTTTTGATGAATTCAGCACGATAAACATATTGCACAATAATATTAACCAATGTCAAATTAGTTATCCTGTAAACATCTCAAAAACATGTAACGTTTTATTTTTTGTGATTACTAACAATAAGATATATATTCAGAATATCAAATTTTAAAAGAATTGATATGACTACTTTTTACTGAATAAATTCTTTATTCTTCTCAAAAAATTGTTCTTAATTTTTATCTTCTATATATTTGACCTATATCTATGATATATGATTTATCCATTTATTTGAATACTTTTGTTAGAAAATTTTGAAAGGAATTTTGGAGATTTAATAGAATACCATTATCTGTATTAAATATGCATAATTTAATTTTTTTATTCTCGGTTCCAACTGATCGTTATAATCGTCATTTTAATGGAAATATTTTCAATGGCCCTTCCTCAAAATGTCCTTCAGCGCTAAAGATATACAATTATCATAACATTGTGTCTTCAAATTTCTATTTTTTAGCTAAATATCACAATGAATATTGCGAAACCGATATTTTCAAAACATGAAATATCATAATTAGACTTTAATATTAAAGGGGAATAATAAACATGAGTACTATATTTTAACCGACGTATAAATGGCCACTATTATCAGTTTTTATTTCAGAACTGAATAAATTCAAATTATTGTCTGAGTAACTCAAAAGATAGAATAAATGCATAATATAACTAATGAGTCATGTTCGTTTCTTAAAATGGAAGCCAATTTCTTGATTTTTTTTGTATAATCTAATATATTTTATTTTAAGCTAAATGGATCATTTTCAAATTAGCAAAAAATCAATATGTGAGATATTTATTCTTGTATAAAGAATTATGAAGTTTATTGATTCTCATCCAGCGAAATATAAGCTGGAATATGACTGTAAATGAATTCGAAAGAATCTTCAAAAGGAGATGAACTATATTGAAATAATTAAACTAAGACTAAAGTTTTTATTTCGGAAAAAAATCTAAGAAATATGAAGTTATTCTCAAATAAATTTGAGATAATTTTGTATTTAGCATAATCCATTTGGTTGATCGCTTCCTTCATCATATAACTTGATATCAAGAATCGGAGTTCCATCAACTAGATCTAAGCCTTTGACATATATCTTCAAACCATCTATCTTTTGTATTTCCATGAATGATTTTCCAATTGGATTTGGTCTTACTGGAGAACAAGTTGCGAAAACTCCACGTGGATGTAAATGACGGCGATGAACAGGCTGAACTTGCTGTATTGATCTATCTGCTAAGTGTAAAAAAGAGAAAACCCAAATGTATTTGACTTTTTCCAAACCAAGAATGCATTCTGAAAATTGAGGCAGAATTTCGATTACTCCGCCTAGAATATCATCTTTTCCATTCAATGGAACTTCACACATCTGTTTGCAATCCGAGTGGACATAACCAACAGGTGAAGCAGTAAATTCCATTTTTTTTGAATTTTCGAAATTTAAGGGGGTATCACCAATAATTTTTTTTAATGGAATTGAACAAATTTCTTCACAAAAGCATATTTATTCACATTTTTAATATAATACCCTCTTAAACAAACCAAATTCGACCTGATCATGATGACTAAAATCGAAATAAGTCTTCATTTTGATAAAATATCTTTTCATAACCTTTTATTCTTTCATTTATTCGATCATTATATAGCAATTATTACTCACCTATAAAGCATTCGCTTAGAATTTGTTTATATTAATCATTAACGAACTATTTAAAAAATGTTTAGAAAATAACAAATATCTTTATGAAATACAGTCAATAAACAAAATTAAATATGAATATTTCAGATGTTGCTTAATATAATTTTGGTTAGAATGAATATTTGAAATAATATGAAGAAGAAAATGATAAAAATCTTCGTTTATTTCATAATAATCTTTTATTTCTGATTTAATTTGTATTTCATCTCCAAAATACATAGCTTTGCAGTTTTCTGTACTCAGATGAACTATTTTGTTTTCAAAAGAATTAGTTGATATTTGATCTGTATAAACTTGTCCATATGCTGAATATGAATCAATATTACAATGAATTACTTCAATAGATGAACCATAGTTTCTAAATAAAACACCACCCGAATTCCCTTTGATTACACAATCTTCGACAGTAAGTTTTGCTGAAGTATATGAAGTGATTGTTTCTGGTCCTTTATTGCTAAGAATGTTACTTTTCTGTAGAAAAGATGCTACTCTTGCACTATTAAAATTCACTCCATTATTATAATGTGAATTATTCGAAAATGTTGAATATGTAACAAATGAAGATGTAGCTCCATACAATATATCGAATGATGAATAATAAATACATAAACATTTAGAAATATTTGTTTTACTAATCTGAATATTTCCATATTGATGATAAACTGGTGCTTCTCCAATTCCTTCTTTTCCACATTCTGAAATAGTAGAAAAATTGAAAAAATTCTTAGCTCTATCAGAATCTGTTGCATAAACTCGAGAGTGGTGACCTTCAACATTTTCTCCATTGACACTGTTGTTTATAGAACAAATTTTATTTTGACAACATTCACCTGAATTATAAAAATAAAGACATGTTCCACCATCATTATCACCAGATATTAGTTTATTATATGAAAATGATGATGTTTCAACTAATAATTTATTCGAACTTGAACTTGTAGAAAAAAAGATCGTGTTGTCTGAAAAACCAGTGAAAATATCATCTTCAACATGATATTGACCATTTGATGGAATTTTCCCTCCGCTTGAATCTATGGGGCTTCCATCGAAAAAGTCGCCCCATTCTCGATGGAGAATTTGAAATGTTTACAAATAAAAAAATTTTTTTACTTCTATTTCTGGAAAGTTATTAAGTTGAAATTAGTCAATATACAAAAATATGGAAACACATCCAACCAATGGGATTGTAATATGTTTTGATCACCAGATATATTGAATATCGAAGAAGTTAAAATGAAGATTTTATTCAAACACATATTGAACTCTAAACCATTAAACATTAAAACAACATAGGAAGCAATGAATGATTATCTAGATGGGAACTTATCATTCACATTTCATCTGTGAACATAACAAATTTAATACCCAGTTTTCAAAAGATATTCATATTTTTTATTATCATTTGCTTTTATTTATTTTTTTCCTCATGAGACTTAATGGCAAATGTAGATTCTGTCAAATGCCACATTTTAGAAGATATCATAGGGTTTTAAAGTATATTACCATAAAAATTTGAAGTAATCAATTTACTTCTTTATTTAATTTAAAGACTTTTCGCTGGTCATACTTAGTCATCGACCATTATTTTATTTTTTGATCTTTGGGATTATTTTGTATGATCTTTAAAATTTGGTTTGAATAATTTCAGTAATTCATATTTATATATGAAGTTGTGATTGAGAGTAACAACATGTTATATATCAATGTTGTGAGATAATTCGACTTGATCTTGTTTTTCAGATTCATTTTCTGTTTGAGCTTGAAAAGATAAAGTATTCATTATTAATAAAGGGACCAAATTCAAGATTCCAGACCATAAACATTGGTAAAACCAGATCAAGTAAAAATGATAATTCTTATATGTAGGAAATATGTTGTAATAATTTGAAATATATAGAGTCATATTAAAAAATGAAATCCAATATAAAGATCTACGCAGTTTATACAATATTATTTCTATTATAAGACATATAGGAATCAGAAACAAGCTGATTTTAATTCGAATTCTTTGCGAATAATCAATGAGATCTTTCAATTTTGAAAAAAGAAAGTAATCTCAAGCAAAATGAAACTAAAACAAAATATAATGATAAATGAATACTGAAAATTTTAAGGTATGGAATATAAATATATAAACATAAATGCTTATATATTGTACCAAAAACGAAACTACCAGAATGATTATTAATATAACGGATATCCATCGCAAAACATTTGCTCCATACACATTTAAGATCTTCAAGACTTTTATAATTTGGTTAAAATATAAAGCAATAGATAAAATTTGTAAACATTTAAAGATGTTCCCAGTTATTAGAGTTGATAAAACCTGACCCTTATTATAGATGTCCGATTCAACAAAGATGTGAATATTTGAGAGATAAAAAAGAGAGTACACAATATTTGAAATAATCGTCACTAAATAAAAAATAATACTCATGTCATTCTTTTTAGTTTTCATAAGTTTGGATTGACGCAATAATACAACAAAATTATATGAATATATAAGAGATATAAAAACAGAGATTAAGAAAAATAGATACTTTAGAGGAGATTTGCACTCTGGTAAATAAGACATGTCACTTTTTAACATTTAACTAAATTAAAAAAAGTTCATACCATTTCACAAAGTCTATTCTATTGTCACTTTTGAATATAAGATGGGAATGCTTGAGAGAAAAGTTGGGGATTTAACATGGAATCTTTTCACAAGCAATGACCTATGATAGTGTAATAAACGTAATATAGCATACAATCATTTATTCAAGGAGTAAATAACGTACGTTTTTTTTTGAAAATATATTGAAATTTTGAAATACAATACAAACAATAAATTTATTAGTTTTCAAGAATGTATAGTTCAACATCAAGGATGTTTTCAGATGGTTCGAGAGTGAGTTGAGGTGAGTCAAATGTATCACATTTGCAAGATCGGACTTTATCAAGTCTGTCTCCGATGATGATTGCTGGATTTGGACCGCCAATCATTATTGTGTCATCATCGACAGATAAGTAATCTTTGTTTGGAGGACGAGGATGTTTGTAGCACTTCATAGTTGAATCCTTGATGTGGAAAACAAAATTAGAAGTGTTTCTTGAGTAAACACTTCCTGTCTTTTCGAGCTGATCTGAAAGAAAAGCTCCGATGATTGACTTGTCTGTCTTAATAATCAATATATGTGCACCTTTCTTCTTCATCTCGTTCAAAAGAGTCTGAAGAATTGTTCCATCTTTAGAAAGTGAATAAGACAGAGAAGGATTCTGTCTCAAGTATATGAAAGGAATGTATTCTTTAATAACGAAATAGTTCTTCGTGTCGAGAAGTCGACCTTCGTGAATTATCTCGATTTCGTTGAATTTCCTCTGTACATTCTTTTGGTATTTAACAATCTCTTCTGATGGAATGATGTTCGCAAGATCTGATAGTACATTCAAATTAAGTTTCCGAGGGAAGTCGAGAGGATTGAAATCGCCTCGAATTTGGTCATTAAATATCGATGCAATCATTTTAGTGTTTTTGATAGTTTCTGAAATTTTGTTGTTGTCCGTTTCGATGCGTTCAAGACCAAATAGATGTTTCTTGCGACTCATGTATATACTGAAACTCTCTTTCAAGAATGTTCGCAAGTTTTGTGGTTTTGAAAAACCACTAAATGTATCTAAGATGATTGTTACGAATTCTTTTGGTGAATTTGACTTCAAAAGAATATCTGAGTTGATCTTGAATATAGTTGTTATGAATCGGAGCAATACTTTCCTTCCTTCAACAATAAAACTGTCGAAAAATGTTAATGCAATTGGTAATTGACTTATCGGAATGAAAAATGAAGGAAGTAATGCGAGTATAAGGAAATCTATGCCAACACCAAGAGATTTTGCTTTCGAAACAACATCTGGAGTCTTAATATTTAATAACTTTTCGATTGCAACACCATTTTTGTAGTAATTCTTTCGATTGAGTGTAAAATACCAACTGTCTTCTTGAGATCGACGTATCATTGCTTGTAATGAAGCGTATGCTGCTGGAGGTTCCATGAATAAAAGTAATATTACGGCAATTACTGGAAGAAAAGGGGAATATTCAATGCCTTTGTTTGTTGCCCAGATAGCTCTAAGAAATTCTTTAACTAATGGTTGGATTTTCTCAGGTAAAAACTTGATGATGTAAGCGGAACCGCTAAATAGATCTTCGAGCGAATGTTCGTGAACTTTGTTTGATTTTAATTGGCGATTTACTAGAGATAACGCATTCTCATAGACATTTCCTAACTCATCAATTAATTGTTTGCCATTTGAAGCCATCAACCATACATCTTGCCTCATCGTAGCAGGTATTCCCATTCTAGCGGTAAGTTTCAACTTCTTTTGATTCTTAAAAATATTATCGCCTAACTTTGAAAAAGCAGCTTTTCGCAAGTTTTCTTCTTGAATCCACTCATCAGTCAGTGAGAAATTAAGTTCATCAAGAAAACCATTGATTCTATGGTCAGGATCTTTGCTAACAATTGACATTTATGAAAAGATTTTTGAGAAAAAAAGACAATAGGAATTTTTCAGCGTTGTAAATTTTTTTTATTTCAATCTGCGATCAAATTATTAATAATTTATTCTCCTTGAATATTACTACATATCGATTAACTCTTATTAATAATTTATTCTCCTTTAGAAATTTGATGCTAAAAATGCATCGTTCGATCATTCTAATAAGTTCTTTGGATATTTGAAGTCAATTCATACGAAAATCTTATTTGGAACCTCAATGAGAAACCGAGAACCGATGAAAGAGCAGATTTCTTATCAATTTGATTGGATTATTAACTTTTCAGAAAACTCATAGAAAATTTGAGAGTAATATTGCATTAATAAGAGTTTTGACAAGAAATCATAGATTCTCCTTATCAAATCAATTCCACATAGAAGAAAACTGTTAATTTTTCAAAAATATTTATTTCGTCAATGACATACTTATGAAGCTTTGAGTTTAAATTTTATCATCCGAATTTAATGCATAAATCACATAAATTAAATTGAACAACTATTAATGCATTGATTGTTGCCCAAAATAAAAAAAAAAAAAGGTAGTGGGGCTTCCAGGGGCTGCGCCCCTTCTAGCCCTGAAGATGATTAGTATAATTATATAGTAAAAAATTAAAGTTTTTATTCGATAAGAACGACATCGCTATTGTTTTCTTCTTCCTCCTCCTCTTCTTCATTGTCAGTATCTGATGGCTCTTTGTCAGCCACATGACCAGCAACAAATATTGAGACAAATTGTTTCTTTGGTTTTGTTAGCAGGAACTTTTGATGGTCGTAGAACACGAATTCTACATTTTGAAAATGCTGTGCTGAGTATTCTGTGAAATGGGAAATTGGAATTGGTTCTCCCATGCCAAAACCAGCAATGGACGCGAACAAAACATCGTCTTCGACTCTTGCAGGTTTGTCAATTGCAACAGTAGTTATTATGTGGGGTTTTCCTTCACATCCTGCAAGAGATTGTACATGATAGATTGCTTTTTCTTCTCCCTCAGGAACTGAAAGTGTGAAATGGAATGAGAGTTCTCCATATTCATTTGCTTCTTCGTAATAGTTGTATGTTGTAGGATACACCAATTGAAATTTTCCTATTCTTGTTTCCCTCAGGTGTTGTCTATATTGCTTGGGAAAACATAAAATAAATTGCTCTATAGCTTGTGTTGCTATTAGATTGGTTGTAACTGGTAATTTTGAGGCGAAAAGGTCTACAAGAACACCGGGATTTTTTATGTCGAAACAATAAGAATTACCGAAAAAGTGACAAAACATCAAAAACAGGGAGGGGGTCTCAATTTTTATTACTTATATTATTTTACAATATTTATATAAATACTCTTTATAATATATTTTACTATAAAATTATACCTCAAATTCAAATATTTAAAATATTATTTACATAATTATCTCAAAATTATATTTTTATATATTATTTTTCATATGTATAAATCATATAATCTATATCTATGCAAATCTCATCTAAAATTTTTTGAAACAAACCGCTACCATTTTATAATGGTCCATCTTAAATTCATCATAAATTCTGGTACATGTTAGTACCAGAGTCTTCAAATCTCAAACACTCTGGTACCAACATGTACCAGACGCGAGTTTCCAATGCCCTCGTACGATTTTCTATTAAGATCTTCTTGAATGAGAAGGTCTTCGTAGAAACTCGTACGAGGGCTTCTCTTTTAAATACTCTGGTACCTGCTGGTATCGGAGTCGACTTTACAGCCCTTTCCCCAATTTTGAAGCTGGGGAAAGTTTTCAAGCAATGAAAGGGAAGCTCTCGCTATGAGGTGAAAATCTAGAATTTTTACCTCATAGCGAGTAATCCTTTGTTAATTGCTTGAAAACTTTCTTCAAATTATCAAAATTTCGAGGAAAGTTTCCTTGCTTCAAAGTAGAGATGGAGCCCTTTGAGCCACTGCATATAGGTCAGTGACTCAAAATACTCCATCTCTACTAGAAATCGCCAAAATTTGGGTCGCAATCTTTGAAATGCGACGCAAGTTTTGGCAATTTCGCGAGGGGCTTGCTCCATTTGGTGCATAGATTCACACTCTATGCACCAGATGGAACAATTCTTTCGCTGACAGCGGTAAACTTTGTCTGAATAGTTTAACATTCAGACAAAGTTTTCCGCTGTCAGAGAGGGAATGGAAGGGTAAGAGGTATATATTCATAATGTATACCTCTTACTCTTCCATTCCCTCAAGAAAGTTCAAAAACTTGGGTGCAATCAGTTCTGATTGCACCCAAGTTTTTGAACTTTATATAAGGAATTGTTGGCTATGATGTACTGATTCATGATCAGTACATCATAGCCAACAATTCCTTCGCAAACAGTGGGAAACTTTGTCTGAATAGTTTAACATTCAGACAAAGTTTCCCGCTGTCAGGGAGGGAATTAGAGGGTGGGAGATATATAGATAGACTATAAATCTCTCACCCTTTAATTCCCTCAAGAAAGTTCAAAAACTTGGGTGCAATCAGAACTGATTGCACCCAAGTTTTGAATTTTGTATAAGGAATTGTTGGCTATGATGTGGATAGCCGCTGCCAGACCAAATGAATTAACCGTTGTGAATAACGTTTCTGAATCTTTATTTAAAAAGATAAAATATCACGATTTTGGCTGCGTTAAAAATCAAAGAATTGATGTTTTTGTCAAAAATCTTTTAGAAGAAGTTGCACCCAATTACTTTTATCGTATTAAAAACGATTTACTTCAAACAGGTTTTATTCCTTCAATTAGAATTCGCGAGCCTCGATTGACAGATTATAAAACAAAATTGAAAAGAGAAGTTCAATCACGTTTATACCAAGTATTAAATTTTGTTCAGAATCAAGAAGCCAATTTGAATCCATTAAGATTTTTATTGGAAAATGCTGAAGAAAAACTTTCTCAAATAAATGAGAAGATACAAAATTCAATTACATATTTAAGATCGTTTGAAATTCCAAATGAATTGTTAGATACGTATATGTTAGAAATTAATGAATTTTGTTATAATTCTCCAGATTATATTTTAGAACATTTCGAAGAATTTTTAGAGGATTTCAAAGAAAAGAATAATTTAATAGACTAAAAAATTTATTATTTTTATTTATTGTGAATTTTAAATTGTCACTTTTTAAGTGTTACTCCCTATTGAAAGTGTCACTTTTTGGGTGTCACTTTTTCGGAAATTCTTATATACTCGCTTGTGTTGCTATTAGATTGGTTGTAACTGGTAATTTTGAGGCGAAAAGGTCTACAAGAACACCGGGATTTTTTATGTCGTTTTCAATTGGTTTAACAGATTCTATGACTTTGTTAAACATTTCACTATAATCTGAGTTGTCTTCGACCCCCCAATTGTTAAGAAGTTTATACAACAATTTCAGTCTTTTCATGGCGTATTTTCTTTGAATGGATTCGGGTAGCGAGAGGTTACAGTCGTCGGTTTGTGTTTCGTTACTCGAATATTGTTCAAGAGAAATTAAATCTTGAAATTGTGCTCTTGTTAACATACTTGTAGAACTATGTGAAACTTGTTCTGGTGCTGGTTGTAAATCTGTTTCAGATGTTTCTGTTGTGTTTTGAGAAGAAGAAGAACTCAAATTGTTGGACAATTTGTCTTGAATTGTAGAACTATGTGAAACTTGTTCTGGTGCTGTTTGGACAACTGTATCTGTTGTTTCTGTTGTGTTTTGAGTAGATTGTCTTGAATTGTCCAACAATTTGTCTTGAATTGTATGAGGAAGTTGCTTTGGTATTATAGGAGGTCGTAAGGGTTTTGAGAATGGTGAGACATAAGTTGTAGGAACTTTAACTGCAGAGGTAGTCGACGAATTGTTTGCGACACTTTTTCTTCCTTCCATTATGAAAAATAAACTGTTTTTTTCGGACTACTCATAGAAAAGTTTAAAATAAACCGTTTTCGTCAACGGTAACCCCATCTATAATTTTATTTTATTGAAAAGTCTCCGTTGGCAAACCGTTCCATCTCAAATATTTGAGAAGATAACTTCACATTTTGACTTTTAAATACATATTTTTCACCATCGGACAAACTTTTGACAGAAAGGAGCTTACACATACTTTACACTTGTCAAAATATTTTTAACATACGATAGTATATATTTGCTCGAACAAATAATGGTCTATCGTCAACGCTCATAGAGATAGACCCACTTTTCTAAAGTATATATTTGAGTACTTTAAAAAAATATTATAGAACGATATAACAAATATTTTACAAAACTGACAACACTTTGACCGAGTAGTTTTTTGTGCTGAACAAAAAGTGTCATATAAACATCTGTCAAAAACCGCTTTTTAACTTCACTTAAAATGCCACCTAAGCTACGTAAGAATATACGTAAGAGGAAGGGAGCATTGAAACATCCAATAGTAAAACTGACACCACAACAACAGTTGCAACAACAAATGATGAATGACCCCACTATGTTGCAACAAATGTCAAGCAACCCTATGCTTTTAAACCGAGTTATTGGTGCACAGAGTGGAGGTTTAAGAGCGGCACTTTTAGCGAAAATGGCAGGCTATGGTGGAGCTGCAGACGGAACAGCTTATAACCCTCAAAGTCAAATGAATTTGAGTTCACTCAAAAATCAAATAACAGATGTCAAAAAGTCAAACATAGACATACAGAAACAAATAAGTGAAAACGAAAAGAAACTAGAATATGACAGACACACAAAGAAACTCAATGAGTTAAACGTAGAGAAAAAAGAAGAAAGAAGAACAACTGAAAGAACTAAGTACAGAGGAATATGCGAAAAAAAGTGTCAGAAAAAGCAGCAGAAGTAGCAAAAATGGAACAAGATGTTATAAATTTGAAAAAACCATACTACTCAATATAAAGTACTGAAAGATGAAGAAATAAAACAAAAAGCCCTGAAGACATATATGGATAGCGATGAGTATAAAAAAGAAGTTGAAGCAAATGTAAAGGCAGAAAAACTTTTACAGTTGCAAACCAAACCGTACAGTATGAAAACTTAGCACAAGAAAGTAAAAATAACGACGCAGCCATGCAAAAAGGCAATGAAAAGTGCAGAATATATAAAAGCTAATAATGACTGGTTAGATGCCCAAGCCAACGCTAAAGCAGCCCAACTTATAGGGTCAATAAGGACAAAAATACAAGCGGATGAAGACAGTTCAAATGAAGCTTTAATGAATGCTGACTTTAAGAATGCCTTCGAAGCTCTTCATAGTAAGGTGAAACTAGTGAACGACTTCTCATCTGAAAAAACTGAAGTCTGAGGTTTCGACAAAGAGTTAAGAGAAGTAGCACAAAATATGACGAAAATAACAGATGCAGCAACGAGACAGGCAGTTCAAAAGTGCCTATGACGCCGTTAGAGCAACTGTTGTGGAAAGTCAAGAAAAAGAGTTACAACAGACCAAAACAGACCTAGTAAATGCTTTCTTAAAAACGAAAAGTCAGGTAGGACATTATGCTGCAGATGGAACATATGTGCCAGCTGGTGGAACTTATATACCAGCTGGTGGAACTTATATACTAGCTAGTGGAACTTATATACCAGCTGGTGGAACTTATATACCACCAAACCCTTCAAGAGAAGCACCCGCACCAGGACTACCTAAAACATTTACATCGTCACATGGACACAGACACAGGCATGCACCACAACAACAACAACCAACAATTCAAAATCCAGCACCACAACAACAACCAACAATTCAAAATCCAGCACAACAACCACCTCCACAACCAGCACAACAACCACCTCCACAACCAGCACAACAACCAGCACAAACAGAGCAAGGACATAAAAGAAGTAGAGAACAAGGAAACCAAGAATTCTTAAAAATGCTTAAGGAAGGTTATGGTTACCCAGATACTCTTGACTTTAGTGACAGATATAAAGAAGCTATTAGAAAGTTCAAGGAAGGAAATACTGACCCGAACCTATTTAGCTTTATGGTTCAGCACCAAATAGATATAATTTCAAACCTGGAAAATACAAGCTCGCTAAGGGATATGATTTAATAGCATATCATCCAAATGACATGGATGAATTTACTCCGAGATATTTGTTGTCAGAGATAAATGATAATTCAACTATCTTCATGAAACGCGTAAAAAATAGAGACGGAACGAAAGAAGAAAGGGTTATGAATGCGGATGACTTAAATAGGGAACTTGTTAAAAAACGGTCTCGGAATATATGAAATGCCACCAGATGAGGTACAAGAAACTCAACAGGAAGAAGTTCAGATACAACCAGACATGGAAGAAATAGTTCAGCAACAACAGCTAGAAGAGCCAGAAGGAAACGAACAAGTCCCTTCCTTTGGAAACTAACTTCACAGAACTAGATGAAGATTTGGAACAGCCGAAAAATCTTGACCCTCAACAAGAGTATGCGGAGAATATGGAATCTTTCCAAGGTCTAAGAAAAATTCGGCTTGACATAGTAGAAGAATATCGAAAAATGTTCGCCGACATACAAAAGACTCCAACATCAGATGAAAATATTCAGCATAGAATGGAAAGTACTGAAAGAAAATGTACGCAAATACAATAATCCTTTTTACTTACGACCATATAACGTTCAATCTTTGGCTGAACTCGGTGAAAATAAAAGGTTAAATTTCAACAAAACATATAGAAATGAAACATTGTTTAAAGTTCATTCAAACCTAACCAATATGGAAACAAACCTACTTTTGTTTCTGCAGACTATGGAACTACAATGAGATGGGGTCATAAAGCTAATCCGGATAGGTGGTTCATAAACTTACAACCACAATTCCAAGAAGTTGTAGACGCAATGGAAGTGAATGGTGAACCAGATATAGCTGGTATTTTCAGCGCGGCTTTAATGCCATTGAAAGATATGAAACATGCAGATATTTTGGACCAGTATGAAATGAACATGGCTGATGGAAATAAACATCTGACGTTCTAGAACATTTATCTCAAAGAACTACACAGAAACCATAGAGATGGTATATTGGTGAAGAGTTTAGAAAGAAAGTTAGGGAGAAAGAAGGAAGAGAACCTATTGTACATGACCTTGCAAACGAAAGTTTGCAAAATGTCATAAAAACTTACTTTGCAGACAATGAATCGAGAAGGGATGAATATTTAAGAAAACTCAAATGGACAGTACCAAATGAAATGTTAGTATTGAAAAACATGTTCCTTGACAAAATAAAACCAACTACAGAAATAAATGACGCAAGACTGAAACAGTGGGTAAAAGCTTTCCCATTCACAAAAGATATTATTGTAACATGGAAAGAAAACCAGAATGGCTACAAAAACATATATTTGGAAACGAGCTTATTCCATATGGACAAGCTCTGTTTGAAGAGCTTGAACCGGAAACTCAGGAAAGAGTCATGCAAACAATACGCGAAGACTCAAATACAAACTATGACAAAATCTTTCTAGGATAAGGTTACCTGAGATGGGCGACCAGAGCCCAAAGGCAAAAAGGACATGGGAAATTTACAACATACTAGGTGAACATGAGGCAAAGATGCAACAAAACTCAGTCAGGAAGAAAGTAAAGCTTGGTCCGAAACAATTATGACACATAAATCCAACTATTCTATATTTTTACCCATATGAAATGTACGCCGCTCAGAATATAACGCCAACAGTTTTGGATGCCATGAACGGAAATGTTTCCGAATGGTATAACGAATGCGACAATGCCATTAGAAGGTCAGAAATAGTTCCTGGAACTTACGAATATACAACTGCTGTTTCTTATGGAAACGTAGGTGAGTTTGGAGAAGGTTCTTCAACAACAGTAGATATTGCTTGCGACAGGTTTCATATTATTTCTATTGACAACTCATTCTTATACGTGGAACAAGACATTGAAATAAAACCTTCTGCCAAGTTGTCTGACAAGAAAGGTTGCAATGGAATTTTCTATGTCGGATACCAATATGCTCCAGAAGTTTTCATGGGATATAAGATATATTCTAACTCTGACTTAGTTCAAACAGTAACATGGGCAAACTATGAATGGTTCGCTTTGAGAAACTCAGTACAACCACAAGCTAGAGAACAAACAGACCAGTATGCAACTATTGAGAAAATAAGAAGACTTGACCCTAACGTTCCAGGAGTTTATGTTAACCTTTCTGGTTCAGATGGAAATGCTGTCACTAAAGTAAAACTGAAACTTAGAGTTCCTTTGTCATCTTTCCTCATCTTCAGGTTTTTAAGATACTTGCCAAACTGGGCAGGAAAAATTTCTATTGAACTTACTCCAAGCAAAAATAACTTAGTCATTGCACCAACACAAGACCCATTCACTCTTACAGACGTAAAGGGAACAAATCAAACGTCATTCGCCGATTTTGCAAAGACAAAGTTGACTTAGACTTTGGTTTCTCAAACTCAACACTGAAGTAAACTATTATTTCAATGCTGCTGGAACTGCTTGGGACCCAGTTAAGTTCACATGCGAAAAATTTGAATGCAAGAGAATAGAAAGCAGACTTGCAGTCTATATGTTGGACCCAGATATTTCAAATGCTTTAGCTGCCAAATATATTGCAGTTCCACTTATGTTCCCTATACACCAAATATCTGTCAAAGACTTTGCAGGTGAAGTTGGAAACCAAAGTGCTGACCCAGGTGCAAGAACAGATATTGCTTTAACAACTGCAATGAAACATGCAGATACTATGTTTGTACTGTTCAGACGAACTATAAATGACTATTCTTGTTTCTACAACCCCTGGTATTAAATATCATATAAACATAGATGGCAAATATTATCCAAGAGAAGAATATTCTACAGTTGAGGATATGAGGTCATACAACTTGACATTAGATGCTATGAACTTTAACAACAACTTCACAACAACCATTAACCCTGAAATGCAAAGTTCTATTATGCCATATGTGAAAGTATGGACTCATACAGGAGGTCAAAAAACTCAATATACAAATGGAGACCGTTCAAACTTTTGGCTTGGCATTCCATTTGCTGACTCAGAAGACTTTATGGGTGGTATTTCAACTGTTGGTACTGTACAAATACAATATACTGGTGACAGAGACGGTCCAGATGAATTGAGAGCAAAGAAGTTTACAAAACCAATAGCACTTTTCACGGAAGATGCTCTTTTGAAGATTCGTTCGATGAAACCTGCTGGGGCTCCTCAGATTGGCATAACGACAGCTTCTATCGAGCAGATTTTGGCAGCAGGTCAGTAAGTTGTTCTTGAACTGACTTCTCTCCGTCAAATATTAACAGTACGCCAGTTTTGACATAATATTGTAAGATAAACTTACCTTTAGAAATATCTGTAAGTTTTGAAGTTATATTTTTGTCTGCTTCAAGAACTTTCACCATTTCAGTTATACCAACTTTCTTTGCTTTATGAAAATATTTAGGTTCAGCAAATATTGCTATTCTATAACATTTTCCATTGTTTGTGTAAAGAACTATTCTGTCAATGTATTTGTATTGTTTGTGAGTATAAACTTTGTTCTGCTTCAATTCAATAAGATATCCGAATACGTCCATCTTTTTATTCTAAGTAAAATGTCATTTCCGAAAAATAGAAGCGTAAGTGTTTCAAAAGGTTTAATGGCGGTGGCAGATGTGAAGTTAAATTCACCAACTCAAACAAACAGTCAAAGTGTTGTTGTCAATGTCAAAGACAGAGATGTTGAAGTGGGGAAACCATACGAAGACGAAGATGGTATAACAATTGTTCCTGTAAAAGAACCAACATATCCTGAAGTTAGCAGAGACTTAAGTTCTGTTGCAGATATTCGAAACGACTACCAACAACTGAAAGACAAACTTCAAACTCAGGAGAAGATTTGTCAAGCTTTAAGTATAATGTTAAACTTGGTCGAACACAACCCTGTAAAAGTGAACTCATATGTCATTGCACCTCATGAAGTTTTGAAAGAACTATTGAAACTTTTGACAGAGGCAGACGATATAAACATCAAAGAAATAGAACCCGACATTAGTTGCTGTGGTGTTTCATATAATGCCATTGACAAGATATACGTTATGAAAGGAGGTGAAACGTTGAACTTAAAATATAGTTTCCCAGACGTTATAAAAATATTTGACGACCACAACATTTCATTAAAATTTATTTGCTAAGTAAAAATGTCAAAACTTCTTGAAAGATGTTTGAAGAAAAATAATATAGACTTTATTTCATGTAAAGGACTTTACACACTTTTAAACGATATGAAAGACCCTGTTTTGTTTGTTCGTGTAGACAAAGGAAAGTTCTATGTCTTTACAAAATATTTGAACTTCTTAGACAGAGAACTTCAAGAAACGCCATGTGAAAGTTTAGATGAAGTTCTTCTCCACTTTCAGAAAAACTTTTAAATATATATAAATGGCAGAAGACATTAATGGTTTATACTATTACGACTAAAAACCTGAGTCATATAATTCTATACAACAAACTTACAAAGTCCTCAAGGACGATATTGTAAACTAACCTTAAACACAATGACGACTAAAGCCTGTTTTGCTCTTTGACACCAGAAGACTTTATTGTTGTGAATGGTAAAAAATACTCCTTTGAAGATACTTACTCAGATATACCACAACAGGTTTGTGTTGACTTATTTAATACTTTACGTACGAGTGTAACATGTGCTGCAACTAGAGCAGGTTTCATTATGTTTGGATGTCCGACTGAGTTTACTATAAACGATATGAGCTATAATACAAAACTTATTTCTGGTTTTTACTACCAACAGTTTCCTATAACAGGAAAAGGTGTCATACAAGGAATGTCTATTCCATTGACATTAAGCACACCAATCTTATATATTGTTTCAAACTTAGGTTCAAAGTGTTATTCGAATGTCGACAGAAACTATTATGACCAAAAGATACTTATGCGTATAAACAATACTTTCTCTGCTGGTTTGCCTATTGTTCATTCGAATGCAGAATTTTCAACCTTAGTGAACTCAACACTTTGGCAAGTATAACGTTGACATTAGTTGACGCAAACTTTGTTCCTGTAAAACTTTTAGTCCTATGATTTGTTTCAATGACGGCAGAAAGTTTCGAATTGGAAGATGCAACTGGTTGAAAGTATTGTATTACAAGAACAACTTCAACAACAAATAGCTCAAGAACAACAAATGCAACAAATGGAACAACAAAGTCAAGAATAAAAAAATATTATTTTTTTATTTTTATAAAAATGTACAGAATAGATGTTTCAGATTTTTATGACTTCCAAGCATTCAGAAATATGTGTCCATTTAGAGACTAAACAAAGCAGTCGAGAATTTGAAACGTTTAGTCATTTATGTTGACTCTGCCCCAGAATGTTATGTCATGAAAGAATGGGATGTTGTCTTAACAAACCAAGAGCAACAATAGTGTCTGAACAAGAATGTAGACAGAAACTTAAGAAAATAAAAGTCGTACAAGTTGGCATGAAGATGTTAGATGCTTGGGATATCTTATTGTCAAAACTTGAAGATTTTTCAGTCGTGGTTATAAAGTTCTATACACCTTCTCCAAACTTCTATTCTATCTTCACTGGATATAAATATGAACAAAGTAGAATGGAAAGAAAATATTATAGAAGCTTGTTAGACCATGTCAAAGAAATTATATGCAATGGAAACGAAAGAGTCTATGAGTATATCTTATGTTGGTTTGCAAATATCTTACAACATCCAAGTGCTAAAAATGAAACTGCTCTCATTATAATTGGAAAACAAGGAACAGTAAGAACACATTCTTTACAAATATCTTATGCAAACTGTTAGAAGGTTATTCGAACCCTAATATGACAAACTTAGAAAACATCTGCGGTAAATTTAACTCTTCAATTGAGGAATATGAAACTTATAGTTTGCAATGAACTTCAAAGTATAGATACAACAAAAGTTTTGAACTCAGATGCTTTGAAAGAGTCTTATAACAGACAAAGTTGGAGTTGTTGAAAGAAAGTATAAAGACCAAAGAGTTTGTGAAAATGTTGCAAACTTCATTATGGTTTCAAAACAATGTTGTTCCGATGAAGTTAGAAAGTTCTGACAGAAGATATGTAGTTGTCAGAACGTCAGATTCTCATATGCAAGATACAGAATATTTTGACGACTTAGCAGAAACTTTGACATCTGACTTTTACAACCACTTGTTCTCATATTTCATGACATTAGATATTTCTAAGTTCAATCCAAGACAAATTCCACATACCGAAGAGAGACAAACATTGTTAGAAGCAAACAAGAGTGTATATGAACTGTTCATAGAAGAAACTGACTTTGTGTCATTAGATGAAAGGTCATTGTACGATTCGTATAAACAATATTGTCAAGAATATGGTTATATGGCAGCTTCTAAACGAACATTCTTGGCAAATGTCAAAAGTCTTTTAGATGTTCAGAATGGTGTATATACAAAGAAAAATTTTTCTGAGTAAATTTTAAAAAAATTTTTTTTATCCGATAGAAAAGATGACGAAATATATTTCAGTAAACAAGTACATGTCAGGACTTAAAGAAGAACTAGACCCATTCACATATTTGAATGTTTACTTCTACCATTTTGAAAAGTCTTCATTCAGCAAAGTTTGGAACATCGAACCAGTTAAGTTTGCTATTGTGACTAAAAATGGTGCGAAATTTGAAGACTTAGACATAGAAGGTTTGTTAGCAGTCAAAGAAAGTTTTGACAGAAGGTTCTCAAACCTTAAAGAAGGCAAAGCATACAAACTTGTTATACCTTATGAACCAAAGAAAGCAGACGACTATGAATATTATGAGTCTAAGATAGTTGAAGTTCAAGGTAAATTGGGTAAAAAGATTTTAGAGTCTAAGCCAGTGTTTGCCCCTAAAGAGGAAGAGAACATTGACATTGACCCAGAAATGTTCTAAAAATAAAATTTTATTTTTACATGTCATATCTCCCCTTCTCTGGAACTGGTTCAGGTTCTTTCTTCTCTTCTACTTTTTTCTCTTTCTTTTCTCTCTTCTTCTTCTCTGGTGGAGTTATGTCAAATTTGGCGCAACTATATTTATGTAAAAGTTCTTTGTCCTTTAATAGCTCATCTATTCTGTTTTTTATTTCATCTTCAAGAACAGCGCATGTGTCTTCTTTGCATTCTAAGAAGTTTTGTTGGACTTCATCTCTCCAAGAGGCGTCATCTCTGTCAACAAGTCTGTCATTGACAAATTTTAAGACTGCTCTGCTTAATGTTTTATGGTTCTTGTCATATTCCCAGAAACAGAACTTTAGAACAAATTCACCTTTCTTGTTTACACTATGTAAGATTTTATGGTCGACAGATGTTTTGCTGTCAAAAGTTTGTCTCGAATATAGATAGCGAAATCGCTAGACATTTTCAAAAAGATAAAAATTTTAATTTTTCTAAAAATATGTTAGAAAAAAAGTTTGCTGACATTGACAAGAAATTTGAGAATGTTTTAAACAAGAACAAGAGGAAGTTAGAAAATGCTCAGATAAAGCCTATACATGACAAGTTCTTATTTGCTCAGAATGATATAACAGGTCTAATTGCACCACCTGGGTCGGGTAAGACTTTCACTTATCTTAAAATGGCTGCACAACAACAAGAACTAGATGAGAAGAACCCATTCTATGAGTTAGTTGTTATTTGTAGTACTTCTGGTCAATTTGACCAAACCGTCAATTCGTTCAAAGATATTATAAAGAAGTCTAAGTTAGTATGTATAAAGGATACTGAGTTGTTAGATTGGATAAAGAAGTACCAAAGAAGAGTTTTGAAGTATAATGCTATAAATGAGTATATAAATTCTAAGTTTAAAGACCCAAATGAGGAAATGCAGAGAATATTAGAGAAGAAACACTTCAGAAACAAACAGAAAGAGATAGAATACATTTCGAAGAAATTGCAATCTTACGATTGGAAGACTTACCCTCATAGATGTCTTCTTATCTTAGATGATTTCGCCTCTCATCCTTTGTTAAAGAACAGAGAACAAGATATGTGTCGAATTCTTAAGAAGCTCAGACACTTTAACATCTCAGTCGTAATATGTGTACAGACAGCAAAGAGTTTAAGTAAGGATGTAAAGAGAATACTTACTGACATAATACTTTTCCCCGGATTGTCCGAAGACGATTTCATGGAACTTATGAAAGAGTCCATGGCAGGTAAGTTTGACAGACATGAACTATGGGAAAAGTACAAAGTCATACAAGACCCTCATACTTCTTTCAGAATTCATATCTACGCAAACAAAGTTCAAATTGTAAAAAGTCAAGCGTAAAAAATGTAAGTGTTTAGTCTTAGTAAGTAAGTCTGTTGTGGTGCTGGGTCTGTCGGTTCTTCTGGCTTTGGAAGGCATTCAGGAAGAGGAACGTCAGTCATCCGTTTGTGTCCTGTCGGAAGGAAGAGTTCTTCCTGTCGGAATGAAAATTTTTTCCTGTCGGATGGAAAAATTTTTCCTGTCGGATGGAAAATTTTTTTCTGAAGTTCGACCAAAAAGTTCTCAATTTTCGAAAATTTGAATGGTTTACGGACGGACAACTGGAAAAATTTTTCCTGTCGGATGGAAAATTTTTTTCTGTCGGATGGAAAATTTTTTTCTGTTGTCGGGAAAAATTTTTCCTGTTGGAAGGAAGAGTTCTTCCTGTTGTCGGGAAAATTTTTTCCTGTTGGAAGGAAGGACTCGGAATGCCAGAAGGATTTGACGAGGCAATTTACCTAATTGAGCTACTTGAGCCATCTGAAGTCAAGCGTAAAAATAAAGAGTGCATTTACCCTACTTGTTTGAAGTTGTCAAAATACTCTGTTATTTTTTCCTTTAACAATGGCAAATCTTCTTTGAAGGTAAGTATTGTACAACCTTTCATATCATAGTGTGTTTGAGGTAACGTATCTTGAACTATTTGTTTCACATCTTCATTCGGTGTCATTGAAATCGGTAAGTTTTCGCGATAGAACCAATTTCTGTCAGATTTGTAAATCTTAGCAAGGTCGTAAAAGCTTTTGTTGTTTCTTCTGACTAAATGCAACATAACCATATCTTTATCTTCTTCATTTTCCATCTCTTCAGTATAAATCATATACTTATAGTTCTTTTCCTTTCCTTTTGGTACCGAACGTGGTATTCTTTTCTGAATGCTTTTGTCTTTTGCTTCAAGCTTGTTCTCTAGCTCTTCACGTTCTTGTCTATGAATTTCGTCAAGAAGTCTGTAAATATACCAAGCATAACGAGGCGAAGCCCACATTGCAACAGCATTTACAAGAAGTCTATGTACATAATATCCTCTCAAACCGTTTGGCAATTTTTCACGATTTTCATAGAGTTTTGGCGACTGGGGTTTTTTACCTACTCGCTGTTCTTCACTGTTTTCATAGAGTTTTGGCGACTGGGGTTTTTTACCTACTCGCTGTTCTTCACTGTTTTCAGAAAAAAGTATGTCTCGCTGTGCTTCGCTTAATAGTTCAATAGTGCTTTGGTTCCTAAACCAGTCTTTAGGAAGCTTAGTGTCGGGTGCAAAACATGCTGTCAAAATACTTTGCATCTGGTACATATCGTCTTTGACCGAACGAATGAGACGGAGTTGTTTGTTAAACTGTATGTACTCATATTCTTCATTTATAGCTTCATGGACTATAACTGTTGTTGTGTTCTCTGATGTTGACATATCTGTCTTTATATTCCGGATAAAAAAATAAATAAAAATAAAAATAACTTTATTTTTTCTATCTTAAGGAAATTCACGATTTTCATGAGTTTTATGCAAGACCAGGTTTTTTTCCCTACTCGCTGTTCTTCACGATTTTCATGAGTTTTATGCAAGACCAGGTTTTTTTCCCTACTCGCTGTTCTTCACGATTTTCATGTGTTTTATGCAAGACCGGATTTTTCCCTACTCGCTGTTCTTCACGATTTTCATGAGTTTTAGGCGACTAAGTTTTTTTCCCTACTCGCTGTTCTTCACGATTTTCATGAGTTTTAGGCGACCCCGAAAAAAAAAACGGTCTCGCTGTTCTTCACGATTTTCATACGGAATCTCTTCTCTCGGTTTTCCGAGGGAAGCAATCTTATGCCATTTTACTCAGAATTTTGGTCATTTTTCAGTAAAAATAATGTTTAGGTGAAGAGGTGAGAACTCACCTGTTTTTTCACCTAATTTTTCACCTCAGCCGCTAAGCGGCGAGACCCAAAGGGTCTTGAATTTTCATGATTTCTTCGTACATGTTTTGTCAAGACTTCTTCGTACATGTTTTGTCAAGACTTCTTCGTAATGAGCGTAAATCAGACAAAAATAAAGTTTATGTTAGAATGTTAGATCTAACATGTTTTCTAACCACTTTTCTAACATGGTCTAAAACATACAAAACTCATGAAATTTCATACGGAATTCAATAAAAATAATGTTTATGTTAGAATGTTAGATCTAACATGTTTTCTAACATGTTTTCTAACATGGTCTAAAACACACAAAACTCATGAATTTTGTTGCTGAATTCAGCAAAAATAATGTTTAGGGTAGAAGGTTAGATCTAACCTCTTTTCTAACCTCTTTTCTACCCCAGTTATTTTATAAGCGTTTCACATGGTAAACGTTATGAATTCGTGAGACTCTAAACAATTTCGTAGCTTCTATTTCTTCTGTCAGTACATCGAATGTTTTAACAATGCCGAAAGTTTCTTTATACTTCTTCTTGACGTCAGATAGAAGGAAATCGTCAGCAGTTGGATAGTTTTTGTTCAGAAATTCTAACATATCCATTTTATCTTCTGCTGGCTTTTCTGCTTCTTTCTTTAAGTCTGCATAGTCGTTTCTCATTCTTTCTATCTCTTTGACGGAGTAGTTATATTTCCTCATTGCTGCTTTACATTTAGAACATTGTGGGTTCATTTTTGCGTTATATTCTGAAACCTTACCTGCTAAAACAACTAAAGCGTCAATGGCTTTCTTTAAATCTGAAGCAGTTGGTTTTATCTGTTCATTCCATACCTTACCTCTTCTGTCTTTATCTCTTATCTGCCATACACATTTTGCAGCTAATGAAACAAAGTTGTCGTAGGTCTTAAATTCTTCGGATTTATATATGTCAGAGATGTTCTTATATACCATATCGCAATCTTTGTCCATAACCTTATGGTTGCAATGAAAACCAAGGAATTCATAGTTTACCTTACGTATGAATTTCTTTATTTCTACTGAGTCAGTTGCTTTGACTTCAATTTCGTCGAATTCAGGAATAGTGAGCTTTTGCTGCTGAATTTCAGGTAGTTTAGGTAAATGGTCAATAATGTCCTGCATTTCATAAAGATATTCTTCATTTGTTTCATCTTTCGCACTACAGTCTAAATTACTTGTTAAAAGTTCCTGCTTTATCTTCTGGATTTCTGTTTCGAAAGTATATGAAGAAGGAATGAAGCTTTTCATCTCTACTAACATAGATGTTGGATTCATAACTAACGAGTTTGGTGAAGTTGTTGTTTGTATTGCTGTTGTGCCGATTGTTGAAATCATATCTTTTATACAAAATAAAAAAATAAATAAAATAAAACTAACTTTATTTTTTCTATCTTAAGGAAATTCATGACAAATTCAAGAGGTTAGAAAACAGGTTAGAAAAGAGGTTAGATCTAACCTTCTACCCTAAACATTATTTTTGTCTGAATTCAGCAACAAAATGAACGAGGTCAGGATGTATGTTGCTGAATTCATTCATAACACCCTTTGTAAGCTCATAAAATGCTTGTTTTGAGGTCGAGCCACTTTTGGCTCCACCGTATTCTTTCAACCAAAACTCAAGAATTTCCCGCATGAATTTTGTATAAAAAGCAACCGTCTGAATTCCGGCGGTTGCTATATTCTTCACAAAACATTTACGAAGAAGTCATGACAAAACATGTACGATGAAATCATGACAAAACATTTACGTTCATGTTTGACAAAACATTTACGAAGAAGTTGACAAAACATTTACGATGAAGTTTTGACAAAACATTTACGAAGAAGTCTTGACAAAACATGTACGAAGAAGTCTTGAGTTTTCTACGATGTTAGAAAACGTGTTAGAAAACGTGTTAGATCTAACATTCTAACATAAACTTTATTTTTCAATACTTTTTCAGCACTTTTCCGTAGTTAAATATGAAAGACAATTCGAGATAAAAGTCATAGTACAATGGAATAATATGTTGCACACCATTTGTTGTGAACCAAACTTGAAAGTCAGAGAAACTGTTACTAGGTGGTTCGTAGAATTTAGAAGCAAAGTCATAAAAGTCCTTACCAATACATAGAAAACTATTGTTGCTTGAACTGAAACTTGCATGACACATAACATTTTGAGGGTCAAACACTTTCTATAAATCATCAAATCTGCTGGTGGAAGTATAAATTTAAATGGACCATCTGGTGGTAATGGTTCGTTCTGGTTTAGTAACCGAAGAAATTGTGCCCAAGAACGTTTGTCTACTTCCCAAAATAAAAACTCTGTATCTCTTGGAGGGTTAATTTCAATCTTTTGAAATGAAACGGTGGAGTTCATCTTGTCATATTCTAGTTTCAGATAGTATGTTCCATTTAGTAAAGAGTCGTATTTTTTTTGAAATTCCCAATAATATTTGTTCATTTGAGTTTGAAAGTCATTTAGAGTTTTCTCAAGACTTTCGTCTGAACGAACTGTAAAGATTCTCATTTCGTCAAATTTGTCTATTAGACCATCAGAACCTTCATACTGCCCATGAAATATACTGCGAACATAAATGCGTTAGTTCTATTTGAAAACAAAACTCTTCTAAATCCTATTGCCTTTGCATCTGAAGGACTTTGAAGCCAACGAATTGGATAGTCAAACCTGTATGCTCGGGATGAAATTTCTTCATCTGATATTGTCCTACCAGCATTTGTAAAGATATAGTCTAACGGTTTTGTATCTGCTACTTTTGTTCTTTGTTTTTCAACCTGAAGCATTTAATATATGTAAAAATATATTGTTTTAAAATGGTATGCCATTTCATATTTCTCATCTAACAAACAAGTTTCCTTCAACTTGAGGTTCACTAACAAACTCAGCGTACATTTCAAATAAAATTTAAAAAATGTCACTTTTTAGAAATAAATTTTTATTTCATGCAATGTTTTATTTCTGTGCCGTCTTCAAGTATGCCCCAATATTTCCTTTTCGATATTACATGAACTTCGGAAAATACCTTATCTAGCTTAAAACAGCCCATCTTCTCACCGACTAAACCCATTTCAATGAGTTTGTTGTATCCTTCTTCGTTCGTCATGAGTGCGTCAATGTTCTCATAGTAAACCACAACTTTGGATTTGACTTCGGAGAAGAATTTGTTGTAGTTGTCAAGGACTGCCTTTGCGAACTGAGGGTAAGACCAATGTTCGACAATAGGTTTTAATGTGGTTACTAAGCCACTTTGACCTTGAGTGAATTCGTACTTCAAAACAAAAGGAGAAACCTTTCAACAAAGTTGTCGACCTTCTCATAATGTTTACTCTTCATCTCTTGAGGTTTCTTAATGGAATATCCCCATGTCGAATTCATAAGCAATTTGAGTGTCATTGCAAGTTTGGGGTTTGAAGCTTTCCTAATATCATACAGTTGTTGTATGACTTTTCCAACTGTATAGTTCCTTCCCGGGAACTCACCATCTTCGTTTGGAATTCCAGTCGGAATATATTGGACAAACCTCATGTATGCAGCGTTAAGGTCGACATAGTATATCTTTTCGTTTGAGTCGAACTTGTTGCAACCAATTGGCCCAGTTTGTGGAAATTCAAGTGAGTCTCTTATCTTCTGAGAAACTTCTCCTGTTATCTCATAAACATCGTCGAAGCAACCTGTTTCATATAAAACCTTCTGACCTAACTCAGATGCTCTCCAATACAATTTGACGTCAGTTGGATGTCTCAATGGAAGTTTGTTTATAGCATCTTGAAGTTCTTGCAACCTCATTGGAAGTTCTTCTGGTTCAGGTTGGTATCCGAACAATCCAACTCCTTGTGGAACTGTGTACTTCTTTTGTACTAGAACTTTGTCTGGAACAACTTTTGGTCTTGCTAACAGTGAAAAGTTTGTTTCGTCTTTTGGTACAAAAGTTTCTGTCAGCTTGTCATCTGGAATTGGTTCCAACAAACCTTTCTCGAAAAGAATGTTTACAGCTCTGACAATGTTGCACTTGCCTTTTCCGAACAATGGGTTTGTAAGACTTTCGTTCAACATGAAGTGGTTGTGGACAATTACAATCTTCAACCATGGTAAATTGAACTCAACAACATAGTCGTCATGTGAAGAACCTTTAGCTGTAGGTATGTTGACTCGGATATTGACATTTGCCAACGGTGCAATTTTTGCCAATTGACCTCTGAGAATGTACCTTGTCTTCACACATGACTCAAGATACTTCATCTTCTCTTCTGTAACAAGACCAGAGTTCCTGAGACATGTAAGAATGCAAGGTTCGTTGACAATTGTTTCAATTGAATTGTAAATTCCATACCTTGTCAAGTCAATGTCAGACTTATTTATGAACGGGAAGTATCCAGCATGTTGTCTGACTGCTTGAGGGTTAGGTTGGTACCATTCGAACTTGACACTTGCAATTCCTTCAATTGCATTCAAAATGTCTGAGTCGGAGTCAACCATTTGTTCTCTCTTTGTAGTCTTGAAAGCGTCAAGAAGTTTTGCGGCTGTTTGTTCATTGCCATGTGCATAGTAAATGTGACCATCCAAATCTGTTATGGTCAATCTGAGATTGTGTCCTTTCATATTTCCGTCTTGAATTGCAGCAAGTACTCCCATGAAGCCTTCTTTGTTCTTTCCTTCGTCAAAGTTTACTGTAAAGGTTCGACCAGATGTAATTTGACTTCTAACTTCACGATACTTTTCATATGCATATCTTGTTCTTTCCATGGGAGCATGACCATCCTCTGCACTACCTTTTTTCCTTCTCAAAGGATGCAATTGTTCGTCATGTTTCCAGTAGAATCTGGCAAAGCCGTCGTGTCCTTCAACTTGAGGTTCACTAACATCGAAAGGCATGTTCATAAGACGTTCTTCTTCTAACCTCTCTAGTCTGTTTGGATAATTGGCACGTGCTGTTTCCAAATCCATTTCGTAGCGAAGACCAGACAATTTGTCATAGACTTTTATGGGTCTTCCCTTCCTATATTTAAAATTCTTCGAAACTCTCCAACCATATCTTTGTAACTCTGCTTTTATTCTAGCAGACTTTCTATCCATTCTATATGGGGGCATTTTTATAAAAATAAAAAAATGTTTTTTTTCTTTACTTTACATAACCGCCTGCTGCCATAAGTCTTTGACGCCAACCCATACCAGCTAATGAAGGTTGACTTGGTTTAGTTTCCAAACTAAACTTTGGTTTTGGTTTATCTTCAGTTTTTGGTTTTTCTTCTTCTATCGGTTTTTCGTCACTTTTCGGTTCCTCTGACTTTACTTCACATGCAGGAACAGTTGTGTTGTCAACATCTTCATAAATATCATATGCCATTTGTTTTTGTTTTCCTTTCAACTTTTTGTGTTTGTTGTAAAGTTTAGAATATTTCGACTCTAAGTCAATGAGATGTTCTATAATGAACTGTTGGTCAGTGAAGTAAACTTTTCCATCTGTTGTCTCGAAAGCTCCTTCAGACTTCAATATTTTATTTGTGAGAGTCTGTTTCTTTTTTGAGATACTAGCCGTTCCATTTCTATGAAAAGTAACTTTATAGTTAGGGTTTGTATTTCCAGACCTGGCACTTTCTATTATTGAATTTTTCTCTTCATCTGTAAGTTCTTTGACGGGTTTTGACAATGGTTCTGAACTTTTTGTTTGTGGTGTCAAATCTACCGTTTCAACTTCTTCGGTCATTTCATCTCAGTAAAAATTTTAGTTTGGTTTGTTTTCAACTGGTTGTTTAGGTTTTTTAAGTCGGTCTAAAACTTCCTGAGGTATAGGAAGAACTTGACAAACACGTTGTGTAACTGCTGGAAGCCGACAAATCCATCTTGAACCCATTTGTCTCAATGCTGTATTGTTCATTTCATCTCAGTAAAAAACTTTACATTCCCCACGTTTGAGGCGGTTGAGGTTGGTTATTGTTTACCCACTGTTGTGCATGGTTATATCCTCTGTTAAAGAATCTTTCACCTTGGTCCATATAGTGTCCTGCTTGGTTATAGTAGTCATTTGCTTTGTTATAATAGTTTCCTGCTTGTCTTCCTACATTGTCCATCCATCCTTGAACTTTTCCTCTTGTTTCAGGATTTGGAATAAGATTTGTTGCATCTCGTGCTACATCCCAACCTTTCTGTACAGTTTGTATAATAGGTTGTGCTTTCTCTTTAAGTATACCTAATGTACTCAAAATCTTCCTTCCAACTCCAAATACACCTCTGGCTATTGTTCCCACTGCGGGCAAAAATCTGGATGCAACTCCTGCTAATGCGCCAAATAAACCCATTTCTTATAGGGTAAAAAATGACGAATCCGAACAAGGACCCCTATGTTTCTAAAGCGACAAAGAAAGCACTCATGATAAAAATCTTTAGTTCAACACCAAATGCTTGGTTTATGGATATCTTGGAAAACATTCCGAGAGTTAGAACAGATGGACCTCCATACTGGTTAATATTTGTTGGTCAAAACACAAGATACTGTGAAGCCATACCATTATGGTCCAAAAATATTTTAGATGTGAAAACTGCTTTGACAATATTCGTTGACAAATATCATCCAACAAAACTGACATCTGACTGTGAAAGTTCTTTCAAATCAGATGATATTAAAAACTATCTGCGTTCAAAAAATGTAAACCAATATTTCATTGTCGACCAAAACCATTCTGCTCTTGGTGTCATTGACGGTTGTATAAAAATGTTAAGAGACTTAAACCAACCACAAGGTGGTGAAGCAAATGAAATGTCATATGACGACAAGTATAGACACTTCTCCATGGCAAAGATGAGACAAGTTTTAAATATTTACAATAACCGTAAACAAAAAGGTTTGGGAAACCACTCCCCCGAAGAAATGAAAAACAACCCTGACTTAGAGAAAGACTATATATTTAATAATTTAGTCAAAAGAGACAAACAAGAAAGAATGCCGGGCTTCAAACTTCAGAAAGCTGACAAAGTAAAAATAGAAATACCTAAACGCGACCCATATGAAAATACTATTGACTATGACAACAATGGGAACCCGACAGGTACTCACATTCGTGTTCGTAAAAATAGAAGAAAGTATACAAGGGAATATTATGAAGTTTTAGGCAAACATGGCAAAATGTACACACTGCAAGCAGAAGATAAAACTACTATTGTCAGACCTCGTTTCAAACTTGTCAAAGTTCAAGGTGGTATACTTTCAAAGACAGTTCCTAACAAATATAAGACAACTCCTGACGAATATGCTAAAGAAGTTGAAAATGACGACTAAGCATTTCTATACCATGCGTAAACTGTCATGTAAGGTGGCATGTAGTCTTTACTTTGTCCCGTTGTTTGCGTATATCCTGTAACGCGATGTGTATGGTTTCCATCTCCCTGAGTGTTACCCCAGAAACAATTTATAGCAAACTGAACGTCGTCTTTAACATCATATCCTTTACCTTTTTTCATTGCTGACCAATCCCAAAATTTATGCTTATGCCAACCTGCTTGAGATGTACTTAAATCTATGTAGTGACTGTGTGCAGGTAGATTTTCACCCGAAATCGTTTTACTTCCACCTGTTTCCTTTGAAGAGTTTGCACAATACAAAAACCTGTCGACTATTTGAGTCCAAGTTCCAAAACCAAGTACTACTTCTGGTCTGGTAGAGTTCATTGACGTATAAATAGAGCCTATAGGATATAATGTTTGAAGTATTTCTGTCTTTAATGTTTGAAGCTCTGTTTTGTCTGCTTTCTTGTCATATAAATCTTGAGCAGTGAATTTAATATTATGTTCATCCTTCATGACATAAACATCTTTACATCTAATGTTTCTCATCGTCGTTATGTCGTCATCCGATGTTAAACCTTGTGGAAAGTTAGGAAGTTTCCAATATAATACATCCCCATCAGTTACGTCAACCGTTCCTTCAATACTTTCTATAGCAACAGTTGTAAAACTTGTATGTGTATGGTTCTTGTCTGCTTTCTTTTCAAGGCTAACGTTTAAGTCTGTTATTTCAGAAGATGTATGTGTATGTCCAACGGCACTTTTACTGTTTAAGGTTTCTTGTAAGTTTGTAATATTTGCAATGGTATGTATATGAGTCTTTTTAGAATATTCGTTTTCAGCTCTTGTCACTTCACTTGACATTTTATTGTCAACATATGTTTTGTCTGCTAGTTCAGGATGAGTATGTTCTTTTGTTGCATAAGCATTGTTAGCTCTTTCTTCTTCTTTTGCTATTGCATCGTCTACATATTCTTTGTCAGCTTTGTTGTCAACATCTGTTTTCAAAAGAAGTTCATTTATAGGTTTCTCGTTTAAAGTTCCTTTTGTTGGATTTATACAGACAGTATTGTTCTTCTTGTCTTGAAACAGAAACTCATCTGTCATTGGGTTTAAGGTCAGTTTTAAGTTTCCTTCTTTCAATGACTCAGATATCTTAGAATAGTTTGAAAAGTTTGTTGTGTTCTTATTTAGAGCTTGCATAATGAGTTGTCGGTTGTGTTGTATTTCTCTTATGGAAGCAATATCTTTCGACATTTTTATTCTAGATAAAATATGCTTTCAATAGAAAAAGAAAATTCAAGAGTTGCTACAACTAAACCATTAGATGAACTTTTTACTAATGTCGGTCAAAAGTTTGAGACAGAGGCCGTAAAGCATGAAGGCTATCGTTTTGACTACCCATTAAGATGGCTAAGAGACCCATCTGTCACAAAAGCTATTGGCTTTCGTAGAATAAAATTTGTGTCTGTAGAAGATAAAAGTTTTCCATTTATTGTAAGGTTTCATATAGATTATATATCTGAAGGGAAACGAAAAATGTGGGAAGAAATTGAGCTAATACAAGTTGACCTTTCATCTTCTCTACAGACTGCGTTAAAAAATATAGAAGATAAAATAAATTCATGTTATGCAAAATATGCTGATGAATATGCAAATACCGAGAGCACACTTTATGTGAGAATTGTATATGACAAACAAAATTCACAAGTGTCATTTCAAATCTACGAAGACAATCCAAAGAAAGACGAACAAATATATACAGAATTCACTGCAATGTCATGGTATTATTTGCAAAGAATGTTAAATCAGAAAGTCGAACTTCCTTTAGCAAATATTTACAGTCGATATGCAAGAGATGAACCATATTTATTTAAAGATGTTTTCGACCAAGATGCTATTATTGTTCATGCTTCATTTTCTGGCGCCCAAAACTCTTTTTTATGCTTGGCAAATGACTTTTACGAAAAACCTACAAAGTTATACGAACCACCAAGTGGAAGTATTTCAGACTTTCAAGTATGGTTTACTACAGATGGAAGAAAAAGAATAATTCCATTATACCATGCGTTTTACTTAGAACTTAGTTTCATATACAACTACTATCGAACGGTAAAAATATAATTTTTTAATACGGTTGAGGTGTTGGATTTGGTTGCCAACTAGACTGTGGTGCAGGTTCAGGCTGTTGTATAACAGGAGCTTGTTCTTCTGGTTCAGGGTCTTTAGGTATAATACCAACGAACTGACCTACTCTTTTACCAATATTTTTGACACCGTTCCAAATTCCTCTTCCTACGGTTTTTATTCCATTCCATATACCTCTTCCAACTCTTCTGAAGAAGTTTCCAATACTACTGAAGAAACCCATTTACTACGTGTAAAAATCTAATGTCCACCTAGTCTCTTACGTTTCCTGTTGAGTTCCATAGCATTCTTTAACTGGAGCTCATACATTCTGTTTCTCCTCTGGTAGAAAACATATTCTGGGTCAACTCCTGTGTTCGCGTCATCTGCATAAAGTTGTTTATATCCCACTTCAGGGTTTGTATAAAACTCTTTCCATCTCATATTTGCATACCATGGTGGCAAACCTAACGCAGCGTCATTTGACATGGCAGTTTGCATTTGTACATCTGTTGGCACTTGACCATAGTTTGCCATTGCAGTTTGTATTCTAACTTCATTTGGAATATTCTCTGGGTTTGGTTGTCCAGGTTGCTGTGCATTCGCTAAGTTCTGTGCGTCCATTTAATATTAGATAAAAATATCTCTTACGAGTACATATACTGAACATTTGCAGGCATTGGTTCATCTTCATATTCTCTATATCTTTCTGCCACGTCAAATAAATAAATGACACAATGGAAAAAACCTAAAACTAACAATCCGATTTCAAACCACATTTACTTACTAATAAAATTTCTTTATTGTGACACTTTCTCCAGTTTATAGGACCTCTCTCATATTCTATCTTGTCATATATAAACTCATAGTCATGTATGTCCTCTAACCATCTCATAACGGTTTCCAAACCACTTTTATCGGATGTAAAGTAAAAGCATGGATGGTTATGTATAACGTCTAAAGTTTCTAAAGAGTCTCTCAAAGTCCAGTCTACTTGGTATTGAAAATCCCATGTGTTATAGAACGGCTGGTCCACTATAAAGAAAACATTTTCCTTGTCTTTATATTTTTCATACAACTCTGTCCAATGACATCTCACAAACTCTATACCCTCAATATATTTTTCTATGTTCTCTTTGAAAACATTTGTATAGTTAAGATATAAAACTTTTGACATAAGTGTTTCAATGTCATGAACTCTTATAGCACCACTATATAATAGTCTAGCAGATATACTATTCCAGTCTATATATTCTGCTTTTTTCAAAACCTCTCTCACAATATTTTTCTTATCTAATGGTATACGTTCCATCTTACCTATAGGTATCTTTTCTTTTAACTCTTTCAATATATTGTTTGTGTCTGGAATATGTTTGAGACGGTCCATATAGTTGTCGAAGTCATTGCATATAATCTTTGAGTCTGGGAATATTATATGACATAAATGGGATATATAGAAACTTCCACCGAACAAATCTACAAATGTTAGACCATTCGGTAGTTTCTTAAGTTCTCTCAATATAATATCTTTACATCTACTCTTATTTCCAAAGAACGGTAACGGTGGTTTTGTAAAATTCATTTATATATAATAATAAAAATGTTTTTACCCGAAAAGTGACAGAAAAGTGACAAAGCATGAAAACATATATAATTTGTGAAAAGTGAAACATTATATAATGTTTTCGACCCAGAAGACTAACAATTTTCCGAATAAAAACTTCATTTATACTAAACATCTTCAGGGCTAGAGGGCGCAACGCGCCTGGAAGCCTTCCCAATAAAAACTTCATTTATACTAATCATCTTCAGGGCTAGAAGGCACGAAGTGCCTGGAAGCCCCACTACCTTTTTTTTTTAAATTAACAGAAATTTCCATTTATTTTAAGAAATTTGAAAACAATTGATTCAATTATACGATAAATGGCAGCAATATTGTATAGAATTTCAAAAAGTTCTCATAATCAATCCATTTAATCATATAATGGATTCTTTATTGATGAAATTTAGAAAATCAATTAATCATTTTCCTCAATTTTTCTGCTGTAAACAAACAATAGCCTATTAAAAAGAACGAAAATTATTTATTTGTAAAAACTGAACCATGTTTCGATCTTTGACTTTAATAAAATAAATTACTATTGGATTATCCAATTTTCATTGATAACATTCCAATATAAACATCGTATAGCATCTAGACTGGATAAGGAATCAAATAAAATATCACACAAACCATAAATGAAAATAGTTTTTTAATGTATTCTAGAATAAAGTCATTTTAATTTGAATTTTGGTGGAAAATCTATGATATTATCTGTTTAAGCATTGAATGTTGAATAGACTGCTTTGCACCTTAACATCAATTCCTTTTCAGATAAATATTATAATCTTAAAAATGATTTATCACAGTCATCATAAATAGAGCCTTTATTTTATGCTAAAGATCCTTATACAAGAAAGACATTTCCGAATAATTATACGATTGCTAAAACTATCTTTGAAAACTTCATTAATAGATCAATTTTAATAAATAATGAAAATATTTCAACTACAACATATATTAAACGTAGTTTTTTCTATAACTGTTCCTCTACTTATAGCGGTGGAGCTATTAAGGTCAATACAAATAAAGGAAGCATGTTTTTTGAGAAGCTTTGTTCAATATCATCTAATTCTCGTGATCATGCTCATTTTTGCTACATGGTTAGTTACCTCGATAATATCAATTCATTTATTGAGTCGTCATTGACATTATCCGGGCATCTATTTGTTGGAGCCAGTCCGCTATTTTTGCGAGGAGGAATTCAAACGCTGAATTATGTGAATAATTCTGATTCTATATGTAGTTATTATAGTGGACCATTGATGGGTTATGGAATGGGAAATTCCAAATTCTGTATTAACTATCGTATTAATTCTACTGTAACTTCAGGTGTTGAATTTAGAAAAGAAGAATATAATTATTCTTTTTCTGAGATAATAAACTCGACTTCTAAATTTTACACAATTGCCGTATCATTCGAGTATTCGGTGTTAAGAGTTAGAAATGTAATAATTTGTGATGCAAATTGCATTTTTTGGATTTTATCAAAATGGTACCGGTTATGCTTTATTTGAGGACTGTTACTTTGACAGTGATAAGATTGACGAAAAATACGTGAAAAATCCAAGAAATGAAAAATTTGATGTCGATTATAGTATTAAGGATCCGGTTGAATGTATAAGCATTCCAAAGTATTATATTGAAGTTTATAAAGTCACAAACTGTCAAATTTATTGCTACAACCATATTTGTTTATATTTTTTATTATTCTCTTTAAACCGTGTTATTTCGATTTAATAATATTCAAAATAATATCACTTTTTCCGAAACCAAAACTGTAGGAAAAAGTGAGTAATTTATTAAAATATTTGAGGCAGTTGTATTGAAAGATATTAAATTACCATTCATAAAATGATGACTTTCACTTAGAAACATAATATTAAGAGGTTTTAAGCTGTTGCTATACTTAAGGTTAATCCAATGAAAACAATGTTTTCATATACTCAATTATTGAATAAGACAATATTTTATGAGTTCTCAAATTTTAAAGTTTATATATGAAATAGTAAATACTTATGATATTTAGTTCATGATATCATATGAACTCGTAAACAAATCAGGTATTAGTGCGAATGTGAAAGTATTTCAATCCGGAAACCAATACCTTTTTGATTATCCTTGTGATTCAACATCTGACTGCACAGACTATGCTGTTAATCTTACAAAAGGAACATACAAATTTGAGTTATTTGGTGCCAGTGGTGGTAGCTCCAAAGATAAAGTCTCTTCGTTCAGATTTTCGAATACCTCTTGCATTTCACCTCTTTTAGTTCGGATGTATGGCGGCAATGTTGATTGTTATCCAGGTAATAGTATTGGCGGTGCAGGCGGCTATCTTTCTGCACAAATCTCTCTTCGATCTCCAGTCAAAGCTTACTTCACTCTTGGTGGTCGTGGCATTTTCGGGCATAAATTAGAATCTGAACTAAATACAGCTTGTTTTGAAAAGATTAATATGCAACCAGGTGGATACGGAGGTGGAGGTAGCTCTTCTAATTATCCAAGAGGAACAGGGAGCGGAGGCGGCCAAACCGCTGTCAAATTTATTGAAAATGATCTTTGGCATCGCGTCCTAGTTAGCGGCGCTGGGGGTGGTTGTGATGATAATACAGATGATGACAGCAGTGGTGGTTCTGGTGGAAATCTTACAGCACAAAGTTGGTTCCTTTTTGGTAAATTAACTAAATCATATTTTGCTAATTCTACATTCGGTTTTTCATTTGGCCAAGGTGAAGCAGCTCGATATGATGATGCTAACAACTCAATATCTGTAAAAACAAGTAGCCACAGCGATATAGCTGGTGCTGGAGGTGGGTGGTTTGGAGGTTTTTCTGGCCAATTTGGAGGAGGAGGTGCAGGAGGAGGGTCATCTTGGGCATTAACAAAAAATGCAGTTATTCCAAAAGGAAATATTGATTCATTTAATGAATTTTATGACAAGTTAGATTCTAAACCATATGCGTTTGATCTTAATTCAGAATACATTTTTGATCATGTTATTCATGTTCCCGGCATCTGGGAAGGAAACGGCAAAATCATCCTCACAATCTTTTCTAATAACATCATTCAATCTTGTTTGTGCAAATTTAACATTATCAACGCATTAACACTTTATTTCCAAATATTTGTCAATTAGAAATAAAAATAATATGATTATCTTGATTGTTGATATAATTGTTTTCCTAGCTATGATTTTTTGATTAACTGAGTGAACTTATGCTTATCTGATATTAATTATAATTTTGACAACTAATGTGAATCATAATTGAAAATTAACCGTTAAATCACAAAATTGAAGGTCATGTCATACTGGCATACGTGCACCATTGATACATGAAAATTTTACTAACAAATTATTATTATAAATAGTAGCGAAGAAAAATTCATGAAATAATATTTTAAGCACGACACATTATATTTAAGTTCTATAACGGTAATAATTAACCGTCCATTCCCTTCCCAGATACCTGGCATATGAACTATATCGGTGAAGAGATATTCGGAATCTAATGCGAAAGCGTAAGGCTTAGAGTCAATTAAATTATAAAATTCATTATAGGCAGATATATTTCCAGGAGGAATCATAGCATCTTTAGTGAGAGCAAATGAAGATCCTCCACCAGCACCATAATTTTTATGAAATTATATTTTTTTAGAAATTGAAAGCATTTCAAATCATTAAATCCATGCGTCTTGTGATTTCAAAGCGTGTTGTGTCTCTGTGCCGCTCACTAAAATGTAATAAAAAAATTGACTATTATCCACCTTAGGGCAAGCAGTTTAATTTACTCGGGATCGCTATTACCACTGCAAAATTGATGTCCAAACGTATTCATTTCATTTGAACGGCTATTATATATACAAAAAATCTTAAATTTAATAAAAAATCTTGATTACTCTGGCAATATTGAAGAATTTGAACTATCAACTGGAACATACTTGTTACAGTTATGGGGTGCACAAGGCGGTTTCAGATCCAAACCTGAATCTGGTCTTGGAGCATATTCAGAAGCTATTATTAATGTTACTTCGTTAACCAGATTTTATGCATATGTTGGCAAACAAGGTATATGCAGTGAATCCATAATTTACGGCCACAAAAAATTTGGCAGTGGCTCAAATTGCATTGGATCTAGGCGTCAATACTCATGTATCGGCGGTGAAGCAACATTGATTGCATATGATATTAACTTTGATAATATAATCATTGCAGCAGGTGCAGGTGGCGGCGCTGGATACTATGATGATTCAGGTGGTGAGTGTCCGAGCGGTTTTGGTGGTCCATTCGCAGAGGATGGCTATGCATACGGCAGTTGGTACACTAGTGAACTAATAAAGAGAGCTCGTGGAAAAGGAGCTACTTCAGAAGCCCCAGGATATGGAGGAGAATATTTCATACCCAATAACCCTGATAATTGTCTCGCAAATAGTGGACAAATAATAAGAGGGGGTGACGCATGTTGTACACAATCGGGCTCGCCTGGGGGCGGAGGTGCTGGATATTTCGGCGGCGGTGGTGGTGCTGACATTTCTGGCGGCGGTGGGGGAAGTAGCTATGCTCATCCAAGTTTGATGAATGTTAATTTACTTGGCGGCAATAAATTTTTTCCTGACCCTTTAAATGAACAAATCGCAATCAAAGGTAAAAAAGGAAATGGATTTATAAAAATTTCTGAATCAAATCCATACACATTTGTAAAGTTTTCTCAAAGTTGTAATCCAGCTCTGATCAAATACTCATGTATCATCTTCAAACAAATGAGATACCTTATCGGACTTGGATTTTATATCTTGTTAGATTAAACTTTTTTTATATATTTAATGGAATAAAGGACATATGATGACATACGCAAATTGATGAAAATGGTTCAAAGAGTAGTGACACAAAATAATTATCAAAAAAAAATCTCCAAGCAAATCACCAATGATGATTTGTAATTTCCTAAAACCAACTGCTTCCAGAACCTGATACATCTCTAGCTTGTAATATTTGTTTACATCATTTGGATTACAAGCTTTGAAATAATAACAATAATAAAATTCATTTTTATTTTAATGATATTACTTCTATTTTATATTACTAACAAATTATTATTATAAATGGGGTTTTCCTACAAGTGCAAAAAATGCGCAAAAACGATTATTTTACATTCAATTTGCGCATTATTTGTGCGTTTAAAAATCTATCCGCGTAAAGTAGTCAAAAGATGTAAGCATTTTTTCTTTAATATATTTTGCATATGCAATTGTGGCTATACTTTATAAATGATTTTGATTATTTATAATAGTCAACTCCAAACTTTTTCAAATGCGCAAAATATGCACCCCATGTAAAACCCATTTTTAACAAAAACAAATGAACAATGTAGTCTGTACATACAGATGTTGATTTACATGGATACTCAAAAAAAAACATTTTTGACCAATACACTTAACATTTTATTTTGATTCTGGTACAGATTCATTTAATAGTTCATATGAAATCATATATAATTCATGATGGATTTATATTCCGTTAGATTCTTTTTAGAATATGACTTTTAATCTTTTGGATATTGTTGATTTGAACTTTGCAAACTCATAGTTATAATTAATTAGTAAAAACTATCAAAATTAAATTTTTTAAACTGCAGAAAATATTACAAGGAATAAATAAAGATTCAAATTAAATGATTGCCGACAAATGCATGATAATAAAATACCGTTATTAATAATTGTTATTATTAATCTGCCGTTTCCTTCCCAAATACCTGACATATGAATAACTTCGTCAAATAAATATTCAGAGTTGAGGTCAAATGCATATGGTTTAGAATCAATAAAATTATAAAATTCATTATATGCAGATATATTTCCTTTAGGTATTATAGCGCCTTTGGTCAGTGCGAATGAAGAACCTCCACCTGCACCTGCGGTGCCATACTGCCCAGAGAATCCTCCAAACCATCCACCACCAGCACCGCCAATATCTGCATTATTACTCATACGAATAGCATCAGAATTATTGGCTTGGCCAAATCTAGCAGCTTCTCCTTGTCCAAAAGAAAATCCAAATGTGGAATTTGCCAAAAGTGTGGATATTAATACACCATCATTGAACCATCCTTGTGCAATCAAGTCTCCTCCTGCACCACCACTTCCATCATCTGAGTTACTGTCATCACAGCCACCTCCAGCACCGCTCACGAGAACACGATGCCAGAGATCGTTTTCAAGAAATTTGACAGCGGTTTGGCCGCCTCCGCTCCCTGTTCCTAAATAATGGTTAGAAGAGCTTCCTCCGCCACCGTATCCACCTGGTTGCATGTTTTCTTTCTTAAAACACCATTCAGTTGCTGAAGCATCAGATTTTTTGCCAAAAATTCCCCTGCCACCGATTGTCGCGTATGCAGTGAGGTGTTGTTTTAATGTAATTTTAGCAGATAGGTATCCGCCTGCACCACCAAGACTATTGCTGTTGAAACAATCAGTGTTACCACCTAGAAGAGAAACAATCTTTGATGGAATGCAATTTTTATTTCCATCTCTATAGGAAGAGACTTTGTTTCGTGCAGAACCTCCACTTGCTCCATATAAATCAAATTTGTATGTTCCTGGAGATAAACGAATGATGTAATCAGTACAAACATAACTTGAATTACAAGGATAATCAAAGATATATTTCTTTCCTTGATTTGTAACATTTGGGGCTGCTCCATCTATTGATTTATTCTCAAGTTCTGGTGGATTCATTCATTTTTCTTAAGTTAAGAAGTAATCTGTTGTAATTAAAATAAGGTTAATATTTACCATAATGACGATATATCATAAACAAAAAGCACTTTTAAGATTAATTCCTTGAAGTAAGCTTGTCCAGAATCTCCAAAATGCCTGGAACATGGGTAACTTTTTCAATAAGAAATTTTGAACTCCTCCAGCACCATTATTATATAATAGTTCATATGAAATCACACTTTATTCTGAATGATATTTTTTATATCGGAAAGACTCAATTGAAAGATTGAAATAATTTAAGGGTCCACGGTACATTTTCAATACTATTCAAAAATTGAATGCTAAAATGAGAATTATCGGTATCGTCTTCAACTTGAATCGATTTTTTGGAGATTCCTGGTTAATGAAATCCAAAAAATATTTTAAAAAATAGTATATAAATATGATATCAAATCAGAGTATATAAATAGATATGGGCCTTGCCATATAAATTTTGAACATTAACAATATCTTTCGCTTGGCCGGACCGTGGACCCTTAACAGTTTTAATCAGAATTTATAACAATGATTAACAGATGTTTTACTTCATGTTAAACCAATTGGTATGATAAGCAGAATATTTTATATTATTGAATGAGACAATAATATTTTGAATTTTCAATTTTTAAGGTTAATTTTTTTATTAATGTGAAATGATATCATTGTTCAGTAATAATTCATGATTTCATATGAACTCGTAAATAAAACGGGTGTTAGTGCTAATGTGAATGTATTGCAATCTGGAAATCAATATATTTTCGATTATCCCTGTAAATCCACATCTGAATGTACAGACTATTTTGTTCATCTTCCACGTGGTACATACAAATTTGAATTATTTGGCTCCAGTGGTGGTAGTTCTAAAGGTCATGTCTCATCATATAGATATTCACAAACAAATTGCATTTCACCATTATTAGTTAAATTGTATGGTGGCAATGTTGATTGTTATCTAAATAACAGTATTGGTGGTGCAGGCGGCTATCTTTCTGCACAAATTTCTCTTCAATCTCCTGTTCAAGCTTTCTTCACTCTTGTAGGTCGAGGTATCTTTGGTCATAAAACAGATAATCCTTGTAGCCCATCTAGTTTTGAAAAGGGCAATATGCAACCAGGTGGCTATGGTGGTGGTGGAAGTTCATCAGACCATCCATATGGGACAGGGTGTGGAGGTGGCCAAACCGCCGTCAAATTTCAATATAATGATCTTTGGCATCGTGTTCTCGTTAGTGGTGCAGGAGGTGGCTGTGATGACAATACAGATGATGACGGCAGCGGTGGTTCAGGCGGAAATCTTACGGCACAAAGTTGGTTTTACAACGGAGAACTCACCAATTCATATTATGCAAATTCCACATTCGGTTTTTCATTTGGTCAAGGTGAAGCCGCTCGCTATGATGATGCTAACAATTCAATATCTGTAAAAGTTAGTCAACGTGTAGATATTGGAGGTGCTGGTGGTGGATGGTTTGGAGTATTTTCTTCTCAATCAGGTCAAGGAGGTGCAGGAGGAGGATCATCATGGGCATTAACAAAAGATGCAGTTATTCCAAAAGGAAACATTGATTCATATAATGAATTTTATTACAAATTAGATTCTAAACCATATGCATTTGATCTTAATTCAGAATATCTCTTTGATCATGTTATTCACGTTCCTGGCATCTGGGAAGGCAACGGCAAAATCATACTCACAATCATATCTAATAACTTAATTCAATCCTGCATATGTAAAATTAACATTATCAACTCATTAACACTTTATTTCCAAATATTTATCCTTTAAAAAAGTAATTATAATTTATTCTGACAACATAGAGTTTCCAGATTTTTTATTGAAATTTATGAAGAAATTAAAATTACAATAAAAATTGAAGAATAATAAAAATGATATTGGTTTATACATGATTAAATATAACACATGTCAAGTATTGAAATGATAATGCGGCCATTTCCTTCCCAAATACCCGGTACATGTATTACATCTTGAAAAAGATATTCTGAGTTATGATCAAATGCATAAGGTTTAGAGTCGATAAATTTGTAGAATTCATCATAAGATTCGATATTTCCGATAGGAATGAAGGCATCTTTTGTCAATGCCCATGATGATCCTCCTCCTGATCCAGAAGACCCATCTTGGGAAGAGAAACCACCAAACCAACCTCCTCCAGCACCTGCAATATCAAATTTTCCTGCATTCTGGACAGATCTATTGTTTAGGGCTGTAGTGTATCGAGCAGCTTCTCCTTGACCGAATGCAAATCCGAAAGAAGAATTTGCTAAATGAGAACTCTTAAGTTCACTGAAGCGAAACCAACCTTGAGCAGTTAAATTTCCTCCAGAACCACCACTACCGTCATCTGTTGCATTGTCATCACTTCCACCTCCACCACCGCTCACCAAAACTCGGTGCCAAAGGTCATTTTCAAGAAATTTGACGGCGGTTTGACCACCTCCACTACCTGAACCATAGATCAATGTAGATGATTCATCAATACCAAAATAATTAGAAGAACTTCCACCACCACCATATCCACCAGGTTGCATATTGTCTTTCTCAAAATTTTGTTCTTCAGTCATTGTACCTGGTTTGTAGCCAAAAACACCTTTTCCTCCAAGGGTAAAATAAGTTGGAATAGGATGGTTTAGGCGAATAACGGCTGATAGATAACCTCCTGCTCCACCAATACTATTCTCTTGGAAACATTCCGTATTACCATGAAAAAGCTTGACAATGTCATCCGGAATACAAATTTTATTTTTATCTCTGTAAGAAGAGACATTCCCACGAGAACTGCCTCCACTAGCACCATATAGTTCAAATTTATATGTTCCACGAGGCATATGAACAATGTAGTCAGTACAATGTGATGAATTTTCACAAGGATAATCAAAAATTAATTGATTATCCTTTACAAATACTTTCTCTTTTGCATTTACATCCTGCTTGGATATTAGTTCATATGAAATCATAACAACTTTCGAATATTTCCATTAATCCGAAAATTTTAGAATATTTACATCGCTATTGTCTTTCACAAATTTTAAGGTTAAAATCGCATTGAATCTTGACATAATTTTAGAGTGATTTAGATATGCAAAGACTAGAGTTAGATATGCAAACATAATAATGCAAGACTAGAAACAAATCTAATGAAAATATTAACGAGCTTTCTCTTACATTTTTTCCCTACTTGAAGGATTTGTTATGCATACATTAGATATGAATGAAATGTCAAATTATTAAATTTCTAGATTTATTTATTTTATATTAAATTAAAAATTAAAATTTCTATATAATTAATATTGTAATATCGAAAACAAGACTGGATTACACAGGACTGAAGTATTGTAATCACAGCTCTTCCATTTCCTTCCCATATTCCAGGCATATGTATTATTTTCTCAAACAAATACTCAGAGTTGATATTAAAAGCGTAAGGTTTCGAATCAATCTTAGTGTAAAACTCATCGTAAGCGGAGATGTTGCCAGGAGGAATGACTGTATCTTTAGTGAGAGCAAAAGAAGATCCTCCACCAGCTCCTGCGTAACCAGATTGACTTGCAAATCCTCCAAACCAATCTCCACCAGCGCCGGCATTATCTTCATTACGACTACTTAGAACAGCATAAGGATTGATTCTATTTCCATAACGAGCAGCTTCTCCTTGGCCAAAAGAAAATCCAAATGTAGAATTGGCCAGTAGTGTACCTACATAATTACCATTGTCGAACCAGCCTTGTGCAGTAATATTTCCTCCTGCACCGCCACTGCCATCATCTGTTTCACTGTCGTCACAACCTCCCCCAGCACCACTCACAAGAACTCGATGCCATAGATCATTTTCATGAAATTTGACAGCCGTTTGGCCACCTCCGCTCCCTGTCCCTCTCACATAGTTTGCGGAGCTTCCTCCTCCACCATACCCTCCAGGTTGCATGTTTTCTTTCTTAAAACAATTTTTGGTGGCCGATTCATCACTTTTCTTCCCATAAACACCTCTACCTCCGATGGTCAGAAAAGTTGTTATTGGAGATTGTAGTTTGAGGGTGGCAGATAAATAACCTCCTGCGCCACCAATACTATCCTTTTGAAAGCACTCAGCGTTGCCATGGAATATTTCAACAATGTTGCTTAATATACAATTTTTATTTTTATCTCTGTAAGATGAGACCCTACCTCGAACACTTCCCCCACTGGCACCATATAATTCGAATTGGTATGTACCTCGTGGTAATTTAACAACATACTTCGTGCAAAATGATGTATTCTCACAAGGATAATCAAAAATGTATTGATTCCCATTTACAGATACATTTTCATTTGCAACCACACCATCTTTTTGTAATAACTCATATGAAATCATGCTTTAATTTGCATGACATCAGAGTTTTCAAATTTTTTATAAAAAGAAATTTGGAACCTTAATCTGAAAAAGCAGTTAAATTCGATAGGATAAAGAAACACATTATTTTAATAAATTCATTTAAGTTTAAATTATTAAAATGTAGCAATAATCTAGGAAGTAATCACGATATCATGATCCATAATAAAAATATACTACAAATTTTTTCTGAGCTTTTCTCAGAAAAATTGTTTGGAGTATATTTGAATACAAATCACTTCAAATTGTTTTGGGCACTATGATTTCACTGAAAAACGGACCCAAAAAATTTGAATTGATGTGTATTTATATTTAAAGCTACTATTCAATAAGACTCATTTTGTAGCATGAAAAAAAGTTATTTAATATCAATTAGAAATAAAACATTAAATAGCTTGGATCATGTCATTAAATAAATCAAATTAAATAAATCATTTGGATATGAATAACATCTTTGAAGAGGAATTCTGAGTTTAAATTAAATGAATACGGTTTAGAATCAATTAAATTATAAAACTCATCATAAGCAGAAATATTTCCTTGAGGAATAATAGCATCTTTTGTCAATGCAAATGAAGAACCACCGCCTGCACCTCCCGATCCAGACTGAGAAGAAAATCCTCCAAACCATCCTCCACCTGCACCTCCAATATCTGTATTAGTGCTTGTAGGTACAGCATGAGGATGTTTAGTACTTCCATAACGAGCAGCTTCTCCTTGACCAAATGAAAACCCGAATGTGGAATTTGCCAAATAATTTTCGACATAATTTCCGTTAAAGAACCAACCTTGTGCAACAAGATTTCCACCTGCGCCACCACTTCCATCATCTGCATTGTAGTCATCACATCCACCACCAGCACCACTCACTAAAACGCGATGCCAAAGATCATTCTCAATAAATTTGACAGTGGTTTGGCCGCCTCCACTCCCTGTTCCTCTAAAATAATTGGAAGAACTTCCTCCACCACCATACCCACCTGGTTGCATATTTTCTTTCTGGAAATTTTCTTCTTCAGTCATATAACCTGGTTTGTAGCCGAAGACACCTTTACCACCGATGGTAAAATATGACAGGGTAGGATGCTTAAGAGTGATAGTACCTGATAAATATCCACCAGCACCGCCGATACTATCTTGCTGAATGCATTCAGTGTTACCATGCATGAGTCTTACAGTTTCTTCTGAAATACAACTTTTGTTTTCATATCTATATGATGAAACTTTCCCTCTTGCACTACCGCCACTTGCACCATACAATTCAAATTTGTATGTGCCTCGTGGTAATCTAACAACATAGTCTGTGCAAATTGATGTATCATCACAAGGAAAATCAAAAATATATTGACGTCCATTGATACTTACATTCTTACTTGCATTTACATCAGATTTTTGCTGTAATTCATACGAAATCATGCTTTATTTTGCATGATTTTTTTTTTTGAAAATTTCCATCATCTATATTTTTAAATGATTGGTGTAGGTATCGATCTTGGTACTACATTTTCAAGCATTGCATTCCTCGAAAATGAGACGCAACCAAATGTTGTTGTGATAGATGAAACGTTAGGGTTGTTAGATTCCCGACGATAGGTGTCTTGGAAGATTTGCCTGGTGTCATCATAGTGTCTTTATATCAAAAATTTTATTTTGGAGTTAGTTTTATTGATTTTTCAATAAAAAACATTTCTAAAACAAGAAAATAAAACGATAAAATATTTATATTTTATATAAGGATCTTATATATTTAAAATAAATATCATTTTATTTTTTTCATTGGTGTCTGTCAAACCATAATACACTATTCAAAAATTCAATGTGTCTTGCGGTTTCAAAAGACACCTTCAAATTGAACGATAGCACAGACACTATTGAATTTTACACATTTTATTTAGTTTTTACCCTTTTTATTTTTAAGAATTAATGACTGAAACAGCCGTTTTGCTATGACCTCAATCACTTTTATTTATTATTTTAAATATTATTTAATTTTATTATTTGAATAGGCCAACTTATATTTGAGAAGCTCAATTTGAGACCACTTAATACATTGAAATATCATAAATATTGAAATATTAAAAAGTGTATTTCAAAATATTGAAATTATAAAAATTTATAATACTGAAATTGAGACAAATTAATAAATTCAATGTGTTTTTTGAAATAACTCTCAAATATTATTTTTTTGTTTATTTAATGATGAATAAATATGATTGCTTTAGTCAATCATAAAAACTAATTTAAGTTTAAAATAATGAAAGGATAATTTGATCGTTTTTTAAAATACAATTATTTTTGATGATTTGCAAGAATCTTTGAAAAGAATATAATATAGGTTCTATTTTTGTAAAATTTATCCAAATCATGTATTACATAAATTACGATTAAAACGATGAAAGAACCAAAAAGTGTGTTTTGTGTTTTGTTGTTGCGTGTTGGATGCGGGATCCTGTTATTTCCGAAATCGACAAAAAATTTGGAAATTTAATTTCCGAAATCGAAATTATATTAATGTTTTTAATATTCTTATATCAAAAGGATTAAAGTTCATTAAGAGAAAAACAATTCTTCTTCTTCAATCTATTGGCGCATTTATTTCTACACGCCAATAAGGAAGGGAAAATTATAAGACACCATGGTGTCTTCAAAACGCTAATTTTTGATATTTTTAACAACCCTACTGAGGATTTTGGGAAAAAGTTTTTACATGAACATGTGTATATTATATGAAGTATATTGATAAGGTAAAAATCAAATTTTATTGCATATTCATCGAGAAAATAAACTAACGAATCCCTCAAAATTGAGAGGGTAATCCTCCTCCTCTCAAATAAACGTACATACGGGTGCACCCTTAAATCATTGTTAAAATGCTAAAATATTAATTTAGATATAATTATGTTATTATATATTCTAAAATTACAGCAAAATTGAAATGTATTTGAGACATGATTTTACATGACACAAAGAATTTTGTATCAAGAATTGTAATAATAAGTCGTCCGTTCCCTGTCCAGATTCCAGGCATATGTTCAACTTCTGTGAAAAGATATTCACTATGCAAATCAAATGCATATGGTTTGGAATCAATTAAATTATAAAATTCATCTGATGCAGTAATATTTCCTTGAGGGATAATTGCATCTTTCGTCAATGCAAATGAAGATCCTCCTGAAGCACCTGAATAACCGTTTTGAGCAGAAAAACCGCCAAACCACCCACCACCAGCACCAGCTATATCAGTATTTGAGCTACTCTTAACGGATAGAGAGTTATTTGGTGGTGGTTGTCCAAATCTGGCAGCTTCTCCTTGGCCAAAAGAAAATCCAAATGTTGAATTTGCAAGATACGAGTTACTCATGACAGAATTTGCAAACCAACCTTGTGCAGTTAAATTTCCTCCTGCACCACCACTGCCATCATCTGATTGACTATCATCACAACCACCACCAGCACCGCTCACAAGAACACGATGCCATAGATCGTTTTCATGAAATTTGACAGCGGTTTGACCACCTCCACTCCCCGATCCAGATGGAAAGTTAGCAGAGCTTCCTCCTCCACCATATCCACCTGGTTGCATATTTGCTTTCTCAAAGCAATCTTTTGTTTCGCGGTTATTTGTTTTATGTCCAAATGAACCTTTGCCTCCGATTGTTGCAAATGATGTCAAAGAGTGCTGAATGAATATTTTTCCTGAAAGGTAGCCGCCAGCGCCACCAAGACTATAACTTTGGAAGCACTCTGCATTGCCCCCAAGAAGGGAAACAATTTGCGATGGAATGCAATTTCGGTTTTCATCTCGATAGGATGAGACTTTGCCTCTGGATGACCCACCACTTGCACCATATAATTCAAATTTGTATGTCCCTGGAGACAAGTGTATAATATAGTCTGTACAAACAGACGTTGAATTGCAAGGATAATCAAAAATATACTTTCGATCATTATGTGTAACATTAATAGCTGCTCCAGATAAAGATTTATCTTCTAATTCATAAGAAATCAATCATTCGAAATCGAATTTTTCGAAAATATATAATTATGGCAAAATTAAACAAGCATAAATACAACTATCTAGCAAACCATTTATAAAATAAAACTTTTATTTATTTGATGTTAATGTAACCTAGTTTAGATAAGCATCTATCAAGAATCAGAGACACCCATCACCTTCGTATTATATGGATCAGATAATATCCAAATTGGTGATGGGATCAATCCATGTATCTCTAAAAGTTACAGAGGAGAATTAACAATTCCTTCATCAATTGACTCTAAACCGGTTACTATCCTTGGAAATAATTCATTCAATGGATGTACTCTTTCTATGTTAATACTACCAAAAAGTCTTACAACAATTGGAAAGTATTGTTTCAATAGTTTTACAATCAACGAATTATACATTCCTGAAGCAGTAACAACAATAAAAGGTCAAGCATTTACATACTCAAACATACAATTTGTTAATTTTTCATCTTGTAAATTTCAATATTTCACCGATAGCTATCATTTTTTCTTTTCAACGGCGGAACATGTTATATTACCTGAAACACTGATAAGAATTCCAACCCACATGTTTTATTATACGAGATTGAAAAATATCACGTTACCTCAGGCATTGGAAACCATAGATAGTGGTGCTTTTGTCTTCTGTCTTTACCTTGAAGAATTCTTTTCTAATAGTCCTAACTTTGTAGTAAAAAATAAAGTTTTATATAATAGCGATTTTACTGTATTAGTTGGATATCCATCAAATTGTTATGAAGACATTCTTGATACTGTAACAGAAATATCATCTGCACGAGGATTTAGTTCATCATCATTTACTCGTTTTACAATGAGGCAAACAATATCAAAAATTGGTCCATATATATTTAGAGGATGCCAAAACCTTGAGTATGCTGATATAAGTGCATTTCAAGTTAATAGATTATATGATGCAACTTTTTATTCATGTAATAAACTTAAAATATTAATATTACCATCAACAATTCAAACAATAGAACAGTATGCATTTTCAGGTATCGCAGCAAAATTTATTGTTTTGCCATTTAGTTTAAAATCTGTTAGTTATTATTTCCTTGATGGAAGTTATTTCGATGATATCTATTACTGTGGTCCAACTGCAATAAATGCACAAGTTGGTTCATCAAAATCTGTTCGAATACATGTTTCTTCAAATTATCCACCTGATTCAACTCAGTTTTTAAAAAAGGTCATTACGGATCGAAACTTTTCTTGTATAACTGATTTATATGATCCTCCTAAATGTTCCTGCAACCATAACTTTTTAGGAAATCTAATGACTTCTTTTTTATATGTTATCATATTAATATGACTAAAAAATATCTAAATATTGTGTATTATATAAATTTTATGATTCAATCAATCCAAATATTAATGTTGGATTGAAGTAGATTGGAGAAATGATATTACAAGATATAAATAATTTTGAGTCAAGAATTGTAATAATAAGTCGTCCGTTGCCTTCCCAAATACCAGGGATATGAATAACATCTTTGAAGAGGAATTCTGAGTTTAAATTAAATGAATACGGTTTAGAATCAATTAAATTATAAAACTCATCATAAGCAGAAATATTTCCTTGAGGAATAATAGCATCTTTTGTCAATGCAAATGAAGAACCACCGCCTGCACCTCCCGATCCAGACTGAGAAGAAAATCCTCCAAACCATCCTCCACCTGCACCTCCAATATCTGTATTAGTGCTTGTAGGTACAGCATGAGGATGTTTAGTACTTCCATAACGAGCAGCTTCTCCTTGACCAAATGAAAACCCGAATGTGGAATTTGCCAAATAATTTTCGACATAATTTCCGTTAAAGAACCAACCTTGTGCAACAAGATTTCCACCTGCGCCACCACTTCCATCATCTGGATAGTTATCATCACATCCACCACCAGCACCGCTCACAAGAACGCGATGCCAAAGATCATTCTCAATAAATTTGACAGTGGTTTGGCCGCCTCCACTCCCTGTTCCTCTAAAATAATTGGAAGAACTTCCTCCACCACCATACCCACCTGGTTGCATATTTTCTTTCTGGAAATTTTCTTCTTCAGTCATATAACCTGGTTTGTAGCCGAAGACACCTTTACCACCGATGGTAAAATACGACAGGGTAGGATGCTTAAGAGTGATAGTACCTGATAAATATCCACCAGCACCGCCGATACTATCTTGCTGAATGCATTCAGTGTTACCATGCATGAGTCTTACAGTTTCTTCTGAAATACAACTTTTGTTTTCATATCTATATGATGAAACTTTCCCTCTTGCACTACCGCCACTTGCACCATACAATTCAAATTTGTATGTGCCTCGTGGTAATCTAACAACATAGTCTGTGCAAATTGATGTATCATCACAAGGAAAATCAAAAATATATTGACGTCCATTGATACTTACATTCTTACTTGCATTTACATCAGATTTTTGCTGTAATTCATACGAAATCATGCTTTATTTTGCATGATTTTTTTTTTGAAAATTTCCATCATCTATATTTTTAAATGATTGGTGTAGGTATCGATCTTGGTACTACATTTTCAAGCATTGCATTCCTCGAAAATGAGACGCAACCAAATGTTGTTGTGATAGATGAAACGTTAGGGTTGTTAGATTCCCGACGATAGGTGTCTTGGAAGATTTGCCTGGTGTCATCATAGTGTCTTTATATCAAAAATTTTATTTTGGAGTTAGTTTTATTGATTTTTCAATAAAAAACATTTCTAAAACAAGAAAATAAAACGATAAAATATTTATATTTTATATAAGGATCTTATATATTTAAAATAAATATCATTTTATTTTTTTCATTGGTGTCTGTCAAACCATAATACACTATTCAAAAATTCAATGTGTCTTGCGGTTTCAAAAGACACCTTCAAATTGAACGATAGCACAGACACTATTGAATTTTACACATTTTATTTAGTTTTTACCCTTTTTATTTTTAAGAATTAATGACTGAAACAGCCGTTTTGCTATGACCTCAATCACTTTTATTTATTATTTTAAATATTATTTAATTTTATTATTTGAATAGGCCAACTTATATTTGAGAAGCTCAATTTGAGACCACTTAATACATTGAAATATCATAAATATTGAAATATTAAAAAGTGTATTTCAAAATATTGAAATTATAAAAATTTATAATACTGAAATTGAGACAAATTAATAAATTCAATGTGTTTTTTGAAATAACTCTCAAATATTATTTTTTTGTTTATTTAATGATGAATAAATATGATTGCTTTAGTCAATCATAAAAACTAATTTAAGTTTAAAATAATGAAAGGATAATTTGATCGTTTTTTAAAATACAATTATTTTTGATGATTTGCAAGAATCTTTGAAAAGAATATAATATAGGTTCTATTTTTGTAAAATTTATCCAAATCATGTATTACATAAATTACGATTAAAACGATGAAAGAACCAAAAAGTGTGTTTTATGTTTTGTTGTTGCGTGTAAAAAAAAAAAAAAAAGGTAGTGGGGCTTCCAGGGGCTGCGCCCCTTCTAGCCCTAAGAATTTTGCCCAAGACCCAAGAGGAGGACCGAACCCCAGCCGACCAGCCGGTGACAAAACCAAAACCGTTGTTATTTACATCATATTAATAGTGTCACTTTTTAAATGTCACTTTTTGTGTCACTTTTCACAAATTATATATGTTTTCATGTTTTGTCACTTTTCTGTCACTTTTCGGGTAAAAACATTTTTATTATTATATATAAATGAATTTTACAAAACCGCCGTTACCGTTCTTTGGAAATAAGAGTAGATGTAAAGATATTATATTGAGAGAACTTAAGAAACTACCGAATGGTCTAACATTTGTAGATTTGTTCGGTGGAAGTTTCTATATATCCCATTTATGTCATACCGTATTTCCTGACTCAAAGATTATATGCAATGACTTCGACAACTATATGAACCGTCTCAAACATATACCAGATACAAACAATATATTGAAAGAGTTAAAAGAAAAGATACCTATAGGTAAGATGGAACGTATACCATTAGATAAGAAAAATATTGTGAGAGAGGTTTTGAAAAAAGCAGAATATATAGACTGGAATAGTATATCTGCTAGACTATTATATAGTGGTGCTATAAGAGTTCATGACATTGAAACACTTATGTCAAAAGTTTTATATCTTAACTATACAAATGTTTTCAAAGAGGACATAGAAAAATATATTGAGGGTATAGAGTTTGTGAGATGTCATTGGACAGAGTTGTATGAAAAATATAAAGACAAGGAAAATGTTTTCTTTATAGTGGACCAGCCGTTCTATAACACATGGGATTTTCAATACCAAGTAGACTGGACTTTGAGAGACTCTTTAGAAACTTTAGACGTTTTACATAACCATCCATGCTTTTACTTTACATCCGATAAAAGTGGTTTGGAAACCGTTATGAGATGGTTAGAGGACATACATGACTATGAGTTTAGATATGACAAGATAGAATATGAGAGAGGTCCTATAAACCGGAGAAAGTGTCACAATAACGAAATTTTATTAGTAAGTAAATGTGGTTTGAAATAGGACTACTTGTTTTAGGTTTTTTCCATTGTGTCATTTATTTCTTTGACGTGGCAGAAAGATATAGAGAATATGAAGATGAACCAATGCCTGCAAATGTTCAGTATATGTACTCGTAAGAGATATTTTTATCTAATATTAAATGGACGCACAGAACTTAGCGAATGCACAGCAACCTGGACAACCAAACCCAGAGAATATTCCAAATGAAGTTAGAATACAAACTGCAATGGCAAACTATGGTCAAGTGCCAACAGATGTACAAATGCAAACTGCCATGTCAAATGACGCTGCGTTAGGTTTGCCACCATGGTATGCAAATATGAGATGGAAAGAGTTTTATACAAACCCTGAAGTGGGATATAAACAACTTTATGCAGATGACGCGAACACAGGAGTTGACCCAGAATATGTTTTCTACCAGAGGAGAAACAGAATGTATGAGCTCCAGTTAAAGAATGCTATGGAACTCAACAGGAAACGTAAGAGACTAGGCGGACATTAGATTTTTACACGTAGTAAAATGGGTTTCTTCAGTAAGATAGGAAACTTCTTTCGAAATGTTGGAAGAGGTATATGGAATGGAATAAAATCTGTCGGAAGAGGAATTTGGAACGGTGTCAAAAATATTGGTAAAAGAGTAGGTCAGTTTGTTGGTATTATACCTAAAGACCCTGAACCAGAAGAGCAAGCTCCTGTTATACAACAGCCTGAACCTGCACCACAGTCTAGTTGGCAACCAAATCCAACACCTCAACCGGTATATTAAAAAGTTATATTTTTATCGTTCGATAGTAGTTGTATATGAAACTAAGTTCTAAGTAAAACGCATGGTATAATGGAATTATTCTTTTTCTTCCATCTGTAGTAAACCATACTTGAAAGTCTGAAATACTTCCACTTGGTGGTTCGTATAACTTTGTAGGTTTTTCGTAAAAGTCATTTGCCAAGCATAAGAAAGAGTTTTGGGCGCCAGAAAATGAAGCATGAACAATAATAGCAGCTGGGTCGAAAACATTTTCATATGTTCCATTAGGGTTTTCGACTTCATAATAGTCCGGGTGTACTGGATATGCTGCAGGCTGATTTAACATCCTCATAAATCTATACCATGCCAAGTTGTTATATTTTGTAGAAATATAAACGTTTTCTCCAAGGTCTTCTATTTTATTGATTTTAACAGTTGCATTTTTCCTGTCATAAATAATATCGAGATGGTATTCTCCTTCGTCAATGTTATACTGGTTTGCATATTCGATATAGATATCGTTTATTTTTTCTTGAAAAGCTTGAAGAGTTGTTTCTAAGTTTACAAGCAAACTAACTTGTAAAAGTTTCCCTGTTCAAATTTCTCATACATACGTTTTTCTTTGTTATAGTATCGAACTTCAAAACCGACCGTAAATGGGAAACCATGTATGGCTTCTGAAATGAACTTCATTCTACGAAAGCCAATAGCTTTTGTGACAGATGGGTCTCTTAGCCATCTTAATGGGTAGTCAAAACGATAGCCTTCATGCTTTACGGTCTCTGTCTCAAACTTTTGACCGACATTAGTAAAAAGTTCATCTAATGGTTTAGTTGTAGCAACTCTTGAATTTTCTTTTTCTATTGAAAGCATATTTTATCTAGAATAAAAATGTCGAAAGATATTGCTTCCATAAGAGAAATACAACACAACCGACAACTCATTATGCAAGCTCTAAATAAGAACACAACAAACTTTTCAAACTATTCTAAGATATCTGAGTCATTGAAAGAAGGAAACTTAAAACTGACATTAAACCCAATGACAGATGAGTTTCTATTTCAAGACAAGAAGAACAATACTGTCTGTATAAATCCAACAAAAGGAACTTTAAACGAGAAACCTATAAATGAACTTCTTTTGAAAGCAGATGTTGACAACAAAGCTGACAAAGAATATGTAGACGATGCAATAGCAAAAGAAGAAGAAAGAGCTAACAATGCTTATGCAACAAAAGAACATACTCATCCTGAACTAGCAGACAAAAAATATGTTGACAATAAAATGTCAAGTGAAGTGACAAGAGCTGAAAACGAATATTCTAAAAAGACTCATATACATTCTATATCTGAAATAACAGACTTACAAGAAACCTTAAACAGGAAAAGTGCCGTTGGACATACACATACTATTGCAAATATTACAAACTTACAAGAAACCTTAAACAGGAAAAGTGCCGTTGGACATACACATACATCTTCTGAAATAACAGACTTAAACGTTAGCCTTGAAAATAAAGCAGATAAAACATATGTCAATGAAATATACCAAAGTTTGATAGGAACAAAAAATATTGAAACTATTGTTGGTGACTTTTCTGTCAATGAAGAAAATAAATATTTTAGATGGCAGTTTGTACAGTCCTTAGAAAATGGTACACGGTATAAACTCATTCCGAAAAATAACAATGAAATGTATGTAAGCTATAAAAAGAATGATGGTACACAAGTTAAAGTTCCATTAGACAACAACTGCTACTTAAACTTATATGGAGACGAACAAAAGAAATATTTAAGAGTTTATGAAATGACAGATATGACATTGCCTGACCCAGCTCCAGCACCATATTATTATGACTATGGAGATGACGTCAGAACACCACATGTAGATGAACAAAAGCTAACATTATATTTAGATTATTATAGATATAAAAGATATAATGCAATAGAAAAAACGAGAATAGTATACTATTATGAAGATGACAGAAATAAATATTATAGTCAAGATTTTACCTACCCTGAAAACATAAGATTATATTATAAAAAATATTCTGACACAAACCAGAAGAAACCTGAAATAGTTGCACTATATTTTAAGTTCAAAAGAGACAATCCTATAATGTCTCATATGTTTGATTTAATGAACCCAGTAGGTTCTATTTATACATCTATGGAAGCAAGAGGTCCTCAAGTAATGTTTGGTGTTGGTGCATGGGAACAAATAGTCGACAGGTTTTTGTATTGTGCAAACTCTTCAAAGGAAACAGGTGGAAGTAAAACGATTTCAGGTGAAAATTTACCTGCACACAGTCACTACATAGATTTAAGTACATCTCAAGCAGGTTGGCATAAGCATAGATATTGGGATTGGTCAGCAATGACAAAAGGTAAAGGATATGATGTTAAAGACGACGTTAAGTTTGCTATAAATTGTTACTGGAGTGACACTCAGGGAGAAGGAAACCATACACATTTCGTTTCAGGATATACACAAACAACGGGACAAAGTAAAAATACATGCCACCTTACATGACAGTTTACGCATGGTATAGAATTGCTTAGTCGTCATTTTCAACTTCTTTAGCATATTCGTCAGGAGTTGTCTTATATTTGTTAGGAACTGTCTTTGAAAGTATACCACCTTGAACTTTGACAAGTTTGAAACGAGGTCTGACAATAGTAGTTTTATCTTCTGCTTGCAGTGTGTACATTTTGCCATGTTTGCCTAAAACTTCATAATATTCTCTTGTATACTTTCTTCTATTTTTACGAACACGAATGTGAGTACCTGTCGGGTTCCCATTGTTGTCATAGTCAATAGTATTTTCATATGGGTCGCGTTTAGGTATTTCTATTTTTACTTTGTCACCTTTCTGAAGTTTGAAGCCCGGCATTCTTCTTGTTTGTCTCTTTTGACTAAATTATTAAATATATAGTCTTTCTCTAAGTCAGGGTTGTTTTTCATTTCTTCGGGGAGTGGTTTCCCAAACCTTTTTGTTTACGGTTATTGTAAATATTTAAAACTTGTCTCATCTTTGCCATGGAGAAGTGTCTATATTTGTCGTCATATGACATTTCATTTGCTTCACCACCTTGTGGTTGGTTTAAGTCTCTTAACATTTTTATACAACCGTCAATGACACCAAGAGCAGAATGGTTTTGGTCGACAATGAAATATTGGTTTACATTTTTTGAACGCAGATAGTTTTTTACATCATCTGATTTGAAAGAACTTTCACAGTCAGATGTCAGTTTTGTTGGATGGTATTTGTCAACGAATATTGTCAAAGCTGCTAAGATATCTAAAATAGCTTTGGACTGTAATGGTATGGCTTCACAGTATCTTGTGTTTTGACCAACAAATATTAGCCAGTATGGTGGTCCATCTTCTCTATACCTCGGAATGTTTTCCAAGATATCCATAAACCAAGCATTTGGTGTTGAACTAAAGATTTTTATCATGAGTGCTTTTTTTGTTGCCTTAGAAACATAGGGTCCTTGTTTGATTCGTCATTTTTTAAACCCATAAGAAATGGGTTTATTTGGCGCATTAGCAGGAGTTGCATCCAGATTTTTGCCCGCAGTGGGAACAATAGCCAGAGGTGTATTGGAGTTGGAAGGAAGATTTTGAGTACATTAGGTATACTTAAAGAGAAAGCACAACCTATTATACAAACTGTACAGAAAGGTTGGGATGTAGCACGAGATGCAACAAATCTTATTCCAAATCCTGAAACAAGAGGAAAAGTTCAAGGATGGATGGACAATGTAGGAAGACAAGCAGGAAACTATTATAACAAAGCAAATGACTACTATAACCAAGCAGGACACTATATGGACCAAGGTGAAAGATTCTTTAACAGAGGATATAACCATGCACAACAGTGGGTAAACAATAACCAACCTCAACCGCCTCAAACGTGGGGAATGTAAAGTTTTTTACTGAGATGAAATGAACAATACAGCATTGAGACAAATGGGTTCAAGATGGATTTGTCGGCTTCCAGCAGTTACACCACGTGTTTGTCAAGTTCTTCCTATACCTCAGGAAGTTTTAGACCGACTTAAAAAACCTAAACAACCAGTTGAAAACAAACCAAACTAAAATTTTTTACTGAGATGAAATGACCGAAGAAGTTGAAACGGTAGATTTGACACCACAAACAAAAAGTTCAGAACCATTGTCAAAACCTGTCAAAGAACTTACCGATGAAGAGAAAAATTCAATAATAGAAAGTGCCAGGTCTGGAAATACAAACCCTAACTACAAAGTCACTTTTCATAAAAATGGAACGGCTAGTATCTCAAAAAAGAAACAGACTCTCACAAATAAAATATTGAAGTCTGAAGGAGCTTTCGAGACAACAGATGGAAAAGTTTACTTCACTGACCAACAGTTCATTATAGAACATCTCATTGACTTAGAGTCGAAATATTCTAAACTTTACAACAAACACAAAAAGTTGAAAGGAAAACAAAAACAAATGGCATATGATATTTATGAAGATGTTGACGACACAACTGTTCCTGCAAGTGAAGTAAAGTCAGAGAAACCGAAAAGTGACGAAAAACCGATAGAAGAAGAAAAACCAAAAACTGAAGATAAACCAAAACCAAAGTTTAGTTTGGAAACTAAACCAAGTCAACCTTCATTAGCTGGTATGGGTTGGCGTCAAAGACTTATGGCAGCAGGCGGTTATGTTAAGTAAAGAAAAAAATATTTTTTTATTTTTATTTGAAATGTACGCTGAGTTTGTTAGTGAACCTCAAGTTGAAGGAAACTTGTTTGTTAGATGAGAAATATGAAATGGCATACCATTTTAAAACAATATATTTTTACATATATTAAATGCTTCAGGTTGAAAAACAAAGAACAAAAGTAGTAGATACAAAACCGTTAGACTATATCTTTACAAATGCTGGTAGGACTATTTCAGATGAAGAAATTTCATCCCGAACATACAGGTTTGACTATCCAATTCGTTGGCTTCAAAGTCCTTCAGATGCAAAGGCAATAGGATTTAGAAGAGTTTTGTTTTCAAATAGAACTAACGCATTTATGTTCGCAGTATATTTTCATGGGCAGTATAAAGGTTCTGATGGTCTAATAGACAAATTTGACGAAATGAGAATCTTTACAGTTCGTTCAGACGAAAGTCTTGAGAAAACTCTAAATGACTTTCAAACTCAAATGAACAAATATTATTGGGAATTTCAAGAAAAATACGACTCTTTACTAAATGGAACATACTATCTGAAACTAGAATATGACAAGATGAACTCCACCGTTTCATTTCAAAAGATTGAAATTAACCCTCCAAGAGATACAGAGTTTTTATTTTGGAAAGTAGACAAACGTTCTTGGGCACAATTTCTTCGGTTACTAAACCAGAACGAACCATTACCACCAGATGGTCCATTTAAATTTATACTTCCACCAGCAGATTTGACAGTTTATAGAAACGTGTTTGACCCTCAAAATGTTATGTGTCATGCAAGTTTCAGTTCAAGCAACAATAGTTTTCTATGTATTGGTAAGGACTTTTATGACTTTGCTTCTAAATTCTACGAACCACCTAGTAACAGTTTCTCTGACTTTCAAGTTTGGTTCACAACAAATGGTGTGCAACATATTATTCCATTGTACTATGACTTTTATCTCGAATTGTCTTTCATATATAACTACGAAAAAGTACTGAAAAAGTATTGAATGTGAAGATATTAGAAAATAACATTTTTTCTAACATCGTAGAAAACTCATGAAAACAATTTATTTTTGACACTTTCACAAAAAACATAAAAGCTCTCATCTAATGGCTCGATGTTGTCCATTGTTCTGTTTCAGAACTAGTCTTGTACTTTTTCAGAACAATACTTGTACTGTTTCAGAACAATACTTGTACTTTTTCAGAACAATACTTGTACTGTTTCAGAACAATACTTGTACTTTTTCAGAACAAGACTTGAACTTTTTCAGAACAAATTTCCCGTAAAAGCTCTCAATTTGTGAGAAAAATTTTCTGTTTCAGAACAATATTTGTACTGTTTCAGAACAATATTTGTACTGTTTCAGAACAATATTTGTACTGTTTCAGAACAATACTTGCACTGCTTCAGAACAATATTTGTACTGTTTCAGAACAATATTTGTACTGTTTCAAGACAATACTTGCACTGCTTCAGAACAATATTTGTACTGTTTCAAGACAATACTTGCACTGCTTCAGAACAATATTTATACTGTTTCAAGACAATGTCCGACGTACCACCAACCCAGTCTATTCCCAAACCAAATCGAAGAGAGACCAAGAGTTCGAAGAAGGTCTGAACCGCTTACGCAAAGATTATGCTACAGCCCCTATTGAGAGAAAGTTGTTCCCGGACCCAAAAATAAAGTTTAGGGTAGAAGGTTAGATCTAACACGTTTTCTACCCTCTTGAATTTTCATGAATTTTCATGAATGTTTTGTCATGACTTCTTCGTAAATGTTTTGTCATGACTTCTTCGTAAATGTTTTGTCATGACTTCTTCGTAAATGTTTTGTCATGACTTCTTCGTAAATGTTTTGTCAAGACTTCTTCGTAAATGTTTTGTCAAGACTTCTTCGTAAATGTTTTGTCAAACATGAACGTACATGCTTTGTCATGATTTCATCGTAATGAGTGTAAAGGACCCAAAAATAATGTTTAGGTGAAGTGGTGCGATCTCACCTGTTTTTTCACCTCTTTTTTTCACCTCTTGAATTTTCATGAATTTCCTTAAGATAGAAAAAATAAAGTTAGTTTTATTTTGTATTTTTTTGTATGTAAGATATGATTTCAGGGATTTTTTTGACGAAGTGTCAATGTTCACTTCGTCAAAAAATAACAGTTATCTAATGAAAAAGTGTCATGATTTCATCGTAAATGTTTTGTCAAGACTTCTTCGTACATGCTTTGTCAAGACTTCTTCGTAAATGTTTTGTCAAGACTTCTTCATCGTAATGAGTGTAAAGGACCCAAAAATATAATTTAGGGTAGAAGGTTAGATCTAACCTCCTTTCTACCCTCTTTTCTAACCTCTTGAATTTTCATGACTTCTTCGTAAATGTTTTGTCATGACTTCTTCGTAATGAGTGTAAAGGACCCAAAAATAAAGTTTAGGGTAGAAGGTTAGATCTAACCTCTTTTCTACCCTCTTGAATTTTCATGAATTTTCCCGAAATAAAAAATAAAGTTAGTTTTATTTTTTTTATTTTTTTTATTTTGTATAAAAAAATAAAAATGTCAACAATCGGCACAACAACACTTCAAACAACAGCACCAAACTCGTTAGTCATGAATCCAACATCTATGTTAGTAGAGATGAAAAGCTTCATTCCTTCTTCATATACTTTTGAAACAGAAATCCAGAAGATAAAGCAAGAACTTTTAACAAGTAATTTAGACTGTAGTGCGAAAGATGAAACAAATGAACAGTATCTTTATGAAATGGAGGACATTATTGACCATTTGCCTAAACTACCTGAAATTCAGCAACAAAAACTCACTATTCCCGAATTCGATGAAATAGAAGTCAAAGCAACTGACTCAGTAGAAATAAAGAAGTTCATACGAAAGGTAAACTATGAGTTTCTAGGATTTCATTGCAACCATAAGGTTATGGACAAAGATTGCGACATGGTATATAAGAACATCTCTGACATATATAAATCTGAAGAATTTAAGACCTACGACAACTTTGTTTCGTTAGTTGCTGAATGTGTATGGCAGATAAGAGATAAAGATAGAAGAGGCAAAGTATGGAACAAACAAATAAGACCCGCTATGTTTGAGATGAAGAGAGCAATTGACGCCTTGGTTGTTTTAGCTGGTAAGGTTTCAGAATATAACGCAAAAATGAACCCGCAATGTTCTAAATGTAAAGCAGCAATGAGGAGATATAACTACTCCGTCAAAGAGATAGAAAGAATGAGAAACGACTATGCAGACTTAAAGAAAGAAGTAGAGAAACCAGCAGAAGATAAAATGGACATGTTAGCATTTCTGAACAAAAACTATCCAACTGCTGACGATTTCCTTCTATCTGATGTCAAGAAGAAATATAAAGAAACTTTCGACATTGTTAAAACATTCGATGTACTAAAAGAAGAAATAGAAGCTACAAAACTGTTTAGAGTCTCACGAATTCATAACGTTTACCATGTAAAACGCTTATAAAAAAAAACAGGTTAGAAAAGAGGTTAGATCTAACCATCTACCCTAAAATATATTTTTATTGAATTCCGTATGAAAATTCATGAGTTTTGTGTGTTTTAGACCATGTTAGAAAAAACGTGTTAGAAAACGTGTTAGATCTAACATGCTAACATAAACATTATTTTTGTCTGATTTACGCTCATTACGAAGAAGTCTTGACAAAACATTTACGAAGAAGTCTTGACAAAACATGTACGAAGAAGTCTTGACAAAACATGTACGAAGAAGTCTTGACAAAACATGTACGAAGAAGTCTTGACAAAACATGTACGATGAAGTCTTGACAAAACATGTACGATGAAATCATGAAAATTCAAGAGGTTAGAAAAGAGGGTAGAAGACAGGTTAGATCTAACCTTCTACCCTAAAATATATTTTTGTCTGATTTACGCTCATTACGATGAAGAAGTCTTGACAAAACATGTACGAAGAAGCCTTGACAAAACATGTACGAAGAAGTCTTGACAAAACATGTACGAAGAAGTCTTGACAAAACATGTACGATGAAGTCTTGACAAAACATGTACGATGAAATCATGAAAATTCAAGAGGTTAGAAAAGAGGGTAGAAGACAGGTTAGATCTAACCTTCTACCCTAAAATATATTTTTGCTGAAAAATGACCAAATTTCATGAATTTCCTTAAGATAGAAAAAATAACGCTAATTTTTTATAAAATTTGACGAAGTGAACATTAACACTTCGTCAAAAAATAACAGTTATCTAATGAAAAAGTGTCATTTTTTTGTATTTTTTTGTATAAAAGATATGATTTCAGGGATTTTTTTGACGAAGTGTCAACCTTCACTTCGTGTCATAATGTAAAAATAACGTTTACCATGTAAAACGCTTGTGAAAAAACAGGTGAAAAAACAGGTGAGATCGCACCTCTTCACCTAAAATATATTTTTGCTGAATTCAGCACAAAATTCTGAGTAAAATGGCATAAGATTGCTACCCTCGAAAAACCTAGGGTAGAGATTCCGTATGAAAACAGTGAAGAACAGCGAGTACGTAAGAAAACGTAGTCGCCAAAACTCTATGAAAACAGTGAAATTTCTCTAGACCGACTTTTTTCGGTCTTGCATAAAACTCATGAAAACAGTGAATTTCCTTAAGATAGAAAAAATAAAGTTAGTTTTATTTTTATTTATTTTTTTATTTTGTATGTAAGGACAGATATGTCAACATCAGAGAACACAACAACTGCTATCGTTCATGAAGCCATAAATGAAGAATACGAGTACATACAGTTTAACAAACAACTCCGTCTCATTCGTTCAGTCAAAGATGACATGTACCAAATGCAAAGTATTTTGAATGCTCTTCGTTCTACAAAGCAAGCACATCATTGGTTTGAAAACCAACAGACAAAAGAACTTTTAGAAGAATTTCCTCATATGTTTGCGACCCGAGGAAAACCGCGGGTCGAGATTCCGTACGAAAATCGTAAAAATTTGCTAAATGGTTTGAGAGGCTGGTATGTACATAGACTTATTGTAAATGCTGTTGCAATGTGGGCTTCACCTCGTTACGCTTGTTATATTTTCATGATGTTAGATGAAATTCATAGACAAGAACGTGAAGAGATGGAAAACAAGCTTGAAGCAAAAGACAAAAGCATTCAGAAAAGAATACCACGTTCGGTACCAAAAGGTAAGGAAAAGAACTATAAGTATATGATTTATACTGAAGAGATGGAAAATGAAGAAGATAAAGATATGGTTATGTTGCATTTAGTCAGAAGAAACAACAAAAGCTTTTACGACCTTGCTAAGATTTACAAATCTGACAGAAATTGGTTCTATCGCGAAAACTTACCGATTTCAATGACCCCAAATGAAGATGTGAAACAAATAGTTCAAGATACGTTACTTCAAACACACTATGATATTAAAGGTTGTACAATACTTACATTCAAAGAAGATTTGTCATTGTTAAAGGAAAAAATAACAGAGTATTTTGACAACTTCAAACAAGTAGAGTAGATGAACCATTTATTTTTCAAGCTTGACTTCAGATGGCTCAGGTAGCTCTATAAAGTAAATTGCCTTGTCAAATCCTTCTGGCATTCCGAGTCCTTCCTTCCGACAGGAAAAAATTTTCCTTCCGACAGGAAAAAAAATTCCTTCCGACAGGAAAAAATTTTCCTTCCGACAGGAAAAATTTTTCCAGTTGTCCGTCCGTAAACCATTCAAATTTTCGAAAATTGAGAACTTTTTGGTCGAACTTCAGGAAAAGTTTTTCCTTCCGACAGGAAAATATTTTCCCGACAACTGGAAAAGTTTTTCCTTCCAACAGGAAAAGTTTTTCCCGACAACAGGAAAAGTTTTTCCTTCCGACAGGACACAAAACGAATGTCCCACGTTCCACCAACCGAGTCCATTCCCAAACCAGAAGAACCGACAGACCCAGCACCACAACAGACTTACTAAGACTAAACACTTAGATTTTTCAAGCTTGACTTTTTACAATTTGAACTTTGTTCGCGTAGATATGAATTCTGAAAGAAGTATGAGGGTCTTGTATGACTTTATACTTCTCCCATAGTTCATATCTGTCAAACTTACCTGCCATGGACTCTTTCATAAGTTCCATGAAATCGTCTTCGGACAATCCGGGGAAAAGTATAATGTCAGTAAGTATTCTTTTAACATCCTTACTTAAACTCTTTGCTGTCTGTACACAAATGACAACTGAGATGTTAAAGTGTCTGAGCTTCTTAAGAATTCGACACATATCTTGTTCTCTATTCTTAAGCAAAGGATGAGAAGCAAAGTCATCTAAGATAAGAAGACACCTATGAGGGTATGTCTTCCAATCGTAAGATTGCAATTTCTTCGAAATGTATTCTATCTCTTTCTGTTTGTTTCTGAAGTGTTTCTTCTCTAATATTCTCTGCATTTCCTCATTGGGGTCTTTGAACTTAGAATTTATATACTCATTTATAGCATTGTACTTCAAAACTCTTCTTTGGTACTTCTTTATCCAATCTAACAACTCAGTATCCTTTATACATACTAACTTAGACTTCTTTATAATATCTTTGAACGAATTGACGGTTTGGTCAAATTGACCAGAAGTACTACAAATGACAACTAACTCATAGAATGGGTTCTTCTCATCTAGTTCTTGTTGTTGTGCAGCCATTTTAAGATAAGTGAAAGTCTTACCCGACCCAGGTGGTGCAATTAGACCTGTTATACCATTCTGAGCAAATAAGAACTTGTCATGTATAGGCTTTATCTGAGCATTTTCTAACTTCCTCTTGTTCTTGTTTAAAACATTCTCAAATTTCTTGTCAATGTCAGCAAACTTTTTTTCTAACATATTTTTAGAAAAATTAAAATTTTTATCTTTTAGAAAATGTCTAGCGATTTCGCTATCTATATTCGAGACAAGCTTTTCGACAGCAAAACATCTGTCGACCATAAAATCTTACATAGTGTAAACAAGAAAGGGAATTTGTTCTAAAGTTCTGTTTGGGAATATGACAAAGAACCATAAAACATTAAGCAGAGCAGTCTTAAAATTTGTCAATGACAGACTTGTTGACAGAGATGACGCCGAGAAAGATGAAGTCCAACAAAAGTTCTTAGAATGCAAAGAAGACACATGCGCTGTTCTTGAAGATGAAATAGAAAACAGAATAGAAGAGCTATTAAAGGACAAAGAACTTTTACATAAATATGTTGCGCCAAATTTGACATAACTCCACCAGAAAAGAAGAAGAAAGAAAAGAAAGAAAGAGAAAGAGAAGAAGAAAAAGAACCTGAACCAGTTCCAGAGAAAAAGAAATTTGACATGTAAAAATAAAATTTTATTTTTAGAACATTTCTGGGTCAATGTCAATGTTCTCTTCCTCTTTAGGAGCAAACACTGGCTTAGACTCTAAAATCTTTTTACCCAATTTACCTTGAACTTCAAACTTTTAGACTCATAATATTCATAGTCGTCTGCTTTCTTTGGTTCATAAGGTATAACAAGTTTGTATGCTTTGCCTTCTTTAAGGTTTGAGAACCTTCTGTCAAAACTTTCTTTGACTGCTAACAAACCTTCTATGTCTAAGTCTTCAAATTTCGCACCATTTTTAGTCACAATAGCAAAACTTAACTGGTTCGATGTTCCAAACTTTGCTGAATGAAGACTTTTCAAAATGGTAGAAGTAAACATTCAAATATGTGAATGGTCTAGTTCTTCTTTAAGTCCTGACATGTACTTGTTTACTGAGATGAATTTCGTCATCTTTTCTATCGGATAAAAAAAATTTTTTTAAAAATTTACTCAGAAAAAATTTTCTTTGTATATACACCATTCTGAACGTCTAAAAGACTTTTGACATTTGCCAAGAATGTTCGTTTAGACGCTGTCATATAACCATATTCTTGACAATATTGTTTATACGAATCGTACAATGACCTTTCATCTAATGACACAAAGTCAGTTTCATCTATGAACAGTTCATATACACTCTTGTTTGCTTCTAACAATGTTTGTCTCTCTTCGGTATGTGGAATTTGTCTTGGATTGAACTTTGAAATATCTAATGTCATAAATATGAGAACAAGTGGTTGTAAAAGTCAGATGTCAAAGTTTCTGCTAAGTCGTCAAAATATTCTGTATCTTGCATATGAGAATCTGACGTTCTGACAACTACATATCTTCTGTCAGAACTTTCTAACTTCATCGGAACAGTATTGTTTGAAACCATAATGAAGTTTGCAACATTTTCACAAACTCTTTGGTCTTTATATTTTTTCAACAACTCCAACTTTGTCTGTTATAAGACTCTTCAAAGCATCTGAGTTCAAAACTTTTGTTGTATCTATACTTTGAAGTTCATTGCAAACTATAAGTTTCATATTCTCTATTGAGAGTTAAATTTACCGCAGATGTTTTCTAAGTTTGTCATATTAGGGTTCGAATAGCCCTCTAATAGTTTGCATAAGATATCTGTAAAGAATGTGTTCTTACCAGTTCCTTGTTTTCCAATTATAATGAGAGCAGTTTCATTTTTAGCACTTGGATGTTGTAAGATGTTTGCAAACCAACATAAGATATACTCATAAACCTTTTCGTTTCCATTGCATATAATTTCTTTGACATGGTCTAACCAAGCTTCTATAATATTTTTTCCATTCTACTTGTTCATATTTATATCCAGTGAAGATAGAATAGAAGTTTGGAGAAGGTGTATAAAACTTTATACCTCGAACTGAAAAATCTTCTAACTTTGACAATAAGATATCCCAAGCATCTAACATCTTCATTCCAACTTGTCCAACTTTTATTTCTTAAGTTTCTGTCTACATTCTTGTTCAGAAACTATTGTTGCTCTTGGTTTGTTAAAGACACATCCCATTCTTTCATAACATAACATTCTGGGGCAGAGTCGACATAAATGACTAAACGTTTCAAATTCTCGACTGCTTTGTTATAGTCTCGAAATGGACACATATTTCTGAATGCTTGGAAGTCATAAAAATCTGAAACATCTATTCTGTACATTTTTATAAAAATAAAAAAAATATTTTTTTTATTCTTGACTTTGTTGTTGCATTTGTTGCTTTTGTTCTGAGCTATTTGTTGTTGAAGTTGTTCTTGTAATACAATACTTTCACCAGTTGCATCTTCCAATTCGAAACTTTCTGCCGTCATTGACAAATACATAGGACATAAAAGTTTTACAGGAACAAAGTTTGCGTCAACTAATGTCAACGTTATACTTGCCAAAGTGTTTGAGTTCACTAAGGTTGAAAATTCTGCATTCGAATGAACAATAGGCAAACCAGCAGAGAAAGTATTGTTTATACGCATAAGTATCTTTTGGTCATAATAGTTTCTGTCGACATTCGAATAACACTTTGAACCTAAGTTTGAAACAATATATAAGATTGGTGTGCTTAATGTCAATGGAATAGACATTCCTTGTATGACACCTTTTCCTGTTATAGGAAACTGTTGGTAGTAAAAACCAGAAATAAGTTTTGTATTATAGCTCATATCGTTTATAGTAAACTCAGTCGGACATCCAAACATAATGAAACCTGCTCTAGTTGCAGCACATGTTACACCCGTACTTAAAGTATTAAATAAGTCAACAAAACCTGTTGGTGGTATATCTGAGTAAGTATCTTCAAAGGAGTATTTTTTACCATTCACAACAATAAAGTCTTCTGGTGTCAAAAGAGCAAAACAGGCTTTAGTCGTCATTGTGTTTAAGGTTAGTTTACAATATCGTCCTTGAGGACTTTGTAAGTTTGTTGTTATAGAATTATATGACTCAGGGTTTTTAGTCGTAATAGTATAAACCATTATATCTTCTGCCATTTATATATATTTAAAAGTTTTTCTGAAAGTGGAGAAGAACTTCATCTAAACTTTCACATGGCGTTTCTTGAAGTTCTCTGTCTAAGAAGTTCAAATATTTTGTAAAGACATAGAACTTTCCTTTGTCTACACGAACAAACAAAACAGGGTCTTTCATATCGTTCAAAAGTGTGTAAAGTCCTTTACATGAAATAAAGTCTATATTATTTTTCTTCAAACATCTTTCAAGAAGTTTTGACATTTTTACTTAGCAAATAAATTTTAATGAAATGTTGTGGTCGTCAAATATTTTTATGACGTCTGGGAAACTATACTTTAAGTTCAACGTTTCACCTCCTTTCATAACGTATATCTTGTCAATGACATTATATGAAACACCACAGCAACTAATGTCGGGTTCTATTTCTTTGATGTTTATATCGTCTGCCTCTGTCAAAAGTTTCAATAGTTCTTTCAAAACTTCATGAGGTGCAATGACATATGAGTTCACTTTACAGGGTTGTGTTCGACCAAGTTTAACATTATACTTAAAGCTTGACAAATCTTCTCCTGAGTTTGAAGTTTGTCTTTCAGTTGTTGGTAGTCGTTTCGAATATCTGCAACAGAACTTAAGTCTCTGCTAACTTCAGGATATGTTGGTTGTTCTTTTACAGGAACAATTGTATACCATCTTCGTCTTCGTATGGTTTCCCCACTTCAACATCTCTGTCTTTGACATTGACAACAACACTTTGACTGTTTGTTTGAGTTGGTGAATTTAACTTCACATCTGCCACCGCCATTAAACCTTTTGAAACACTCACGCTTCTATTTTTCGGAAATGACATTTTACTTAGAATAAAAAGATGGACGTATTCGATATCTCTTTGAATTGAAGCAAAACAAAGTTTACACACACAAACAATACAAATACATTGACAGAATAGTTCTTTATACAAACAATGGAAAATGTTATAGAATAGCAGTCTTTGCTGAACCTAAATATTTTCATAAAGCAAAGAAAGTTGGTATAACTGAAATGGTGAAAGTTCTTGAAGCAGACAAAAATATAACTTCAAAACTTACAGATATTTCTAAAGGAAGTTTATACAATATTATGTCAAAACTGGCGTACTGTCAATATTTGACGGAGAGAAGTCAGTTCAAGAACAACTTACTGACCTGCTGCCAAAATCTGCTCGATGGAAGCTGTCGTTATGCCAATCTGAGGAGCCCCAGCAGGTTTCATCGAACGAATCTTCAAAAGAGCATCTTCCGTGAAAAGTGCTATTGGTTTTGTAAACTTCTTTGCTCTCAATTCATATGGACCGTCTCTGTCACCAGTATATTGTATTTGTACAGTACCAACAGTTGAAATACCACCCATAAAGTCTTCTGAGTCAGCAAATGGAATGCCAAGCCAAAAGTTTGAACGGTCTCCATTTGTATATTGAGTTTTTTGACCTCCTGTATGAGTCCATACTTTCACATATGGCATAATAGAACTTTGCATTTCAGGGTTAATGGTTGTTGTGAAGTTGTTGTTAAAGTTCATAGCATCTAATGTCAAGTTGTATGACCTCATATCCTCAACTGTAGAATATTCTTCTCTTGGATAATATTTGCCATCTATGTTTATATGATATTTAATACCGGGTTGTAGAAACAAGAATAGTCATTTATAGTTCGTCTGAACAGTACAAACATAGTATCTGCATGTTTCATTGCAGTTGTTAAAGCAATATCTGTTCTTGCACCTGGTCAGCACTTTGGTTTCCAACTTCACCTGCAAAGTCTTTGACAGATATTTGGTGTATAGGGAACATAAGTGGAACTGCAATATATTTGGCAGCTAAAGCATTTGAAATATCTGGGTCCAACATATAGACTGCAAGTCTGCTTTCTATTCTCTTGCATTCAAATTTTTCGCATGTGAACTTAACTGGGTCCCAAGCAGTTCCAGTAGCATTGAAATAATAGTTTACTTCATTGTTGAAGTTTGAGAAACCAAAGTCTAAGTCAACTTTGTCTTTGCAAAAGTCGGCGAATGACGTTTTATTTGTTCCCATTACGTCTGTAAGAGTGAATGGGTCTTGTGTTGGTGCAATGACTAAGTTATTTTTGCTTGGAGTAAGTTCAATAGAAATTTTTCCTGCCCAGTTTGGCAAGTATCTTAAAAACCTGAAGATGAGGAAAGATGACAAAGGAACTCTAAGTTTCAGTTTTACTTTGTTACTGCTGCTGCAGTTTTGTCCAGAAAGGTTAACATAAACTCCTGGAACGTTAGGTCAAGTCTTCTTATTTTCTCAATAGTTGCATACTGGTCTGTTTGTTCTCTAGCTTGTGGTTGTACTGAGTTTCTCAAAGCGAACCATTCATAGTTTGCCCATGTTACTGTTTGAACTAAGTCAGAGTTAGAATATATCTTATATCCCATGAAAACTTCTGGAGCATATTGGTATCCGACATAGAAAATTCCATTGCAACCTTTCTTGTCAGACAACTTGGCAGAAGGTTTTATTTCAATGTCTTGTTCCACGTATAAGAATGAGTTGTCAATAGAAATAATATGAAACCTGTCGCAAGCAATATCTACTGTTGTTGAAGAACCTTCACCAAACTCACCTACGTTTCCATAAGAAACAGCAGTTGTATATTCGTAAGTTCCAGGAACTATTTCTGACCTTCTAATGGCATTGTCGCATTCGTTATACCATTCGGAAACATTTCCGTTCATGGCATCCAAAACTGTTGGCGTTATATTCTGAGCGGCGTACATTTCATATGGGTAAAAATATAGAATAGTTGAATTTATTTGTCATAATTGTTTCGTACCAAGCTTTACTTTCTTCCTGACTGAGTTTTTAACTCTTCTTTTTCCTTCATTGCCACTACTTTCACTAGATGAAGTTACTTCTTCACTACTTTCACTTTGTTCTACTCTTCTTCTTTGGTGTCGCTTTTGGTAACTTGCCCTCTGCTTCAAGTCGTTGCATCTTTGCCTCATGTTCACCTAGTATGTTGTAAATTTCCCATGTCCTTTTTGCCTTTGGGCTCTGGTCGCCCATCTCAGGTAACCTATATCCTAGAAAGATTTTGTCATAGTTTGTATTTGAGTCTTCGCGTATTGTTTGCATGACTCTTTCCTGAGTTTCCGGTTCAAGCTCTTCAAACAGAGCTTGTCCATATGGAATAAGCTCGTTTCCAAATATATGTTTTTGTAGCCATTCTGGTTTTCTTTCCATGTTACCAATAATATCTTTTGTGAATGGGAAAGCTTTTACCCAATGTTTCAGTCTTGCGTCATTTATTTCTGTAGTTGGTTTTATTTTGTCAAGGAACATGTTTTTCAATACTAACATTTCATTTGGTACTGTCCATTTGAGTTTTCTTAAATATTCATCCCTTCTCGGTTCATTGTCTGCAAAGTAAGTTTTTATGACATTTTGTAAACTTTCGTTTGCAAGGTCATGTACAATAGGTTCTCTTCCTTCTCTCTCCCTAACTTTCTTTCTAAACTCTTCACCAAATATACCATCTCTATGGTTCTGTGTAGTTCTTTGAGATAAATGTTCTAGAACGTCAGGTGTTATATTTCCATCAGCCATGTTCATTTCATACTGGTCCAAAATATCTGCATGTTTCATATCTTTCAATGGCATTAAAGCCGCGCTGAAAATACCAGCTATATCTGGTTCACCATTCACTTCCATTGCGTCTACAACTTCTTGGAATTGTGGTTGTAAGTTTATGAACCACCTATCCGGATTAGCTTTATGACCCCATCTCATTGTAGTTCCATAGTCTGCAGAAACAAAAGTAGGTTTGTTTCCATATTGGTTAGGTTCTGAATGAACTTTAAACAATGTTTCATTTCTATATGTTTTGTTGAAATTTAACCTTTTATTTTCACCGAGTTCAGCCAAAGATTGAACGTTATATGGTCGTAAGTAAAAAGGATTGTTGTATTTGCGTACACTTTCTTTCAGTACTTCCATTCTATGCTGAATATTTTCATCTGATGTTGGAGTCTTTTGTATGTCGGCGAACATTTTTCGATATTCTTCTACTATGTCAGCCGAATTTTTCTTAGACTCTTGGAAAGATTCCATATTCCCGCATACACTTGTTGAGGGTCAAGATTTTTCGGCTGTTCCAAATCTTCATCTAGTTCTGTGAAGTTAGTTTCCAAAGGAGGGACTTGTTCGTTTCCTTCAGGCTCTTCTAGCTGTTGTTGCTGAACTATTTCTTCCATGTCTGGTTGTATCTGAACTTCTTCCTGTGGAGTTTCTTGTACCTCATCTGCTGGCATTTCATATATTCCGAGACCGTTTTTAAAAAGTTCCCTATTAAGTCATCCGGACTCATAAACCTTTCTTCTTTCGTTCCGTCTCTATTTTTTACGCGTTTCATGAAGAGAGTTGAATTATCATTTAGCTCTGACACCAAATATCTCGGAGTAAATTCAGTCATGTCATTTGGATGATATGCTATTAAATCATATCCCTTAGCGAGCTTGTATTTTCCAGGTTTGAAATTATATCCCATTTGTGCTGAACCATAAGCTAAATAGGTTCGGGTCAGTATTTCCTTCCTTGAACTTTCTAATAGCTTCTTTATATCTGTCACTAAAGTCAAGAGTATCTGGGTAACCATAATTTTCCTTAAGCATTTTTAAGAATTCTTGGTTTCCTTGTTCTCTACTTCTTTTATGTCCTTGCTCTGTTTGTGGTTGTTGTTGTGCAGTGTTTTGAACTGTTGGTTGCTGTGCAGGGTTTTGAACTGTTGGTTTTGGTTGTTGTTGTTGTGCTGGATTTTGAACTGTTGGTTGTTGTGTTGGTTTTGGTGCATGCCTGTGTCTGTGTCCATGTGACGATGTAAATGTTTTAGGTAGTCCTGGTGCAGGTGCTTCTCTTGGAGGGTTTGGTGGTATATAAGTTCCACCAGCTGGTATATAAGTTCCACCAGCTGGCACATATGTTCCATCTGCAGCATAATGTCCTACCTGACTTTTCGTTCTTAAGAAAGCATTTACTAGGTCTGTTTTGGTCTGTTGTAACTCTTTTTCTTGACTTTCCACAACAGTTGCTCTAACGGCGTCATAGGCACTTTGAACTGCCTGTCTCGTTGCTGCATCTGTTATTTTCGTCATATTTTGTGCTACTTCTCTTAACTCTTTGTCGAAACCTTCAGACTTCAGTTTCTTTCCAGATGAGAAGTCGTTCACTAGTTTCACCTTACTATGAAGAGCTTCGAAGGCGTTCTTAAAGTCAGCATTCATTAAAGCTTCATTTGAACTGTCTTCATCCGCTTGTATTTTTGTCCTTATTGACCCTATAAGTTGGGCTGCTTTGGCGTTGGCTTGGGCATCTAACCAGTCATTATTAGCTTTTATATATTCTGAGCTTTTCATTGCCTTTTGCATGGCTGCGTCGTTATTTTTACTTTCTTGTGCTAAGTTTTCATACTGTACGGTTTGGTTTTGCAACTGTAAAAGTTTTTCTGCCTTTACATTTGCTTCAACTTCTTTTTTATACTCATCGCTATCCATATATGTCTTCAGGGCTTTTTGTTTTATTTCTTCATCTTTCAGTACTTTATATTGAGTAGTATGGTTTTTCAAATTTATAACATCTTGTTCCATTTTTGCTACTTCTGCTGCTTTTTCTGACACTTTTTTCGCATATTCCTCTGTACTTAGTTCTTTCAGTTGTTCTTCTTTCTTCTTTTTCTCTACGTTTAACTCATTTAGTTTCTTTGTGTGTCTGTCATATTCTAGTTTCTTTTCGTTTTCACTTATTTGTTTCTGTATGTCTATGTTTGACTTTTTGACATCTGTTATTTGATTTTTGAGTGAACTCAAATTCATTTGACTTTGAGGGTTATAAGCTGTTCCGTCTGCAGCTCCACCATAGCCTGCCATTTTCGCTAAAAGTGCCGCTCTTAAACCTCCACTCTGTGCACCAATAACTCGGTTTAAAAGCATAGGGTTGCTTGACATTTGTTGCAACATAGTGGGGTCATTCATCATTTGTTGTTGCAACTGTTGTTGTGGTGTCAGTTTTACTATTGGATGTTTCAATGCTCTCTTCCTCTTACGTATATTCTTACGTAGCTTACGTGGCATTTTAAGTGAAGTTAAAAAGCGGTTTTTGACAGATGTTTATATGACACTTTTTGTTCAGCACAAAAAACTACTCGGTCAAAGTGTTGTCAGTTTTGTAAAATAACCGTCCTATCTTGTTTTAAAATGGAGAAAAGGCTTCTCAAAGTATACTTCCTTGGAACGCCTGTAACTTTTCCTGTAGCGACGATAGACCCTTACTTGTCCGGACAAAGTTATACTATTTTGAGTGCTCTACAAAAAAGTCAACGGCGACGACTCTCAAAAACTTTTTATGGGCTAGAGGGCGCAACGCGCCTGGAAGGCCATCCCAAGAAAAAAAAAAAAAAAACTTCATTATACTAAACATCTTCAGGGCTAGAGGGCGCAACGCGCCTGGAGGCCCCACTACCCTTTTTTTTTTTTAATGATGAATAAATATGATTGCTTTAGTCAATCATAAAAACTAATTTAAGTTTAAAATAATGAAAGGATAATTTGATCGTTTTTTAAAATACAATTATTTTTGATGATTTGCAAGAATCTTTGAAAAGAATATAATATAGGTTCTATTTTTGTAAAATTTATCCAAATCATGTATTACATAAATTACGATTAAAACGATGAAAGAACCAAAAAGTGTGTTTTATGTTTTGTTGTTGCGTGTTGGATGCGGGATCCTGTTATTTCCGAAATCGACAAAAAATTTGGAAATTTAATTTCCGAAATCGAAATTATATTAATGTTTTTAATATTCTTATATCAAAAGGATTAAAGTTCATTAAGAGAAAAACAATTCTTCTTCTTCAATCTATTGGCGCATTTATTTCTACACGCCAATAAGGAAGGGAAAATTATAAGACACCATGGTGTCTTCAAAACGCTAATTTTTGATATTTTTAACAACCCTACTGAGGATTTTGGGAAAAAGTTTTTACATGAACATGTGTATATTATATGAAGTATATTGATAAGGTAAAAATCAAATTTTATTGCATATTCATCGAGAAAATAAACTAACGAATCCCTCAAAATTGAGAGGGTAATCCTCCTCCTCTCAAATAAACGTACATACGGGTGCACCCTTAAATCATTGTTAAAATGCTAAAATATTAATTTAGATATAATTATGTTATTATATATTCTAAAATTACAGCAAAATTGAAATGTATTTGAGACATGATTTTACATGACACAAAGAATTTTGTATCAAGAATTGTAATAATAAGTCGTCCGTTCCCTGTCCAGATTCCAGGCATATGTTCAACTTCTGTGAAAAGATATTCACTATGCAAATCAAATGCATATGGTTTGGAATCAATTAAATTATAAAATTCATCTGATGCAGTAATATTTCCTTGAGGGATAATTGCATCTTTCGTCAATGCAAATGAAGATCCTCCTGAAGCACCTGAATAACCGTTTTGAGCAGAAAAACCGCCAAACCACCCACCACCAGCACCAGCTATATCAGTATTTGAGCTACTCTTAACGGATAGAGAGTTATTTGGTGGTGGTTGTCCAAATCTGGCAGCTTCTCCTTGGCCAAAAGAAAATCCAAATGTTGAATTTGCAAGATACGAGTTACTCATGACAGAATTTGCAAACCAACCTTGTGCAGTTAAATTTCCTCCTGCACCACCACTGCCATCATCTGATTGACTATCATCACAACCACCACCAGCACCGCTCACAAGAACACGATGCCATAGATCGTTTTCATGAAATTTGACAGCGGTTTGACCACCTCCACTCCCCGATCCAGATGGAAAGTTAGCAGAGCTTCCTCCACCATATCCACCTGGTTGCATATTTGCTTTCTCAAAGCAATCTTTTGTTTCGCGGTTATTTGTTTTATGTCCAAATGAACCTTTGCCTCCGATTGTTGCAAATGATGTCAAAGAGTGCTGAATGAATATTTTTCCTGAAAGGTAGCCGCCAGCGCCACCAAGACTATAACTTTGGAAGCACTCTGCATTGCCCCCAAGAAGGGAAACAATTTGCGATGGAATGCAATTTCGGTTTTCATCTCGATAGGATGAGACTTTGCCTCTGGATGACCCACCACTTGCACCATATAATTCAAATTTGTATGTCCCTGGAGACAAGTGTATAATATAGTCTGTACAAACAGACGTTGAATTGCAAGGATAATCAAAAATATACTTTCGATCATTATGTGTAACATTAATAGCTGCTCCAGATAAAGATTTATCTTCTAATTCATAAGAAATCAATCATTCGAAATCGAATTTTTCGAAAATATATAATTATGGCAAAATTAAACAAGCATAAATACAACTATCTAGCAAACCATTTATAAAATAAAACTTTTATTTATTTGATGTTAATGTAACCTAGTTTAGATAAGCATCTATCAAGAATCAGAGACACCCATCACCTTCGTATTATATGGATCAGATAATATCCAAATTGGTGATGGGATCAATCCATGTATCTCTAAAAGTTACAGAGGAGAATTAACAATTCCTTCATCAATTGACTCTAAACCGGTTACTATCCTTGGAAATAATTCATTCAATGGATGTACTCTTTCTATGTTAATACTACCAAAAAGTCTTACAACAATTGGAAAGTATTGTTTCAATAGTTTTACAATCAACGAATTATACATTCCTGAAGCAGTAACAACAATAAAAGGTCAAGCATTTACATACTCAAACATACAATTTGTTAATTTTTCATCTTGTAAATTTCAATATTTCACCGATAGCTATCATTTTTTCTTTTCAACGGCGGAACATGTTATATTACCTGAAACACTGATAAGAATTCCAACCCACATGTTTTATTATACGAGATTGAAAAATATCACGTTACCTCAGGCATTGGAAACCATAGATAGTGGTGCTTTTGTCTTCTGTCTTTACCTTGAAGAATTCTTTTCTAATAGTCCTAACTTTGTAGTAAAAAATAAAGTTTTATATAATAGCGATTTTACTGTATTAGTTGGATATCCATCAAATTGTTATGAAGACATTCTTGATACTGTAACAGAAATATCATCTGCACGAGGATTTAGTTCATCATCATTTACTCGTTTTACAATGAGGCAAACAATATCAAAAATTGGTCCATATATATTTAGAGGATGCCAAAACCTTGAGTATGCTGATATAAGTGCATTTCAAGTTAATAGATTATATGATGCAACTTTTTATTCATGTAATAAACTTAAAATATTAATATTACCATCAACAATTCAAACAATAGAACAGTATGCATTTTCAGGTATCGCAGCAAAATTTATTGTTTTGCCATTTAGTTTAAAATCTGTTAGTTATTATTTCCTTGATGGAAGTTATTTCGATGATATCTATTACTGTGGTCCAACTGCAATAAATGCACAAGTTGGTTCATCAAAATCTGTTCGAATACATGTTTCTTCAAATTATCCACCTGATTCAACTCAGTTTTTAAAAAAGGTCATTACGGATCGAAACTTTTCTTGTATAACTGATTTATATGATCCTCCTAAATGTTCCTGCAACCATAACTTTTTAGGAAATCTAATGACTTCTTTTTTATATGTTATCATATTAATATGACTAAAAAATATCTAAATATTGTGTATTATATAAATTTTATGATTCAATCAATCCAAATATTAATGTTGGATTGAAGTAGATTGGAGAAATGATATTACAAGATATAAATAATTTTGAGTCAAGAATTGTAATAATAAGTCGTCCGTTGCCTTCCCAAATACCAGGGATATGAATAACATCTTTGAAGAGGAATTCTGAGTTTAAATTAAATGAATACGGTTTAGAATCAATTAAATTATAAAACTCATCATAAGCAGAAATATTTCCTTGAGGAATAATAGCATCTTTTGTCAATGCAAATGAAGAACCACCGCCTGCACCTCCCGATCCAGACTGAGAAGAAAATCCTCCAAACCATCCTCCACCTGCACCTCCAATATCTGTATTAGTGCTTGTAGGTACAGCATGAGGATGTTTAGTACTTCCATAACGAGCAGCTTCTCCTTGACCAAATGAAAACCCGAATGTGGAATTTGCCAAATAATTTTCGACATAATTTCCGTTAAAGAACCAACCTTGTGCAACAAGATTTCCACCTGCGCCACCACTTCCATCATCTGCATTGTAGTCATCACTTCCCCCTCCAGCACCACTCACTAAAACGCGATGCCAAAGATCATTCTCAATAAATTTGACAGTGGTTTGGCCGCCTCCACTCCCTGTTCCTCTAAAATAATTGGAAGAACTTCCTCCACCACCATACCCACCTGGTTGCATATTTTCTTTCTGGAAATTTTCTTCTTCAGTCATATAACCTGGTTTGTAGCCGAAGACACCTTTACCACCGATGGTAAAATACGACAGGGTAGGATGCTTAAGAGTGATAGTACCTGATAAATATCCACCAGCACCGCCGATACTATCTTGCTGAATGCATTCAGTGTTACCATGCATGAGTCTTACAGTTTCTTCTGAAATACAACTTTTGTTTTCATATCTATATGATGAAACTTTCCCTCTTGCACTACCGCCACTTGCACCATACAATTCAAATTTGTATGTGCCTCGTGGTAATCTAACAACATAGTCTGTGCAAATTGATGTATCATCACAAGGAAAATCAAAAATATATTGACGTCCATTGATACTTACATTCTTACTTGCATTTACATCAGATTTTTGCTGTAATTCATACGAAATCATGCTTTATTTTGCATGATTTTTTTTTGAAAATTTCCATCATCTATATTTTTAAATGATTGGTGTAGGTATCGATCTTGGTACTACATTTTCAAGCATTGCATTCCTTGAAAATGAGACGCAACCAAATGTTGTTGTGATAGATGAAACGTTAGGGTTGTTAGATTCCCGACGATAGGTGTCTTGGAAGATTTGCCTGGTGTCATCATAGTGTCTTTATATCAAAAATTTTATTTTGGAGTTAGTTTTATTGATTTTTCAATAAAAAACATTTCTAAAACAAGAAAATAAAACGATAAAATATTTATATTTTATATAAGGATCTTATATATTTAAAATAAATATCATTTTATTTTTTTCATTGGTGTCTGTCAAACCATAATACACTATTCAAAAATTCAATGTGTCTTGCGGTTTCAAAAGACACCTTCAAATTGAACGATAGCACAGACACTATTGAATTTTACACATTTTATTTAGTTTTTACCCTTTTTATTTTTAAGAATTAATGACTGAAACAGCCGTTTTGCTATGACCTCAATCACTTTTATTTATTATTTTAAATATTATTTAATTTTATTATTTGAATAGGCCAACTTATATTTGAGAAGCTCAATTTGAGACCACTTAATACATTGAAATATCATAAATATTGAAATATTAAAAAGTGTATTTCAAAATATTGAAATTATAAAAATTTATAATACTGAAATTGAGACAAATTAATAAATTCAATGTGTTTTTTGAAATAACTCTCAAATATTATTTTTTTGTTTATTTAATGATGAATAAATATGATTGCTTTAGTCAATCATAAAAACTAATTTAAGTTTAAAATAATGAAAGGATAATTTGATCGTTTTTTAAAATACAATTATTTTTGATGATTTGCAAGAATCTTTGAAAAGAATATAATATAGGTTCTATTTTTGTAAAATTTATCCAAATCATGTATTACATAAATTACGATTAAAACGATGAAAGAACCAAAAAGTGTGTTTTATGTTTTGTTGTTGCGTGTAAAAAAAAAAAAAAAAAGGTAGTGGGGCTTCCAGGGGCTGCGCCCCTTCTAGCCCTAAGAATTTTGCCCAAGACCCAAGAGGAGGACCGAACCCCAGCCGACCAGCCGTTGACTTTTTTGTTTCACTTTTCACAAATTATATATGTTTTCATGTTTTGTCACTTTTCTGTCACTTTTCAGGAAAAAACATTTTTATTATTATATATAAATGAATTTTACAAAACCACCGTTACCGTTCTTTGGAAATAAGAGTAGATGTAAAGATATTATATTGAGAGAACTTAAGAAACTACCGAATGGTCTAACATTTGTAGATTTGTTCGGTGGAAGTTTCTATATATCCCATTTATGTCATACCGTATTTCCTGACTCAAAGATTATATGCAATGACTTCGACAACTATATGGACCGTCTCAAACATATACCAGATACAAACAATATATTGAAAGAGTTAAAAGAAAAGATACCTATAGGTAAGATGGAACGTATACCATTAGATAAGAAAAATATTGTGAGAGAGGTTTTGAAAAAAGCAGAATATATAGACTGGGATAGTATATCTGCTAGACTATTATATAGTGGTTCTATAAGAGTTCATGACATTGAAACACTTATGTCAAAAGTTTTATATCTCAACTATACAAATGTTTTCAAAGAGGACATAGAAAAATATATTGAGGGTATAGAGTTTGTGAGATGTCATTGGACAGATTTGTATGAAAAATATAAAGACAAGGAAAATGTTTTCTTTATAGTGGACCCGCCGTTCTATAACACATGGGATTTTCAATACCAAGTAGACTGGACTTTGAGAGACTCTTTAGAAACTTTAGACGTTTTACATAACCATCCATGCTTTTACTTTACATCCGATAAAAGTGGTTTGGAAACCGTTATGAGATGGTTAGAGGACATACATGACTATGAGTTTATATATGACAAGATAGAATATGAGAGAGGTCCTATAAACTGGAGAAAGTGTCATAACAAAGAAATTTTATTAGTAAGTAAATGTGGTTTGAAATCGGATTGTTAGTTTTAGGTTTTTCCATTGTGTCATTTATTTATTTGACGTGGCAGAAAGATATAGAGAATATGAAGATGAACCAATGCCTGCAAATGTTCAGTATATGTACTCGTAAGAGATATTTTTATCTAATATTAAATGGACGCACAGAACTTAGCGAATGCACAGCAACCTGGACAACCAAACCCAGAGAATATTCCAAATGAAGTTAGAATACAAACTGCAATGGCAAACTATGGTCAAGTGCCAACAGATGTACAAATGCAAACTGCCATGTCAAATGACGCTGCGTTAGGTTTGCCACCATGGTATGCAAATATGAGATGGAAAGAGTTTTATACAAACCCTGAAGTGGGATATAAACAACTTTATGCAGATGACGCGAACACAGGAGTTGACCCAGAATATGTTTTTCTACCAGAGGAGAAACAGAATGTATGAGCTCCAGTTAAAGAATGCTATGGAACTCAACAGGAAACGTAAGAGACTAGGCGGACATTAGATTTTTACATATAGTAAAATGGGTTTCTTCAGTAAGATAGGAAACTTCTTTCGAAATGTTGGAAGAGGTATATGGAATGGAATAAAAACCGTAGGAAGAGGAATTTGGAACGGAGTCAAAAATATTGGTAAAAGAGTAGGTCAGTTTGTTGGTATTATACCTAAAGACCCTGAACCAGAAGAACAAGCTCCTGTTATACAACAGCCTGAACCTGCACCACAGTCTAGTTGGCAACCAAATCCAACACCTCAACCGTATTAAAAAATTATATTTTTACCGTTCGATAGTAGTTGTATATGAAACTAAGTTCTAAGTAAAACGCATGGTATAATGGAATTATTCTTTTTCTTCCATCTGTAGTAAACCATACTTGAAAGTCTGAAATACTTCCACTTGGTGGTTCGTATAACTTTGTAGGTTTTTCGTAAAAGTCATTTGCCAAGCATAAGAAAGAGTTTTGGGCGCCAGAAAATGAAGCATGAACAATAATAGCATCTTGGTCGAAAACATTTTCATATGTTCCATTAGGGTTTTCGACTTCATAAAAGTCTGGGTGTACTGGATATGCTGCAGGCTGATTTAACATCCTCATAAATCTATACCATGCCAAGTTGTTATATTTTGTAGAAATATAAACGTTTTCTCCAAGGTCTTCTATTCTATTGATTTTAACAGTTGCATTTTTCCTGTCATAAATAATATCGAGATGGTATTCTCCCTCGTCAATGTTATACTGTTTTGCATATTCGATATAGATATCGTTTATTTTTTCTTGAAAAGCTTGAAGAGTTGTTTCTAAGTTTACAAGCAAACTAACTTGTAAAAGTTTTCCCTGTTCAAATTTCTCATACATACGTTTTTCTTTGTTATAGTATCGAACTTCAAAACCGACCGTAAATGGGAAACCATGTATGGCTTCTGAAATGAACTTCATTCTACGAAAGCCAATAGCTTTTGTGACAGATGGGTCTCTTAGCCATCTTAATGGGTAGTCAAAACGATAGCCTTCATGCTTTACGGTCTCTGTCTCAAACTTTTGACCGACATTAGTAAAAAGTTCATCTAATGGTTTAGTTGTAGCAACTCTTGAATTTTCTTTTTCTATTGGAAGCATATTTTATCTAGAATAAAAATGTCGAAAGATATTGCTTCCATGAGAGAAATACAACACAACCGACAACTCATTATGCAAGCTCTAAATAAGAACACAACAAACTTTTCAAACTATTCTAAGATATCTGAGTCATTGAAAGAAGGAAACTTAAAACTGACATTAAACCCAATGACAGATGAGTTTCTGTTTCAAGACAATAAGAACCATACTGTCTGTATAAATCCAACAAAAGGAACTTTAAACGAGAAACCTATAAATGAACTTCTTTTGAAAACAGATGTTGACAACAAAGCTGACAAAGAATATGTAGACGATGCAATAGCAAAAGAAGAAGAAAGAGCTAACAATGCTTATGCAACAAAAGAACATACTCATCCTGAACTAGCAGACAAAACATATGTTGACAATAAAATGTCAAGTGAAGTGACGAGAGCTGAAAACGAATATTCTAAAAAGACTCATACACATTCTATATCTGAAATAACAGACTTACAAGAAACCTTAAACAGGAAAAGTGCCGTTGGACATACACATACCATTGCAAATATTACAAACTTACAAGAAACCTTAAACAGGAAAAGTGCCGTTGGACATACACATTCTATATCTGAAATAACAAACTTACAAGAAACCTTAAACAGGAAAAGTGCCGTTGGACATACACATACCATTGCAAATATTACAAACTTACAAGAAACCTTAAACAGGAAAAGTGCCGTTGGACATACACATACATCTTCTGAAATAACAGACTTAAACGTTAGCCTTGAAAATAAAGCAGATAAAACATATGTCAATGAAATATACCAAAGTTTGATAGGAACAAAAAATATTGAAACTATTGTTGGTGACTTTTCTGTCAATGAAGAAAATAAATATTTTAGATGGCAGTTTGTACAGTCCTTAGAAAATGGTACACGGTATAAACTCATTCCGAAAAATAACAATGAAATGTATGTAAGCTATAAAAAGAATAATGGTACACAAGTTAAAGTTCCATTAGACAACAACTGCTACTTAAACTTATATGGAGACGAACAAAAGAAATATTTAAGAGTTTATGAAATGAACAGATATGACATTGCCTGACCCAGCTCCAGCACCATATTATTTATGACTATGGAGATGACGTCAGAACACCACATGTAGATGAACAAAAGCTAACATTATATTTAGATTAATTATAGATATAAAAGATATAATGCAATAGAAAAAACGAGAATAGTATACTATTATGAAGATGACAGAATAAATATTATAGTCAAGATTTTACCTACCTGAAAACATAAGATTATATTATAAAAAAATATTCTGACACAAACCAGAAGAAACCTGAAATAGTTGCACTATATTTTTAAGTTCAAAAGAGACAATCCTATAATGTCTCATATGTTTGATTTAATGAACCCAGTAGGTTCTATTTATACATCTATGGAAGCAAGAGGTCCTCAAGTAATGTTTGGTGTTGGTGCATGGGAACAAATAGTCGACAGGTTTTTGTATTGTGCAAACTCTTCAAAGGAAAACAGGTGGAAGTAAAACGATTTCAGGTGAAAATTTACCTGCACATAGTCACTAATAGATTTAAGTACATCTCAAGCGGTTGGCATAAACATAAATTTGGGATTGGTCAGCAATGACAAAAGGTAAAGGATATGATGTTAAAGACAACGTTCAGTTTGCTATAAATTGTTTCTGGGGTAACACTCGGGAGATGGAAACCATACACATCGCGTTTCGGGATATACGCAAACAACGGGACAAAGTAAAGACTACATGCCACCTTACATGACAGTTTACGCATGGTATAGAATTGCTTAGTCGTCATTTTCAACTTCTTTAGCATATTCGTCAGGAGTTGTCTTATATTTGTTAGGAACTGTCTTTGAAAGTATACCACCTTGAACTTTGACAAGTTTGAAACGAGGTCTGACAATAGTAGTTTTATCTTCTGCTTGCAGTGTGTACATTTGCCATGTTTGCCTAAAACTTCATAATATTCTCTTGTATACTTTCTTCTATTTTTTACGAACACGAATGTGAGTACCTGTCGGGTTCCCATTGTTGTCATAGTCAATAGTATTTTCATATGGGTCGCGTTTAGGTATTTCTATTTTTACTTTGTCACCTTTCTGAAGTTTGAAGCCCGGCATTCTTTCTTGTTTGTCTCTTTTGACTAAATTATTAAATATATAGTCTTTCTCTAAGTCAGGGTTGTTTTTCATTTCTTCAGGGGAGTGGTTTCCCAAACCTTTTTGTTTACGGCTATTGTAAATATTTAAAAACTGTCTCCTTTGCTTGGAGAAGTGTCTATATTGTCGTCATATGACATTTCATTTGCTTCACCACCTTGTGGTTGGTTTAAGTCTCTTAACATTTTTATACAACCGTCAATGACACCAAGAGCAGAATGGTTTTGGTCGACAATGAAATATTGGTTTACATTTTTTGAACGCAGATAGTTTTTTACATCATCTGATTTGAAAGAACTTTCACAGTCAGATGTCAGTTTTGTTGGATGGTATTTGTCAACGAATATTGTCAAAGCTGCTAAGATATCTAAAATAGCTTTGGACTGTAATGGTATGGCTTCACAGTATCTTGTGTTTTGACCGACAAATATTAGCCAGTATGGTGGTCCATCTTCTCTATACCTCGGAATGTTTTCCAAGATATCCATAAACCAAGCATTTGGTGTTGAACTAAAGATTTTTACCATGAGTGCTTTCTTTGTCGCTTTAGAAAACATAGGGGTCCTTGTTTGGATTCGTCATTTTTATCCTATAAGAAATGGGTTATTTGGCGCATTAGCAGGAGTTTGCATCCAGATTTTTGCCCGCAGGGGGAACAATAGCCAGAGGTGTATTTGGAGTTGGAAGGAAGATTTTGAGTACATTAGGTATACTTAAAGAGAAAGCACAACCTATTATACAAACTGTACAGAAAGGTTGGGATGTAGCACGAGATGCAACAAATCTTATTCCAAATCCTGAAACAAGAGGAAAAGTTCAAGGATGGATGGACAATGTAGGAAGACAAGCAGGAAACTATTATAACAAAGCAAATGACTACTATAACCAAGCAGGACACTATATGGACCAAGGTGAAAGATTCTTTAACAGAGGATATAACCATGCACAAATGGGTAAACAATAACCAACCTCAACCGCCTCAAACGTGGGGAATGTAAAGTTTTTTACTGAGATGAAATGAACAATACAGCATTGAGACAAATGGGTTCAAGATGGATTTGTCGGCTTCCAGCAGTTACACAACGTGTTTGTCAAGTTCTTCCTATAACCTCAGGAAGTTTTAGACCGACTTAAAAACCTAAAACAACCAGTTGAAAACAAACCAAACTAAAATTTTTTACTGAGATGAAATGACCGAAGAAGTTGAAACGGTAGATTTGACACCACAAACAAAAAGTTCAGAACCATTGTCAAAACCTGTCAAAGAACTTACGATGAAGAGAAAAATTCAATAATAGAAAGTGCCAGGTCTGGAAATACAAACCCTAACTACAAAGTCACTTTTCATAAAAATGGAACGGCTAGTATCTCAAAAAAGAAACAGACTCTCACAAATAAAATATTGAAGTCTGAAGGAGCTTTCGAGACAACAGATGGAAAAGTTTACTTCACTGACCAACAGTTCATTATAGAACATCTCATTGACTTAGAGTCGAAATATTCTAAACTTTACAACAAACACAAAAAGTTGAAAGGAAAACAAAAACAAATGGCATATGATATTTATGAAGATGTTGACGACACAACTGTTCCTGCAAGTGAAGTAAAGTCAGAGAAACCGAAAAGTGACGAAAAACCGATAGAAGAAGAAAAACCAAAAACTGAAGATAAACCAAAACCAAAGTTTAGTTTGGAAACTAAACCAAGTCAACCTTCATTAGCTGGTATGGGTTGGCGTCAAAGACTTATGGCAGCAGGCGGTTATGTAAAGTAAAGAAAAAATATTTTTTTTCTTTTTATAAAAATGCCCCCATATAGAATGGATAGAAAATCTGCTAGAATAAAAGCAGAGTTGCAAAGATATGGTTGGAGAGTTTCGAAGAAGTTTAAATATAGGAAGGGAAGACCCATAAAAGTCTATGACAAATTGTCTGGTCTTCGCTACGAAATGGATTTGGAAACAGCACGTGCCAATTATCCAAACAGACTAGAGAGGTTAGAAGAAGAAACGTCTTATGGACATGCCTTTCGATGTTAGTGAACCTCAAGTTGAAGGACACGACGGCTTTGCCAGATTCTACTGGAAACATGACGAACAATTGCATCCTTTGAGAAGGAAAAAAGGTAGTGCAGAGGATGGTCATGCTCCCATGGAAAGAACAAGATATGCATATGAAAAGTATCGTGAAGTTAGAAGTCAAATTACATCTGGTCGAACCTTTACAGTAAACTTTTGACGAAGGAAAGAACAAAGAAGGCTTCATGGGTGTACTTGCTGCAATTCAAGACGGAAATAAGAAAGGACACAATCTCAGATTGACCATAACGGATTTGGATGGTCACATTTACTATGCAAATGGCAATGAACAAACAGCTGCAAAACTTCTTGACGCTTTCAAGACTACAAAGAGAGAACAAATGGTTGACTCCGACTCAGACATTTTGAATGCAATTGAAGGAATTGCAAGTGTCAAGTTCGAATGGTACCAACCTAACCCTCAAGCAGTCAGACAACATGCTGGATACTTCCCGTTCATAAATAAGTCTGACATTGACTTGACAAGGTATGGAATTTACAATTCAATTGAAACAATTGTCAATGAACCTTGCATTCTTACATGTCTCAGGAACTCTGGTCTTGTTACAGATGAGAAGATGAAGTATCTTGAGTCATGTGTGAAGACAAGGTACATTCTCAGAGGTCAATTGGCAAAAATTGCACCGTTGGCAAATGTCAATATCCGAGTCAACATACCTACAGCTAAAGGTTCTTCACATGACGACTATGTTGTTGACAAAGACTTACCATGGTTGAAGATTGCAATTGTCCACAACCACTTCATGTTGAACGAAAGTCTTACAAACCCATTGTTCGGAAAAGGCAAGTGCAACATTGTCAGAGCTGTAAACATTCTTTTCGAGAAAGGTTTGTTGGAACCAATTCCAGATGACAAGCTGACAGAAACTTTTGTACCAAAAGACGAAACAAACTTTTCACTGTTAGCAAGACCAAAAGTTGTTCCAGACAAAGTTCTAGTACAAAAGAAGTACACAATTCCACAAGGAGTTGGATTGTTCGGATACCAACCTGAACCAGAAGAACTTCCAATGAGGTTGCAAGAACTTCAAGATGCTATAAGCAAACTTCCATTGAGACATCCAATTGACGTCAAATTGTATTGGAGAGCATCTGAGTTAGGTCAGAAGGTTTTATATGAAACAGGTTGCTTCGACGATGTTTATGAGATAACAGGAGAAGTTTCTCAGAAGATAAGAGACTCACTTGAATTTCCACAAACTGGACCAATTGGTTGCGACAAGTTCGACTCAGATGAAAAGATATACTATGTCGACCTTAACGCTGCATACATGAGGTTTGTCCAATATATTCCGACTGGAATTCCAAACGAAGATGGTGAGTTCCCGGGAAGGAACTATACAGTTGGAAAAGTCATACAACAACTGTATGATATTAGGAAAGCTTCAAACCCCAAACTTGCAATGACACTCAAATTGCTTATGAATTCGACATGGGGATATTCCATTAAGAAACCTCAAGAGATGAAGAGTAAACATTATGAGAAGGTCGACAACTTTGTTGAAAGGTTTTCTCCTTTTGTTTTGAAGTACGAATTCACTCAAGGTCAAAGTGGCTTAGTAACCACATTAAAACCTATTGTCGAACATTGGTCTTACCCTCAGTTCGCAAAGGCAGTCCTTGACAACTACAACAAATTCTTCTCCGAAGTCAAATCCAAAGTGAAGGTTTACTATGAGAACATTGACGCACTCATGACGAACGAAGAAGGGTACAACAAACTCATTGAAATGGGCATGGTCGGTGAAAAGATGGGTCAATTCAAATTGGACAAAATTTTCACCGAAGTTCATGTCCTCTCCAAGCGTAAGTACTGGGGCATACTTGAAGACGGCACAGAAATAAAACATTGCATGAAATAAAAATTTATTTTTTAAAAAGTGACATTTTTTAATTTTATTTGAAATGTACGCTGAGTTTGTTGGAGAAGACCGTTGGGAAACTTGTTTGTTAGATGAGAAATATGAAATGGCATACCATTTTAAAACAATATATTTTTACATATATTAAATGCTTCAGGTTGAAAAACAAAGAACAAAAGTAGTAGATACAAAACCGTTAGACTATATCTTTACAAATGCTGGTAGGACTATTTCAGATGAAGAAATTTCATCCCGAACATACAGGTTTGACTATCCAATTCGTTGGCTTCAAAGTCCTTCAGATGCAAAGGCAATAGGATTTAGAAGAGTTTTGTTTTCAAATAGAACTAACGCATTTATGTTCGCAGTATATTTTCATGGGCAGTATAAAGGTTCTGATGGTCTAATAGACAAATTTGACGAAATGAGGATCTTTACAGTTCGTTCAGACGAAAGTCTTGAGAAAACTCTAAATGACTTTCAAACTCAAATGAACAAATATTATTGGGAATTTCAAGAAAAATACGACTCTTTACTAAATGGAACATACTATCTGAAACTAGAATATGACAAGATGAACTCCACCGTTTCATTTCAAAAGATTGAAATTAACCCTCCAAGAGATACAGAGTTTTTATATTGGAAAGTAGACAAACGTTCTTGGGCACAATTTCTTCGGTTACTAAACCAGAACGAACCATTACCACCAGATGGTCCATTTAAATTTATACTTCCACCAGCAGATTTGACAGTTTATAGAAACGTGTTTGACCCTCAAAATGTTATGTGTCATGCAAGTTTCAGTTCAAGCAACAATAGTTTTCTATGTATTGGTAAGGACTTTTATGACTTTGCTTCTAAATTCTACGAACCACCTAGTAACAGTTTCTCTGACTTTCAAGTTTGGTTCACAACAAATGGTGTGCAACATATTATTCCATTGTACTATGACTTTTATCTCGAATTGTCTTTCATATATAACTACGGAAAAGTGCTGAAAAAGTATTGAAAAATAATGTTTATGTTAGCATGTTAGATCTAACACGTTTTCTAACCTCTTGAATTTGTCAAGACTTCATCGTAAATGTTTTGTCAAGAATATAACAACCGTCTGAATTCAGACGGTTGCTTTTTATATAAAATTCATGCAGGAAATTCTTGAGTTTTGGTTGAAAGAATACGGTGGAGCCAAAAGTGGCTCGACCTCAAAACAAGCATTTTATGAGCTTACTAAGGGTGTTATGAATGAATTCAAATGTATTTACATACATCCTGACCTCGTTCATTTTGTTCCCGGACCAAAAATATAATTTAGGGTAGAAGGTTAGATCTAACCTCTTTTCTAACCTCTTTTCTACCCTCTTGAATTTTCATGATTTCATCGTAAATGTTTTGTCAAGACTTCTTCATGAATGTTTTGTCAAGACTTCTTCGTACATGCTTTGTCAAACATGAACGTAAATGTTTTGTCAAGACTTCTTCGTAAATGTTTTGTCAAGACTTCTTCATGAATGTTTTGTCAAGGCTTCTTCGTACATGCTTTGTCAAACATGAACGTAAATGTTTTGTCAAGACTTCTTCATCGTAATGAGCGTAAATCAGACAAAAATATAATTTAGGTGAAGTGGTGCGATCTCACCTCTTTTTTCACCTGTTTTCTAACCTCTTGAATTTTCATGAATTTCCTTAAGATAGAAAAAATAAAGTTAGTTTTATTTTTTTATTTTGTATGTTAGATATGATTTCAGGGATTTTTTTGACGAAGTGTCAATGTTCACTTCGTCAAAAAATAACAGTTATCTAATGAAAAAGTGTCATTTTTTTGTATTTTTTTGTATGTAAGATATGATTTCAGGGATTTTTTTGACGAAGTGTCAATGTTCACTTCGTCAAAAAATAACAGTTATCTAATGAAAAAGTGTCATGATTTCATCGTAAATGTTTTGTCAAGACTTCTTCGTAAATGTTTTGTCAAGACTTCTTCATCGTAATGAGTGTAAATGTTTTGTCAAACATGAACGTACATGTTTTGTCAAACATGAACGTACATGTTTTGTCAAGACTTCTTCATCGTAATGAGTGTAAATGTTTTGTCAAGACTTCTTCGTAAATGTTTTGTCAAGACTTCTTCATCGTAATGAGCGTAAATCAGACAAAAATAATGTTTAGGTGAAGTGGTGCGATCTCACCTCCTTTTTCACCTCTTTTTTCACCTCTTGAATTTTCATGAATTTTCCCGAAATAAAAAATAAAGTTAGTTTTATTTTTTTTATTTTTTTTTATTTTGTATAAAAAAATAAAAATGTCAACAATCGGCACAACAACAGTTCAAACAACAACAGCACCTAACTCGTTAGTCATGAATCCAACATCTATGTTAGTAGAGATGAAAAGCTTCATTCCTTCTTCATATACTTTCGAAACAAAAATCCAGAAGATAAAGCAAGAACTTTTAACATGTAATTTAGACTGTAGTGCGAAAGATGAAACAAATGAAGAATATCTTTATGAAATGCAGGACCTCATCGACCATTTGCCTAAACTACCTGAAATCCAACAACAAAAACTCACTATTCCTGAATTCGACGAAATTGAAGTCAAAGCAACTGACTCAGTAGAAATAAAGAAGTTCATACGAAAGGTAAACTATGAGTTTCTAGGATTTCATTGCAACCATAAGGTTATGGACAAAGATTGCGACATGGTATATAAGAATGTTTCTGACATATATAAATCTGAAGAATTTAAGACCTACGACAACTTTGTTTCGTTAGTTGCTGAATGTGTATGGCAGATAAGAGATAAAGATAGAAGAGGTAAGGTATGGAACAAACAGATAAAACCAGCAACTTTTGAGTTAAAGAAAACCATTGACGCTTTAGTTGTTTTAGCAGGTAAGGTTTCAGAATATAACGCAAAAATGAACCCGCAATGTTCAAAATGTAAAGCGGCAATGAGGAGATATAACTACTCCGTCAAAGAGATAGAAAGAATGAGAAACGACTATGCAGACTTAAAGAAAGAAGCAGAAAAACCAGCAGAAAATAAAATGGACATGTTAGAATTTCTGAACAAAAACTATCCAACAGCAGAAGATTTCCTTCTGTCTGACGTCAAGAAGAAGTATAAAGAAACTTTCGGCATTGTTAAAACATTCGATGTACTAAAAGAAGAAATAGAGGCTACAAAACTGTTTAGGATTTCAAATATACATCGTACAATTCATGTAAAACGCTTGTGAAAAAAGGGTGAAAAAACAGGTGAGATCGCACCACTTCACCTAAACTTTATTTTTGCTGAAAAATGACCAAATTTCATGAGTTTCCTTAAGACAGAAAAAATAAAGTTAGTTTTATTTTTATTTATTTTTTTATTTTGTATGTAAAGACATATATGTCAAACATTGAGTTTGAAACAGTTAGAAAGATAGACAATGACACCAAATTGGTTAGAATAGGTGATTTAAACGTAAGATACTCAAAGAAATACAACAAATATTCTTTGTCAGACATTATATTTCCATTTGGAAAGAGACCGAAGGACTGGGTTAGAAATGCTTCAACTCAGAAATTTTTGACAAGAAATCCTGAGCTTATGATATCAGTAGCATTTCATGGAACAAGAGCATATCTTATAGACAAAAGTCTTATACCAATAGTTTTGTTATGGTTAGACCTAGTTGTTGGATATAACTTCATAACATATGGTTCATTCGATACGGAACGTTGCAGTGAAGGCTTACTTTACATCGTTCAGAAACCGAAGGACTTCAATACAAAAAGATATAAGATAGGAAGAACATATAATATAACTCAAAGATATGACAGTACAGTCAATATAGTCAAGGTTGTGTTTGCTAATGATATGAGAGCTGCAGAAACAGAACTACTTGAAAAGTTTGAGAAAATATATGGTGCTCCCATAAAAGGTAAAGAAACGTTTGAAGTAGATGAGATAGATAAAGCTATAAAATTATTTGACGAAGTTGCTGAAAAATACATGTAAAAATAGCGTTTATTTTTGTCTTTTGTGAAAGTCAGAAAATAACGCTAATTTTTTTCTAACAAATTTTTTATTTTGTATGTAAAGATATGATTTCAGGGATTTTTTTGACGAAGTGTCAACCTTCACTTCGTCAAAAAATAACAGTTATCTAATGAAAAAGTGTCATTTTTTGTATTTTTTTGTATGTAAGATATGATTTCAGGGATTTTTTTGACGAAGTGTCAACCTTCACTTCGTGTCATAATGTAAAAATAACGTTTACCATGTAAAACGCTTGTGAAAAAAACAGGTGAAAAAACAGGTGAAAAAACAGGTGAGATCGCACCTCTTCACCTAAAATATATTTTTGCTGAATTCAGCACAAAATTCTGAGTAAAATGGCATAAGATTGCTTCCCTCGGAAAAACCTAGGGTAGAGATTCCGTATGAAAATAGTGAAGAACAGCGAGTACGTAAGAAAACGTAGTCGCCAAAACTCTATGAAAACAGTGAAATTTCTCTAGACCGACTTTTTTCGGTCTTGCATAAAACTCTATGAAAACAGTGAATTTCCTTAAGATAGAAAAAATAAAGTTAGTTTTATTTTTATTTATTTTTTTATTTTGTATGTAAGGACAGATATGTCAACATCAGAGAACACAACAACTGCTATCGTTCATGAAGCCATAAATGAAGAATATGAGTGGGTTCAGTTTAACAAACAGTTACGTCTCATTCGTTCGGTCAAAGACGATATGTACCAAATGCAAAGTATTTTGACAGCATGTTTTGCTCCAGACACTAAACACGCAGACGACTGGTTCAAAAACCAAAGCACACAAGAACTTTTGAGTGAAATTTCTCTAGACCGACTTTTTTCGGTCTTGCATAAAACACATGAAAATCGTAAAAATTTGCCAATAAATTTAAGAGGATATTATGTACATAGACTTCTTGTAAATGCAGTTGCAATGTGGGCTTCTCCTCGTTATGCATGGCATGTTTACAGACTTCTTGACGAAATTCATAGACAAGAACGTGAAGAGATGGAAAAGAAACTTCAAGCAAAAGATGAAGTCATTGAAGCAAAAGACAAAAGCATTCAGAAAAGAATACCACGTTCGGTACCAAAAGGAAAGGAAAAGAACTATAAGTATATGATTTATACTGAAGAGATGGAAAATGAAGAAGATAAAGATATGGTTATGTTGCATTTAGTCAGAAGAAACAACAAAAGCTTTTACGACCTTGCTAAGATTTACAAATCTGACAGAAATTGGTTCTATCGCGAAAACTTACCGATTTCAATGACCCCAAATGAAGATGTGAAACAAATAGTTCAAGATACGTTACCTCAAACACACTATGATATGAAAGGTTGTACAATACTTACCTTCAAAGAAGATTTGCCATTGTTAAAGGAAAAAATAACAGAGTATTTTGACAACTTCAAACAAGTAGAGTAGATGAACCATTTATTTTTCAAGCTTGACTTCAGATGGCTCAGGTAGCTCTATAAGGTAAATTGCCTTGTCAAATCCTTCTGGCATTCCGAGTCCTTCCTTCCGACAGGAAAAAATTTTCCTTCCGACAGGAAAAAAAATTCCTTCCGACAGGAAAAAAATTCCTTCCGACAGGAAAAAAAAATCCTTCCGACAGGAAAAAATTTTCCTTCCGACAGGAAAAAATTTTCCTTCCGACAGGAAAAATTTTTCCAGTTGTCCGTCCGTAAACCATTCAAATTTTCGAAAATTGAGAACTTTTTGGTCGAACTTCAGAAAAAGTTTTTCCTTCCAACAGGAAAAATTTTTCCCGACAACTGGAAAAAATTTTCCCGACAACTGGAAAAAATTTTCCCGACAACTGGAAAAGTTTTTCCTTCCAACAGGAAAAGTTTTTCCTTCCAACTGGAAAAGTTTTTCCTTCCAACAGGAAAAGTTTTTCCTTCCAACAGGAAAAGTTTTTCCTTCCAACAGGAAAAGTTTTTCCTTCCAACAGGAAAAGTTTTTCCTTCCGACAGGACACAAAACGAATGTCCCACGTTCCACCAACCGAGTCCATTCCCAAACCAGAAGAACCGAAAGCTGCAGAACCACAACAGACTTACTAAGACTAAACACTTACATTTTTCAAGCTTGACTTTTTACAATTTGAACTTTGTTTGCGTAGATATGAATTCTGAAAGAAGTATGAGGGTCTTGTATGACTTTGTACTTCTCCCATAGTTCATATCTGTCAAACTTACCTGCCATGGACTCTTTCATAAGTTCCATGAAATCGTCTTCGGACAATCCGGGGAAAAGTACAATGTCAGTAAGTATTCTTTTAACATCCTTACTTAAACTCTTTGCTGTCTGTACACAAATGACAACTGAGATGTTAAAGTGTCTGAGCTTCTTAAGAATTCGACACATATCTTGTTCTCTGTTCTTTAACAAAGGATGAGAGGCGAAATCATCTAAGATAAGAAGACATCTATGAGGGTATGTCTTCCAATCGTAAGATTGCAATTTCTTCGAAATGTATTCTATCTCTTTCTGTTTGTTTCTGAAGTGTTTCTTCTCTAATATTCTCTGCATTTCCTCATTTGGGTCTTTAAACTTCGAATTTATATACTCATTTATAGCATTGTACTTCAAAACCCTTCTTTGGTACTTCTTTATCCAATCCAACAACTCAGAGTCTTTTATACATACTAACTTAGACTTCTTTATAATATCTTTGAACGAATTGACGGTTTGGTCAAATTGACCAGAAGTACTACAAATGACAACTAACTCATAGAATGGGTTCTTCTCATCTAGTTCTTGTTGTTGTGCAGCCATTTTAAGATAAGTGAAAGTCTTACCCGACCCAGGTGGTGCAATTAGACCTGTTATACCATTCTGAGCAAATAAGAACTTGTCATGTATAGGCTTTATCTGAGCATTTTCTAACTTCCTCTTGTTCTTGTTTAAAACATTCTCAAATTTCTTGTCAATGTCAGCAAACTTTTTTTCTAACATATTTTTAGAAAAATTAAAATTTTTATCTTTTAGAAAATGTCTAGCGATTTCGCTATCTATATTCGAGACAAGCTTTTCGACAGCAAAACATCTGTCGACCATAAAATCTTACATAGTGTAAACAAGAAAGGTGAATTTGTTCTAAAGTTCTGTTTCTGGGAATATGACAAGAACCATAAAACATTAAGCAGAGCAGTCTTAAAATTTGTCAATGACAGACTTGTTGACAGAGATGACGCCTCTTGGAGAGATGAAGTCCAACAAAACTTCTTAGAATGCAAAGAAGACACATGCGCTGTTCTTGAAGATGAAATAGAAAACAGAATAGAAGAGCTATTAAAGGACAAAGAACTTTTACATAAATATGGTTGCGCCAAATTTGACATAACTCCACCAGAAAAGAAGAAGAAAGAAAAGAAAGAAAAGAAAGTAGAAGAAGAGAAGAAAGAACCTGAACCAGTTCCAGAGAAAAAGAAATTTGACATGTAAAAATAAAATTTTATTTTTAGAACATTTCTGGGTCAATGTCAATGTTCTCTTCCTCTTTAGGAGCAAACACTGGCTTAGACTCTAAAATCTTTTTACCCAATTTACCTTGAACTTCTACAACTTTAGACTCATAATATTCATAGTCGTCTGCTTTCTTTGGTTCATAAGGTATAACAAGTTTGTATGCTTTGCCTTCTTTAAGGTTTGAGAACCTTCTGTCAAAACTTTCTTTGACTGCTAACAAACCTTCTATGTCTAAGTCTTCAAATTTCGCACCATTTTTAGTCACAATAGCAAACTTAACTGGTTCGATGTTCCAAACTTTGCTGAATGAAGACTTTTCAAAATGGTAGAAGTAAACATTCAAATATGTGAATGGGTCTAGTTCTTCTTTAAGTCCTGACATGTACTTGTTTACTGAGATGAATTTCGTCATCTTTTCTATCGGATAAAAAAAATTTTTTTAAAATTTACTCAGAAAAAATTTTCTTTGTATATACACCATTCTGAACATCTAAAAGACTTTTGACATTTGCCAAGAATGTTCGTTTAGACGCTGTCATATAACCATATTCTTGACAATATTGTTTATACGAATCGTACAATGACCTTTCATCTAATGACACAAAGTCAGTTTCATCTATGAACAGTTCATATACACTCTTGTTTGCTTCTAACAATGTTTGTCTCTCTTCGGTATGTGGAATTTGTCTTGGATTGAACTTTGAAATATCTAATGTCATAAAATATGAGAACAAGTGGTTGTAAAAGTCAGATGTCAAAGTTTCTGCTAAGTCGTCAAAATATTCTGTATCTTGCATATGAGAATCTGACGTTCTGACAACTACATATCTTCTGTCAGAACTTTCTAACTTCATCGGAACAGTATTGTTTGAAACCATAATGAAGTTTGCAACATTTTCACAAACTCTTTGGTCTTTATATTTTCTTTCAACAACTCCAACTTTGTCTGTTATAAGACTCTTCAAAGCATCTGAGTTCAAAACTTTTGTTGTATCTATACTTTGAAGTTCATTGCAAACTATAAGTTTCATATTCTCTATTGAGGAGTTAAATTTACCGCAGATGTTTTCTAAGTTTGTCATATTAGGGTTCGAATAGCCCTCTAATAGTTTGCATAAGATATCTGTAAAGAATGTGTTCTTACCAGTTCCTTGTTTTCCAATTATAATGAGAGCAGTTTCATTTTTAGCACTTGGATGTTGTAAGATATTTGCAAACCAACATAAGATATACTCATAAACCTTTTCGTTTCCATTGCATATAATTTCTTTGACATGGTCTAACCAAGCTTCTATAATATTTTCTTTCCATTCTACTTGTTCATATTTATATCCAGTGAAGATAGAATAGAAGTTTGGAGAAGGTGTATAAAACTTTATACCTCGAACTGAAAAATCTTCTAACTTTGACAATAAGATATCCCAAGCATCTAACATCTTCATCCAACTTGTCCAACTTTTATTTTCTTAAGTTTCTGTCTACATTCTTGTTGAACACTATTGTTGCTCTTGGTTTGTTAAAGACAACATCCCATTCTTTCATAACATAACATTCTGGGGCAGAGTCGACATAAATGACTAAACGTTTCAAATTCTCGACTGCTTTGTTATAGTCTCGAAATGGACACATATTTCTGAATGCTTGGAAGTCATAAAAATCTGAAACATCTATTCTGTACATTTTTATAAAAATAAAAAAAATATTTTTTTTATTCTTGACTTTGTTGTTGCATTTGTTGTTCTTGAGCTATTTGTTGTTGAAGTTGTTCTTGTAATACAATACTTTCACCAGTTGCATCTTCCAATTCGAAACTTTCTGCCGTCATTGACAAATACATAGGACATAAAAGTTTTACAGGAACAAAGTTTGCGTCAACTAATGTCAACGTTATACTTGCCAAAGTGTTTGAGTTCACTAAGGTTGAAAATTCTGCATTCGAATGAACAATAGGCAAACCAGCAGAGAAAGTATTGTTTATACGCATAAGTATCTTTTGGTCATAATAGTTTCTGTCGACATTCGAATAACACTTTGAACCTAAGTTTGAAACAATATATAAGATTGGTGTGCTTAATGTCAATGGAATAGACATTCCTTGTATGACACCTTTTCCTGTTATAGGAAACTGTTGGTAGTAAAAACCAGAAATAAGTTTTGTATTATAGCTCATATCGTTTATAGTAAACTCAGTCGGACATCCAAACATAATGAAACCTGCTCTAGTTGCAGCACATGTTACACCCGTACTTAAAGTATTAAATAAGTCAACAAAACCTGTTGGTGGTATATCTGAGTAAGTATCTTCAAAGGAGTATTTTTTACCATTCACAACAATAAAGTCTTCTGGTGTCAAAAGAGCAAAACAGGCTTTAGTCGTCATTGTGTTTAAGGTTAGTTTACAATATCGTCCTTGAGGACTTTGTAAGTTTGTTGTTATAGAATTATATGACTCAGGGTTTTTAGTCGTAATAGTATAAACCATTATATCTTCTGCCATTTATATATATTTAAAAGTTTTTCTGAAAGTGGAGAAGAACTTCATCTAAACTTTCACATGGCGTTTCTTGAAGTTCTCTGTCTAAGAAGTTCAAATATTTTGTAAAGACATAGAACTTTCCTTTGTCTACACGAACAAACAAAACAGGGTCTTTCATATCGTTCAAAAGTGTGTAAAGTCCTTTACATGAAATAAAGTCTATATTATTTTTCTTCAAACATCTTTCAAGAAGTTTTGACATTTTTACTTAGCAAATAAATTTTAATGAAATGTTGTGGTCGTCAAATATTTTTATGACGTCTGGGAAACTATACTTTAAGTTCAACGTTTCACCTCCTTTCATAACGTATATCTTGTCAATGACATTATATGAAACACCACAGCAACTAATGTCGGGTTCTATTTCTTTGATGTTTATATCGTCTGCCTCTGTCAAAAGTTTCAATAGTTCTTTCAAAACTTCATGAGGTGCAATGACATATGAGTTCACTTTTACAGGGTTGTGTTCGACCAAGTTTAACATTATACTTAAAGCTTGACAAATCTTCTCCTGAGTTTGAAGTTTGTCTTTCAGTTGTTGGTAGTCGTTTCGAATATCTGCAACAGAACTTAAGTCTCTGCTAACTTCAGGATATGTTGGTTGTTCTTTTACAGGAACAATTGTTATACCATCTTCGTCTTCGTATGGTTTCCCCACTTCAACATCTCTGTCTTTGACATTGACAACAACACTTTGACTGTTTGTTTGAGTTGGTGAATTTAACTTCACATCTGCCACCGCCATTAAACCTTTTGAAACACTCACGCTTCTATTTTTCGGAAATGACATTTTACTTAGAATAAAAAGATGGACGTATTCGGATATCTCTTTGAATTGAAGCAAAACAAAGTTTACACACACAAACAATACAAATACATTGACAGAATAGTTCTTTACACAAACAATGGAAAATGTTATAGAATAGCAGTCTTTGCTGAACCTAAATATTTTCATAAAGCAAAGAAAGTTGGTATAACTGAAATGGTGAAAGTTCTTGAAGCAGACAAAAATATAACTTCAAAACTTACAGATATTTCTAAAGGTAAGTTTATCTTACAATATTATGTCAAAACTGGCGTACTGTCAATATTTGACGGAGAGAAGTCAGTTCAAGAACAACTTACTGACCTGCTGCCAAAATCTGCTCGATGGAAGCTGTCGTTATGCCAATCTGAGGAGCCCCAGCAGGTTTCATCGAACGAATCTTCAAAAGAGCATTTCCGTGAAAAGTGCTATTGGTTTTGTAAACTTCTTTGCTCTCAATTCATATGGAGTCGCTGTCACCAGTATATTGTATTTGTACAGTACCAACAGTTGAAATACCACCCATAAAGTCTTCTGAGTCAGCAAATGGAATGCCAAGCCAAAAGTTTGAACGGTCTCCATTTGTATATTGAGTTTTTTGACCTCCTGTATGAGTCCATACTTTCACATATGGCATAATAGAACTTTGCATTTCAGGGTTAATGGTTGTTGTTGAAGTTGTTGTTAAAGTTCATAGCATCTAATGTCAAGTTGTATGACCTCATATCCTCAACTGTAGAATATTCTTCTCTTGGATAATATTTGCCATCTATGTTTATATGATATTTAATACCGGGGTTGTAGAAACAAGAATAGTCATTTATAGTTCGTCTGAACAGTACAAACATAGTATCTGCATGTTTCATTGCAGTTGTTAAAGCAATATCTGTTCTTGCACCTGGGTCAGCACTTTGGTTTCCAACTTCACCTGCAAAGTCTTTGACAGATATTTGGTGTATAGGGAACATAAGTGGAACTGCAATATATTTTGGCAGCTAAGCATTTGAAATATCTGGGTCCAACATATAGACTGCAAGTCTGCTTTCTATTCTCTTGCATTCAAATTTTTCGCATGTGAACTTAACTGGGTCCCAAGCAGTTCCAGTAGCATTGAAATAATAGTTTACTTCATTGTTGAAGTTTGAGAAACCAAAGTCTAAGTCAACTTTGTCTTTGCAAAAGTCGGCGAATGACGTTTTATTTGTTCCCATTACGTCTGTAAGAGTGAATGGGTCTTGTGTTGGTGCAATGACTAAGTTATTTTTGCTTGGAGTAAGTTCAATAGAAATTTTTCCTGCCCAGTTTGGCAAGTATCTTAAAAACCTGAAGATGAGGAAAGATGACAAAGGAACTCTAAGTTTCAGTTTTACTTTAGTGGCAGCAGTTCCATCTGAACCAGAAAGGTTAACATAAACTCCTGGAACGTTAGGGTCAAGTCTTCTTATTTTCTCAATATTTGCATACTGGTCTGTTTGTTCTCTAGCTTGTGGTTGTACTGAGTTTCTCAAAGCGAACCATTCATAGTTTGCCCATGTTACTGTTTGAACTAAGTCAGAGTTAGAATATATCTTATATCCCATGAAAACTTCTGGAGCATATTGGTATCCGACATAGAAAATTCCATTGCAACCTTTCTTGTCAGACAACTTGGCAGAAGGTTTTATTTCAATGTCTTGTTCCACGTATAAGAATGAGTTGTCAATAGAAATAATATGAAACCTGTCGCAAGCAATATCTACTGTTGTTGAAGAACCTTCTCCAAACTCACCTACGTTTCCATAAGAAACAGCAGTTGTATATTCGTAAGTTCCAGGAACTATTTCTGACCTTCTAATGGCATTGTCGCATTCGTTATACCATTCGGAAACATTTCCGTTCATGGCATCCAAAACTGTTGGCGTTATATTCTGAGCGGCGTACATTTCATATGGGTAAAAATATAGAATAGTTGGATTTATATGTCATAATAGAACCCACTCGGACCAAGCTTTACTTTCTTCCTGACTGAGTTTTTAACTCTTCTTTTTCCTTCATTGCCACTACTTTCACTAGATGAAGTTACTTCTTCACTATTTTCACTTTGTTCTACTCTTCTTCTTTGGTGTCGCTTTTGGTAACTTGCCCTCTGCTTCAAGTTGTTGCATCTTTGCCTCATGTTCACCTAGTATGTTGTAAATTTCCCATGTCCTTTTTGCCTTTGGGCTCTGGTCGCCCATCTCAGGTAACCTATATCCTAGAAAGATTTTGTCATAGTTTGTATTTGAGTCTTCGCGTATTGTTTGCATGACTCTTTCCTGAGTTTCCGGTTCAAGCTCTTCAAACAGAGCTTGTCCATATGGAATAAGCTCGTTTCCAAATATATGTTTTTGTAGCCATTCTGGTTTTCTTTCCATGTTACCAATAATATCTTTTGTGAATGGGAAAGCTTTTACCCAATGTTTCAGTCTTGCGTCATTTATTTCTGTAGTTGGTTTTATTTTGTCAAGGAACGTGTTTTTCAATACTAACATTTCATTTGGTACTGTCCATTTGAGTTTTCTTAAAAATATTCATCCCTTCTCGGTTCATTGTCTGCAAAGTAAGTTTTATGACATTTTGCAAACTTTCGTTTGCAAGGTCATGTACAATAGGTTCTCTTCCTTCTCTCTCCCTAACTTTCTTTCTAAACTCTTCACCAAATATACCATCTCTATGGTTCTGTGTAGTTCTTTGAGATAAATGTTCTAGAACGTCAGGTGTTATATTTCCATCAGCCATGTTCATTTCATACTGGTCCAAATATCTGCATGTTTCATATCTTTCAATGGCATTAAAGCCGCGCTGAAAATACCAGCTATATCTGGTTCACCATTCACTTCCATTGCGTCTACAACTTCTTGGAATTGTGGTTGTAAGTTTATGAACCACCTATCCGGATTAGCTTTATGACCCCATCTCATTGTAGTTCCATAGTCTGCAGAAACAAAAGTAGGTTTGTTTCCATATTGGTTAGGTTCTGAATGAACTTTAAACAATGTTTCATTTCTATATGTTTTGTTGAAATTTAACCTTTTATTTTCACCGAGTTCAGCCAAAGATTGAACGTTATATGGTCGTAAGTAAAAAGGATTGTTGTATTTGCGTACACTTTCTTTCAGTTCTTCCATTCTATGCTGAATATTTTCATCTGATGTTGGAGTCTTTTGTATGTCGGTGAACATTTTTCGATATTCTTCTACTATGTCAGCCGAATTTTTCTTAGACTCTTGGAAAGATTCCATATTCACCTCATACTCTTGTTGAGGGTCAAGATTTTTCGGCTGTTCCAAATCTTCATCTAGTTCTGTGAAGTTAGTTTCCAAAGGAGGGACTTGTTCGTTTCCTTCAGGCTCTTCTAGCTGTTGTTGCTGAACTATTTCTTCCATGTCTGGTTGTATCTGAACTTCTTCCTGTGGAGTTTCTTGTACCTCATCTGCTGGCATTTCATATATTCCGAGACCGTTTTTAACAAGTTCCCTATTTAAGTCATCCGCATTCATAACCCTTTCTTCTTTCGTTCCGTCTCTATTTTTACGCGTTTCATGAAGATAGTTGAATTATCATTTATCTCTGACACCAAATATCTCGGAGTAAATTCATTCATGTCATTTGGATGATATGCTATTAAATCATATCCCTTAGCGAGCTTGTATTTTCCAGGTTTGAAATTATATCCCATTTGGTGCTGAACCATAAAGCTAAATAGGTTCGGGTCAGTATTTCCTTCCTTGAACTTTCTAATAGCTTCTTTATATCTGTCACTAAAGTCAAGAGTATCTGGGTAACCATAATTTTCCTTAAGCATTTTTAAGAATTCTTGGTTTCCTTGTTCTCTACTTCTTTTATGTCCTTGCTCTGTTTGTGGTTGTTGTTGTGCAGGGTTTTGAACTGTTGGTTGCTGTGCAGTGTTTTGAACTGTTGGTTGTGGTGCAGTGTTTTGAACTGTTGGTTGTGGTGCAGTGTTTTGAACTGTTGGTTGTTGTGTTGGTTTTGGTGCATGCCTGTGTCTGTGTCCATGTGACGATGTAAATGTTTTAGGTAGTCCTGGTGCAGGTGCTTCTCTTGGAGGGTTTGGTGGTATATAAGTTCCACCAGCTGGCACATATGTTCCATCTGCAGCATAATGTCCTACCTGACTTTTCGTTCTTAAGAAAGCATTTACTAGGTCTGTTTTGGTCTGTTGTAACTCTTTTTCTTGACTTTCCACAACAGTTGCTCTAACGGCGTCATAGGCACTTTGAACTGCCTGTCTCGTTGCTGCATCTGTTATTTTCGTCATATTTTGTGCTACTTCTCTTAACTCTTTGTCGAAACCTTCAGACTTCAGTTTCTTTCCAGATGAGAAGTCGTTCACTAGTTTCACCTTACTATGAAGAGCTTCGAAGGCGTTCTTAAAGTCAGCATTCATTAAAGCTTCATTTGAACTGTCTTCATCCGCTTGTATTTTTGTCCTTATTGACCCTATAAGTTGGGCTGCTTTGGCGTTGGCTTGGGCATCTAACCAGTCATTATTAGCTTTTATATATTCTGCGCTTTTCATTGCCTTTTGCATGGCTGCGTCGTTATTTTTACTTTCTTGTGCTAAGTTTTCATACTGTACGGTTTGGTTTTGCAACTGTAAAAGTTTTTCTGCCTTTACATTTGCTTCAACTTCTTTTTTATACTCATCGCTATCCATATATGTCTTCAGGGCTTTTTGTTTTATTTCTTCATCTTTCAGTACTTTATATTGAGTAGTATGGTTTTTCAAATTTATAACATCTTGTTCCATTTTTGCTACTTCTGCTGCTTTTTCTGACACTTTTTTCGCATATTCCTCTGTACTTAGTTCTTTCAGTTGTTTTCTTTCTTCTTTTTCTCTACGTTTAACTCATTTAGTTTCTTTGTGTGTCTGTCATATTCTAGTTTCTTTTCGTTTTCACTTATTTGTTTCTGTATGTCTATGTTTGACTTTTTGACATCTGTTATTTGATTTTTGAGTGAACTCAAATTCATTTGACTTTGAGGGTTATAAGCTGTTCCGTCTGCAGCTCCACCATAGCCTGCCATTTTCGCTAAAAGTGCCGCTCTTAAACCTCCACTCTGTGCACCAATAACTCGGTTTAAAAGCATAGGGTTGCTTGACATTTGTTGCAACATAGTGGGGTCATTCATCATTTGTTGTTGCAACTGTTGTTGTGGTGTCAGTTTTACTATTGGATGTTTCAATGCTCTCTTCCTCTTACGTATATTCTTACGTAGCTTACGTGGCATTTTAAGTGAAGTTAAAAAGCGCGTTTTTGACAGATGTTTATATGACACTTTTTGTTCAGCACAAAAAACTACTCGGTCAAAGTGTTGTCAGTTTTGTAAAATAACCGTCCTATCTTGTTTTAAAATGGAGAAAAGGCTTCTCAAAGTATACTTCCTTGGAACGCCTGTAACTTTTCCTGTAGCGACGATAGACCCTTACTTGTCCGGACAAAGTTATACTAAACATCTTCAGGGCTAGAGGGCACGAAGTGCCTGGAGGCCCCACTACCTTTTTTTTTTTTTTTTCGTGTTGGATGCGGGATCCTGTTATTTCCGAAATCGACAAAAAATTTGGAAATTTAATTTCCGAAATCGAAATTATATTAATGTTTTTAATATTCTTATATCAAAAGGATTAAAGTTCATTAAGAGAAAAACAATTCTTCTTCTTCAATCTATTGGCGCATTTATTTCTACACGCCAATAAGGAAGGGAAAATTATAAGACACCATGGTGTCTTCAAAACGCTAATTTTTGATATTTTTAACAACCCTACTGAGGATTTTGGGAAAAAGTTTTTACATGAACATGTGTATATTATATGAAGTATATTGATAAGGTAAAAATCAAATTTTATTGCATATTCATCGAGAAAATAAACTAACGAATCCCTCAAAATTGAGAGGGTAATCCTCCTCCTCTCAAATAAACGTACATACGGGTGCACCCTTAAATCATTGTTAAAATGCTAAAATATTAATTTAGATATAATTATGTTATTATATATTCTAAAATTACAGCAAAATTGAAATGTATTTGAGACATGATTTTACATGACACAAAGAATTTTGTATCAAGAATTGTAATAATAAGTCGTCCGTTCCCTGTCCAGATTCCAGGCATATGTTCAACTTCTGTGAAAAGATATTCACTATGCAAATCAAATGCATATGGTTTGGAATCAATTAAATTATAAAATTCATCTGATGCAGTAATATTTCCTTGAGGGATAATTGCATCTTTCGTCAATGCAAATGAAGATCCTCCTGAAGCACCTGAATAACCGTTTTGAGCAGAAAAACCGCCAAACCACCCACCACCAGCACCAGCTATATCAGTATTTGAGCTACTCTTAACGGATAGAGAGTTATTTGGTGGTGGTTGTCCAAATCTGGCAGCTTCTCCTTGGCCAAAAGAAAATCCAAATGTTGAATTTGCAAGATACGAGTTACTCATGACAGAATTTGCAAACCAACCTTGTGCAGTTAAATTTCCTCCTGCACCACCACTGCCATCATCTGATTGACTATCATCACAACCACCACCAGCACCGCTCACAAGAACACGATGCCATAGATCGTTTTCATGAAATTTGACAGCGGTTTGACCACCTCCACTCCCCGATCCAGATGGAAAGTTAGCAGAGCTTCCTCCTCCACCATATCCACCTGGTTGCATATTTGCTTTCTCAAAGCAATCTTTTGTTTCGCGGTTATTTGTTTTATGTCCAAATGAACCTTTGCCTCCGATTGTTGCAAATGATGTCAAAGAGTGCTGAATGAATATTTTTCCTGAAAGGTAGCCGCCAGCGCCACCAAGACTATAACTTTGGAAGCACTCTGCATTGCCCCCAAGAAGGGAAACAATTTGCGATGGAATGCAATTTCGGTTTTCATCTCGATAGGATGAGACTTTGCCTCTGGATGACCCACCACTTGCACCATATAATTCAAATTTGTATGTCCCTGGAGACAAGTGTATAATATAGTCTGTACAAACAGACGTTGAATTGCAAGGATAATCAAAAATATACTTTCGATCATTATGTGTAACATTAATAGCTGCTCCAGATAAAGATTTATCTTCTAATTCATAAGAAATCAATCATTCGAAATCGAATTTTTCGAAAATATATAATTATGGCAAAATTAAACAAGCATAAATACAACTATCTAGCAAACCATTTATAAAATAAAACTTTTATTTATTTGATGTTAATGTAACCTAGTTTAGATAAGCATCTATCAAGAATCAGAGACACCCATCACCTTCGTATTATATGGATCAGATAATATCCAAATTGGTGATGGGATCAATCCATGTATCTCTAAAAGTTACAGAGGAGAATTAACAATTCCTTCATCAATTGACTCTAAACCGGTTACTATCCTTGGAAATAATTCATTCAATGGATGTACTCTTTCTATGTTAATACTACCAAAAAGTCTTACAACAATTGGAAAGTATTGTTTCAATAGTTTTACAATCAACGAATTATACATTCCTGAAGCAGTAACAACAATAAAAGGTCAAGCATTTACATACTCAAACATACAATTTGTTAATTTTTCATCTTGTAAATTTCAATATTTCACCGATAGCTATCATTTTTTCTTTTCAACGGCGGAACATGTTATATTACCTGAAACACTGATAAGAATTCCAACCCACATGTTTTATTATACGAGATTGAAAAATATCACGTTACCTCAGGCATTGGAAACCATAGATAGTGGTGCTTTTGTCTTCTGTCTTTACCTTGAAGAATTCTTTTCTAATAGTCCTAACTTTGTAGTAAAAAATAAAGTTTTATATAATAGCGATTTTACTGTATTAGTTGGATATCCATCAAATTGTTATGAAGACATTCTTGATACTGTAACAGAAATATCATCTGCACGAGGATTTAGTTCATCATCATTTACTCGTTTTACAATGAGGCAAACAATATCAAAAATTGGTCCATATATATTTAGAGGATGCCAAAACCTTGAGTATGCTGATATAAGTGCATTTCAAGTTAATAGATTATATGATGCAACTTTTTATTCATGTAATAAACTTAAAATATTAATATTACCATCAACAATTCAAACAATAGAACAGTATGCATTTTCAGGTATCGCAGCAAAATTTATTGTTTTGCCATTTAGTTTAAAATCTGTTAGTTATTATTTCCTTGATGGAAGTTATTTCGATGATATCTATTACTGTGGTCCAACTGCAATAAATGCACAAGTTGGTTCATCAAAATCTGTTCGAATACATGTTTCTTCAAATTATCCACCTGATTCAACTCAGTTTTTAAAAAAGGTCATTACGGATCGAAACTTTTCTTGTATAACTGATTTATATGATCTCCTAAATGTTCCTGCAACCATAACTTTTTAGGAAATCTAATGACTTCTTTTTTATATGTTATCATATTATATGACTAAAAAATATCTAAATATTGTGTATTTATAAATTTTATGATTCAATCAATCCAAATATTAATGTTGGATTGAAGTAGATTGGAGAAATGATATTACAAGATATAAATAATTTTGAGTCAAGAATTGTAATAATAAGTCGTCCGTTGCCTTCCCAAATACCAGGGATATGAATAACATCTTTGAAGAGGAATTCTGAGTTTAAATTAAATGAATACGGTTTAGAATCAATTAAATTATAAAACTCATCATAAGCAGAAATATTTCCTTGAGGAATAATAGCATCTTTTGTCAATGCAAATGAAGAACCACCGCCTGCACCACCCGATCCAGACTGAGAAGAAAATCCTCCAAACCATCCTCCACCTGCACCTCCAATATCTGTATTAGTGCTTGTAGGTACAGCATGAGGATGTTTAGTACTTCCATAACGAGCAGCTTCTCCTTGACCAAATGAAAACCCGAATGTGGAATTTGCCAAATAATTTTCGACATAATTTCCGTTAAAGAACCAACCTTGTGCAACAAGATTTCCACCTGCGCCACCACTTCCATCATCTGCATTGTAGTCATCACTTCCATCATCTGCATTGTAGTCATCACTTCCCCCTCCAGCACCACTCACTAGAACTCGATGCCAGAGATCGTTTTCAAGAAATTTGACAGTGGTTTGGCCGCCTCCGCTCCCTGTTCCATAAATATATTGGGCTGAACTACCTCCTCCACCATATCCACCCGGTTGCATGTTTTCTTTCTTAAAGCAACCTATAGTAGAATATGAATCGCCTTTTTTTCCGAATACACCTTTACCTCCGATAGTGAAAAAGGATGTTATAGAAGTTCGGATTGTGATAATACCTGATACATAGCCTCCTGCACCGCCAATACTATCTTGTTGAAAACATTCTGTATTTCCATGAAATTGTTCAACAATTTCATCTAAGATGCAAGTTTTATTTTTGTTTCGGAATGAAGAAACTTTATCTCGTGCACTGCCGCCACTGGCACCATATAATTCGAATTTATATGTACCATGTGATAATTGAACAATGTAATCAGTGCAATCTGATGTATTTTCACAAGGATAATTGAAAATATATTGATTTCCAATAACCGTAACATTCTTACTTGCATTTACACCTTGTTTTGTTAATAGTTCATATGATATCATACTTTAATTTGCATAATTTCATATGCATAAAAAATAATTTGACAAATACAACCTTATTGTTCCTTTCAATTAATTTGATGGGAAGAAAATATTAATGAACCATTTCTCTATTAATATTCTAACAGTATTATTGTTAGTAAACATTTTATAATAAATCTGAAACCAGGAATCATTTCTCAGATTACCTTTCAAAACTTTTTTTATGAAGGTGAATTATTTGAACAATAAATTATTTACATTAATATAAAAACAGCAATATTAGAAATAGGAATGATGATAATTGAAATTTGATGAACTTTGCATGATAATTTATTGCAGAATGATGTTCTACCTATTTAAAGAACACTCGATGAAAGGAGAGAAACAAGTGTTTTGTTAGATTTGTTCTGGATAAGAGCACCTAAAATAAGAAGGGGACAGTTTCGGAATGCATTGTCACCAATAAAGACAATGCTAGATGGGATAGTGATGTGACAAAGATTAATGCAGTCTTTAAGTGATTTATTGTTGCTGATATCAAGAGAAACAAGTTCACGGCAGTCTTTCAGGCACTGGTCACCAAGGGTATAAACACTGTCGGAAAGTAAAAGATGACTGATACTAGTGCTGCTCAGTGATGATGAGTCAATAGTTTCGCAATTAGTAGGGATGACAATATCTGTAAGATTAGTACAACTGAAGATGAATGCCGGGAGAATCTTGTTGCAGATAGTGTTACCACGGAATTCGATATGACGAAGACCGCCACTCATGAAACATCCACTGCCAATGATAATTCACAAAATGTCACAAAATGTAAAGCGAGTCAATGATATCAAACCAATGAATGTGTTTTGGCCAAGTGAAATACTTGTTTCACGATAAATAACAATCTCACATATGGATGAACATGAAGAAAAAGCATCGTTTCTGATAGTCAATGGATAATTCGAATATAATTGTTTGTATAATTCATAACTTTGTTTGTTATAGAATGAAGATAATGATTCAAATATAATCGAAGGAATGAATTTACAATTCTTGAATGCTGAATCACCAATTAATTTTAATGTATCCGGAAATGAAATCTCACTATCCAAAATAGTGTTTTCAAAAGCATTATATTGAATTTCAACAATTTTACTACCAAAATCAAATTTCCTTAGATTTGTGCAACCTTTGAATGCATCGTACTCAATGTATTGAAGATTGGATTCACCTGAAAATGAAATTGAGCTAATATATGTATTCCATTTGAATGATCCTGTTTTGATGATCGTGACAATATTTGGAATTGTTAGCTCGCTTAATGAACCTAAGAATTGTGAGATTGTTGTATTTTTATCTGAATATAATATGTATTGTTTATCTAAGAAAAGATTTGTATTATTAGCAAATGTGATGTTGACATCATTATAATTAGGTAAGGCACCTCCTCCAATTGATTTCAGAGATGATGGTAAAACAATTGTTTTGAGTTTTCTACATCCATCAAATGCATTATCATCAATTAATTCAACTGAATCTGGAATGATTATGGATGTTAATCCTGATCTTTGAAATGTATTTTTTGAAATATTGACAAGTTTTTTAGGAAGAGTAATTCTTGTTAATGCCGAATCAGTAAATGCATAATTTTGAATAGATGTAATACCATCTGGGAGATAAATATTTTTCAAACTGGATTTCGTGAATGCACCACTTGTTATGGTTATTGTTGATGATAAAACAGTATAACTTTCACTACAGTTTGCACAACAATAAATAATCTTAGTTTTATCAGATGAATAAATTGCTATATTTCGATCACAATAAAAGTTATTATTCAAAGGATCTAAGTATATTGTTTCCATTGAAGCACAATCACTGAAGGTTAGCCCATTTAATGAAGATATTTTTTCTGGAATAGTAAATGTTGTCAATCCTGTTGTAATAAATGTATTAAACATCAAGATGGTAAGTCGTGATCCTTTAGAGAACGTGACATTCTTTAAAGATCTCATATTGCTAACTCCAAAATCACTAATATATGTAACTGATGATGGAATGTTGATTGTTGTAATACTTAGCTCACTGATAGCGCAATATCCAATTACTTTTAATCCTTCTGGTAAAATGAATGTTGTAACGGACAGACATTTAGAGAATGAAAAACTTCCTAACTTTTCGAGTTTTGTACACATTGATAAATCAACAGAACGTAATTTTGTACAACTGTGGAATGCATAATTATTGATATATCTGAGATTTGGATTGTTTTGAAATGCAAATGTTTCAACAATATCTTTGGCAATTCTGAATGCATAATTATTTTGATCACTTCCAAAGATTGTTTCACATTTCGATGAAATAATAATATTTGGTGACTTACTTGATACTGATAATAATAATGTAAGACCATCAGCACTGTAATCTTTAGATTCAAGCTCACTCATTTGTTTGGATTATTAGCAAAATCAAAAGCTTAAGATTAAGTAATGTATATAAATAAGATGCACCTTACTTAATTTTACCAAAATTGGTAGTTGAAATTTTATGAAGGTTTAAGGTTATATTTTTTATATTTATCCAGCTTTGGTTCTGGCAAGTGTGTCCTAATATATTGCAAAATTTGTAAAGCTCACAAAATGACTCATGAATTGCATTTTATGATTCAATCAATCCAAATATTAATGATGGATTGAAGTGGATTGGAGAAATGATATTACAAGATATAAATAATTTTGAGTCAAGAATTGTAATAATAAGTCGTCCGTTGCCTTCCCAAATACCAGGGATATGAATAACATCTTTGAAGAGGAATTCTGAGTTTAAATTAAATGCATATGGTTTAGAATCAATTAAATTATAAAACTCATCATAAGCAGAAATATTTCCTTGAGGAATAATAGCATCTTTTGTCAATGCAAATGAAGAACCTCCACCTGCACCTCCTTGACCTGATTGAGAAGAAAATCCTCCAAACCATCCACCACCTGCACCTCCAATATCTTGAATGCTACTTGTGGGTACAGCATAAGGATGTTTACTCCTTCCAAATCGAGCAGCTTCTCCTTGACCAAATGAAAATCCAAATGTGGAATTTGCTGTATAATTTCCGACATAATCACCGCTATAGAACCAACCTTGTGCAACAAGATTTCCTCCTGCACCTCCGCTTCCATCATCTGGATAGTTATCATCACACCCTCCACCAGCACCGCTCACAAGAACGCGATGCCAGAGATTGTTTTCAAGAAATTTGACAGCTGTTTGGCCGCCTCCGCTACCCGTCCCCTTTGGATAGTTAGAGGAGCTTCCTCCTCCACCATATCCACCTGGTTGCATATTCTCTTTCTTAAAACATTCAATAGTCTCAGACATATCACCTTTTTTACCGAATATACCTTTACCTCCGATAGTGAAAAAGGATGTGATGGAAGATCGTATTGTGATAGTAGCAGATAAATAGCCCCCTGCACCTCCAATACTATCTTGTTGAAAACATTCGGTATTACCATGGAATTGTTGGACAATTTCATCTAAGATGCAAACTTTATTTTTGTTTCGGAATGAAGAAACTTTATCTCGTGCACTACCACCACTGGCACCATATAATTCGAATTTGAATGTACCATGTGATAATTGAACAATGTAATCAGTGCAATCTGATGTATTTTCACAAGGATAATTGAAAATATATTGATTTCCAATAACCGTAACATTTTTCCTTGCATTTACACCTTGTTTTGGTAATAAATCGTATGATATCATAATTTAATTCGCATAATTTCATATGCTTTAAAAATTAAATTGTCAAATACAACCTTATTGTTCCTCTCAATTTATTTTATGAAAAATTTATAAATTGATATTGTTTCTAAAATAAAACTGAAATCATATATAGAAATATTTCATCAAATAACAGCCTACTTATTTCGTCAAATAAAATGCTCTCACGTAATTAATAGGATTTTATATTTTTATGTACAAAAAGTTATTGCATAAAATTTACATTTTATGATTCAATCAATCCAAATATTAATGATGGATTGAAGTAGATTTGAGATTTGAAATGACATGACAAAAATAATTTTGTATCAAGAATTGTAATAATAAGTCGTCCGTTGCCTTCCCAAATACCAGGCATATGAATGACATCAGTGAAAAGATATTCACTATTCAAATCAAATGCATATGGTTTGGAATCAAATAAATTATAAAATTTGTCTGCTGCAGTAATATTTCCTTGAGGGATAATTGCATCTTTTGTCAATGCAAATGAAGAACCTCCACCTGCACCCGCATAACCGCTCATGGCAGAAAAACCGCCAAACCAACCTCCTCCACCTCGAGCTATATCGCCATTTGTACTACTCTTAATCGATCGAGAATTATTTGGTGGAGCTGATCCAAATCTTGCGGCTTCTCCTTGGCCAAATGAAAATCCAAATGTGGAATTTGCCAAGTGCGTGCTAATATAATTACCGTTATAGAACCATCCTTGTGCAGTTAGATTTCCTCCTGCACCCCCGCTTCCATCATCTGGATCGTAATCATCACACCCTCCACCGGCACCGCTCACTAAAACACGATGCCAGAGATCATTTTCAAGAAATTTGACAGCGGTTTGGCCACCTCCGCTCCCTGTTCCATATGGATAGCTAGATGAACTTCCGCCGCCTCCATATCCACCAGGTTGCATATTTTCTTTCATAAAACAATCCTTAGTTCCCGGAGCAATTGATTTATGGCCAAAAGATCCTTTGCCACCGATTGTTATAAAAGCATTCATTGGATGTCGAAGAGTTATTTTTCCTGAAAGATATCCGCCTGCACCGCCAATGCTATTGCCTTGATAGCACTCTGTGTTACCACCTAAAAGAGAAACAATATTAGATGGAATACAAATTTTGTTCGCATATGAATAAGTAGATACTTTATATCGTGAGGATCCTCCACTTGCACCATATAATTCGAATTTGTAGGTTGCCGGATGCAATTGAATAGAATAATCGGTGCAAACAAATGACGAATTGCAAGGATAATCGAAAACATATCTTCTGTTATTATGTGTAACATTAGTGGTTGCTCCAGGGATAGATTTATCTTCTAATTCATAGGAAATCAATCAAAATTATTCAATAATCCAGAAATATTTTTAAATATGATCTAAACTGTATCACCATGCACCAATTTAGCGACCTAAAGAAATGGTAATCAAGTTTGAAGATATTGAATTTATTATTATTTTAAAAAGACAATATATAAAGAACTTTACACCTTGTGGGTTTTCTGTCTTAATACACATATAAGTTTTTGATTCAGAAAATAGATTTTCTTAACATCACAAAGATTTATCGAACTTTTTTCTTTGAAGAAAGGTAGTTACTAGTATCACCAATACTATTGTTTTTGTAGGTGAAAAAGCATTTCCTCCATAGGCGGATATGACCTTACCAAAAATTTTGATTTTCATACCATTGGAATAAACTCTGCCTTTTGCCGAGCTATCACAAACACCGTACAATAGAAACTTGTATGACTAGTGTGGAAAATAGATGATGAAATACTTGTTGTTTTGCTTGAAACATTGTTAATAAGCATTTTCTTGCAGTTTATCATATTTAGACCTGTTCCAATTGATATTTAATATATCAAATTATATGCAATCATGCATAATATCTAAATTATTTAAAAAATATATTGTATTTTTAGTTTATTTATGCCCATCTATTCACACCATTAGCATCCTACATGGAGAATTCTAATTGATCTCCTCCAATGGGATAGAATTAAAATTTCACAACGGATCTATAGTGTAATTTAAAAATTTGTTCGCAATTTGGACGGAGCTTGCCTACGGCCACATTTCAAACAATTTCTTTAATCATTTGCAGATTCTAATTTTCATGAACGTTAGCAGTTCTGAATTCTTACGTTTATTTTTTTTTTATAAAAATAAATGTCGCTTAATGCGTATATATGGGTCATGGGTATGCTGGATGAACGTTGCTCTTTTTCAGCCTATCCATCATGTAATTCAACATTTAACATAGCATCATTCATTGTAATGATTTTTTGCTTGCTTCCTTACTCATATATTGGAGTATTATTGTGTTATCAAACAAATTTATTTCGAAAAAAGAAAAAGCACCATGGTTTGTTGTTTTGTTTCACAAACCTTATCAGTTTGTTTGCTTTTTCTTTGATATTCTATACAAGAATTTATGGTTTAAGATTCCTAATTGACAATCTGTTTGAGTGCATGCGATTGTTTCAAATATTCGCTTATTGCATTTATTTTACAGACATTTCACGAGTTTTCTTAATTTTTAGCGTAAAAGGAGGGAAAATCATTTTATATGCATCGAAAGCTCTAGAATATGTTTTAGTATTTCTAATACTTGTCAAGCTAATAACATTCTATGTTACTATTCCATTCCTTTCAAATTTCATAACAAACATTATTACTAAATCCAATTTTACTTTTTATCTTGTATTAATTGTATATGCATTGAGTTTCATTATTCTTTCCGTCATTTTTTGCTTCTCAAATATGAAGGACTTCTTTGAAAAAAGCAAAGTACTCAAGCTTAAAATATTAATCTTTTTCATCCCATTGATTGTAATCATATATATTAACATATTTAAATGGGTTAATTCTTTGTATTATTACTCAAAAATGAATACGATTATCTTTTTTGCGAAAGATAAAACAGATATATATTTAACAAGATTCCGTTGGTGGTATCAAACTTATTGGTTTTTCATTATGAGCTTAGTTGCCTTACTAATTTTGAATTTATTATCATTTTCATCCAATGCAGATGATGACACAAATAACCAAACTGATGACGTCATTGAAAAGAGTATAAATCTAGAAATTCAATATTAATTGTTTATGCAAATTGTATTATTTTTTTGATCAAAACTTAATAATTTGTTTTCATCAATTGATTAAAAAAAATCATTTTCGGCTTAAATCTAGGGTTACAATATATTATCTATAACCAAGTAGTCTCTCACAGAATAGCCATGTGAGAGGATATATGAGCTTGTATCAATAATGTAATTTGTACATTGATATCACTGATTCTTTCACAAACACTTATTCATAAATCAAATTTGAAGTAACAAAATAACAATCATTGAAGGAGGAGGTCCTTAAAAATATTAAGCAGGTTCATATGCATCATGCTATAATCCACAATATTGTTAAATTACCTTGAATAGATTATTGAGATTTCTTATTCGTTGAATCAAAATTCTGAATAAACCTGAGAATTGGTTTGATTTTATGAATGAGATTAAATAATCATTAAAATTAATTAATGATGTACATATAAATTAATTTGTTAATTCTTATATCAAATAGATATGAATTTTAGCTTATTTAGATAATTTATTATGAAAGAGCCATTTTGGATGAATAATTTGATTCATCCTTTTTTTACTCTTTTGTGTTCAATTTTTAAACCTTATTTATTTTTCTCTCAATAAATCACAAGATCAGAATATTGGTTATGATTTGTATGAAAATTTTATAGGCAATTTTTTGAAAGCTTGTTAGGCTAATTTTTGATTGAATTTCATTTTTTATGAATATCTATTTAGCAACAACAGGGGTGATTGGCTTTAGGTGCAAATTTTCAGCAACTCCAACATGCGATACACCTTTCGGTTTTCTTTCCATGATTTACGAACTAATTCTTCTAATTCCCTATTCATTCATTGGAATTTTGTTATTTAACCATACAAATATGATACGCAATGTATATAAAGAGCATGGGATACTGTTTTGCTTCTCTAATATGATTTGTTCTATGTGTTTTTCTTTTTCGTCGTTCACAATTTTAACAATTCAAGCCTCCACTATATATATTTTGACAAATGTAATAAGAATATTTCAAATATACACATTTGTTATCTATTTCAATGATATTGCAAAGATATTAATGATTTTTAACGTATACGGCTCAAAAATCATTTATTATCTATCAAAACTGCTTCAATACATACTAATATGCACTGGAACAGTTATATATATATCATTTTATATAACAATACCTTATATTTCTGAGTTTATTGATCTAATTTATTACGAAAAGAGTGGACTTTTCTATTTAGTAGTCATTATATACGTACTAAGCTTTATCATGCTTGTTATGACATTTATTTTCTCTAATTTAAAGGAAATGCTTGAATCAGGCAAAAGATCGAAATTGCAAATTGCAATTTTCTTCATTCCATTGATATTAATGATGTACATATTACTTTTCACATGGTTAAATTCAAGATATTATCAATCTTTGTTTCCTATTTACATAAATTCTTTCAAAACAACAAAACAATTCCTTACTTACCATGGAATACTATTTTATAATGCTACATGGTTTCCAACAATGAATTTGGCACCTCTAGTAATCTTATTTTTGCTGTCTTCTACTACTAAAATTACTGAAGAAATCACAATTAAAACTGATGATGTCTTTAATGAAAATCTACAAATGGAAATATAAATTGTTTTGTTTTGGAGTAAATATTATCGGTAAATGAGAGAGAAAATAAAAAATTGCAAATTTTGATCATATTTATAACATTTTCAAAATATATAAATATGAATATATTGGGATTTATTGAATTTGGTTAAGTTATTACATTCTGTTCAATGAAATAACAGGAAATTATGTCATTTCATATATTTATCGTTGAATTGTAGAATTTATATGATTTGTGACTGACAATGATTCTAAAGCTAAGATTTATGTCAAAGAAACATAATTTTTTTTTAGTTTCCATTCAATTTTTTGAAAATAAAACCATTCAATTTAATCCGAAACCATATAATCATAATTTCATATATGTGTGCAATTTCAGTATTTCGTAAACAGCAGATCACTGTCACTTTTCATATGGAAATTAGAAAATGAAAAATCATATAATTGCAGCTGGTTTAATAAGCAATAGATGTAATTTTCCATCACATCCTACATGCACTGCAACATTTGGGAATAAGTGCAATGATGTTGGCGCTTCTTTTAATTTTACCATATTCTTTTATTGGAGTCATATTATTAAAACAGATAAATCTAATCAGAAATAAATTCAACTATCATAGTGTCTTATTTTGCATTTCAAATATGATTTGTTCGACCTTTAGTATGTTTTGGTCTTTAACTTTCTTGTCGAATCAAATTCAGACCACAATTATTGTTATTACGGCTTGTAGGATATTTCGAATATATACATTTGTTATCTATTTTAACGATATATCAAAAATTTTGACTATTTTCCACGTTTTCGGATCAAACGTCCTATATTATCTATCAAAAATATTTGAGTATTTTTTAGTATTAATTGGAACTTTAAGATATATTACGTTCTATATCGAAATCCCTTATATTTCTAACTTTATTCAAACAATTCTTACTAAGTATAAACTAAATTTTCATTTGGGAATAGTTATATTTGTATTAAGCTTTATCCTATTGTCAATTATATTCATTTTCTCAAGTATAAAAGATATGGTTGATAACCAAAAAAGATTAAAATTAGAAATAGCAATTTTCTTCATTCCTTTAGTAACGATAATTAATATATTTGCTTTTAATATGGGCAATTCATACTATGTTCAGTCAAAGACTAGAGGTACCATAATAGAAACCATAAATCAAAGTGAAGCTCGAGTGTATAAAGTGATTGCAATATATAATGCTTCATGGATCACAATAATGAATTTGGTGCCTTTGACAATTTTATATTTACTCTCCTACACGAACCAGGAATCTGACGAAACATCATATGACAACGATAATATATTAAATGCAAGTATTCAGTTTGAAATTTAATTCAAATTCTTACAACAAAAAATAAAGGTTTCTTAACTTGAATTGGTTAAAATAACTACTTGATATATAATTTTATTGTATATCTGTGCTCATATTTACCAGGGGATTCAATTTATGATATAAATACCCTTAAGTTCATGCCTTGCAAAAACAAATATAATGAGTTTTGACAACTTATATATTACTCAAAATATTTGTTGTTCATTTTATTTGATTAAAAAAAGTTAATAGAATTTATGAATTTTAGTATATCAAGAAATATAAATAACAATGAAGGGAGAGATCATGTTGATTGAGAATTTGTCAAGTTTATCTTTGCAGGAGTAGAGTGAAATACATTGTTTGATAGAAATAGAAGGAAGACCAGAGACATTAACGAGTTTATGAATGAAATCTTTGTTTCGATTCTCGATATGAAGACCACATTCGAGTGATGAACAACCAAGGAATGCATCTTGTTCAACACGTTCGACACAAAGTGGGATGTTGATAGACTTGAGAGATGTGCAGCCTTCGAATGCATTAGATGAGATAGTGCGAACACTGAAACTTGGAATGAAGACAGAAACAAGATTTCGACAACTTTGGAATGCAGATTGACTGATTGTCGTAGTTGTGTCAGGGAGAGAAAAGAAAGAGTATCTCGATGCAGGTGGGAATAGAATAAGACTCGTCTTATCAGAGTTGAAAAGTGCACCACCGAAGATAGAATATCGAGGACATGTGCAATTGATTGTCGAAATCGAAAAGCAATAACGGAAAACACCAATACCAAGGAATTCAAGATTTGAGTCTTCTGGAATGATGATCGTGTCTAAGTTGCTGCATTCTTCGAATGCATAGTTATTGATAGTTTGAACTCGTGATGGCAGATTGATTCTTGAAATAGATGTCTTAGAAAGTGAATGAACACCGATAGTGTTGATGTTTGGTGGGAACTTGAAGTCTGACAAATCAATGTTTGAGTGGAAAACATAATCATTCAATATGTTTATTTTAGTACACTTAGAAAGATCGGCACTCACAATGTTACAATTAATGAATGCATTATTTGATATTGTTTGTAAAGTTTGTGGGAATGAAACTATAGAAAGTTGATTACAATATGCAAAACATTCTGATTCGATAGAAACTATTGTAGATGGGAGTTTGATTGACGATAGTGATTGACATGAATAGAATGATCGAGATCTTAATATTGTCACTGAACTTGTCTCAAATATGATATTGTTAAGTTTAGAACAACTTTCAAATGAACTGATTGACATCGATACTAAGCTTGGTAATGTAATTTCTGTGAGTTTGTTGCACTTTGAAAATGAAAATTGTCCAATATATAGGGTGTCCAAAGGTGTGTTTAGCACAAACCTGAATACTGCGAATAGAAATAAACAAGTTACATATATATAAAGTTTATTTAAATATAATCACCATTGGATTCAATCACGCGTTCGCAGCGATCGATCCAGGCTTGAAAGACACGCTTTAAATCATCATGAGAAAATTGCTCAAATTGCTCTCTTACAAAATTTTCAAGATCATCTGGACTCGCGAATTCGCGTCCTTCAGCTCTCTTTTTTAGCGTGCCGAATAAATAAAAGTCAGAGGGTGCAATATCAGGTGAATAAATTGGGTTTGGAACAACTTTGACATTGTTTTCCACCAAGTAATTCATTACCTTATGACTTTTGTGAACTCTTGAATTATCAAAATGAATTGCAAACTTTTGTTTTTGTTGTTTGGATTTCTCAAACTCATCAGAATTGATAATTTGAGTAAGAACATTGTCAATTAGATACTGAGCATTCATCGTATTAGGTTTTTGAAGAATATCAATTGCGATGATGCCATTCACGCCCCAAAAAACCGACAACATCATCATTGGTGTGTCAATTTTTTTCTTCGGGAATGTTTGCGGATTTTCATCCTTCGGGATCCACATGATTTTGGCTTCTGTTGCATATTGAAACCAAGACTCGTCCCCTGTTACTAAAAAGCGAAACTTCTTGGATTGATACGCACCCAATATAGAGAGGAGCTCTTTCGAAGATTGGACTCTAGATTTTTTTTGAACTGAATTAAGGTTGTGCGGAACCCAACGTGTATACGCTAGTTTGTAGTTCAAATAATTGTGCAGATAATAACTGACTGTTGTACGTGGTATCTTTGTCATCTCCTCTATCCTTCTGAGTGATGCTCTTGGGTCTTCATCTAGCGCTTGAAGAATTGCTTTGATTTTTCTTTGATCCGGCGATTTTTTGTCAATTTTTATGATGGGCGCCTTTTTGTTCATGAAGTGATACATCCTAACATGATACGTTACAGTGGAATAGCTAGGAGCATCCATACCGAAGCATTTTACCAATGTCTCGTAGATTTTTTACAGTCTTTGCATTTTTTTGCAAGAGCGCGGATGTTTTCTTTATGATTCATTAAAAAAATGAAAAAAATCCCGCCAAAATTTCCCGCGAAACCGCCTCTTGTCTCAAAATTCATTTTATATCCCGGCATGGCGCCAAAATACAACTTACTCATCATATACATATATTCATATTTTTTATTATATATTTATAATCAGCATATATCTCCTTTAATAGTCTCATATAGAGCGCTGTGCTAAACGCACCTTTGGACACCCTATATGTGATTTTCTGTGGAAGAGTAACAAATTGGAGATTTGTGCATCCATAAAAGGCATAATCTTCAATTGTTGTTAATTCTGAATTTGAATCAAGATTTAGCTTTTGAAGTTCAGCTTTATTAAAGAAGGTTTTTGTTTTAATAACTTTAACAGTTGATGGGATCTTGATTACAGTTAATGTAGCACCAAGATAAACAGAAACTGATGTATTTTCTTTATCTAATACCAAATACTGTTCATCAACATAAAATTTTGATTGACTACCAAATATTAGTTTTGTATTCGGCGGAAATGCATTTCCACCAATATTTGTTAAATTATCTGGTAAGACAACTTCTGTTAATCCAGTAGCTGCAAAACAATTGGCTCCAATTACAGTAACTGAAGCCGGTATTTCAATTGATGTTAATTTTGTACATCCTCGAAATAAATCCGTATCTAATAGCTGAATTTTTGATGGCAATCTAACAGATTCAAGTGTTATAGTAGTATAAAAACAAGAATAATTTATAGTAGTTACTGAATCAGGGATATAAATTGTTTTCAAAGGACTTCTAACAAAAGCCCATGATCCAATTTCAGTTACTGTTTCTGGTATTGTAACACCAGTGATCTTTGAATCCTTAAAAGCTAAAGATCCGATTGTAGTTATTCCATTAGGAATTACAACATCACCGGGTCTATTATTTGGATATGCAAGTAATGTTGTACCTTTAATGAGGGCATTGTTTTGGATTGAATATATTGTATTTCCTTTGGTTACAACTATTGTTTCTAATCCAAAAGCAAATTCAAAAACATTTACTTCTATTGTCGTAACTTTATCTGTTATAGTGAATATATTAACACTTGTCGATGCAATAATTCTGCCTTTCAAAGATTTTAAATTATTTGTTAATGGAATATCAATTGTTTTTAATTTAGATGAAGATTGAAATAACGATGTTGGTAATTCTTCAAGTGCTGCAGGAAGGGTTATTGAGGTAGCACTAATGTTAGAAAAACAAAATTCACCAACTTTGACTAAATTTTGAGGTAATATTATAGTTGCTAATGAAATACAATTTTGAAATGCGTTACTACAAAAAGTTGTCAGATGTGTGCATCCAGAAAGGTCAACATTGTTAAGTTTAGAACAAGTATAAAATAAATAATTTTGAATTTCTGAAAGAAGAGTGTTCTCTTCAAATGAAATAGTCTCAACAGTAGAACTGCATTCTTTGAATGCATATAAATTACTACTCTTACCTTTAATGATTTCAACAAAGTTTGGAACAACTGCGTGAATAACATTACTTGGAACAGTATCTAGAACTTTTTTGTCGGTTGAATATACATACTTTGTATTTTCATCTGTATATGTCATCTAATTATTCATAATCAAACCATAAAAAAAAAAACAAGTATTATAATTGCATGAATGATCAGAAACGAATTGATGGATCAGACTTATTCTGGCATATCCATTTCCAAAATGTCCGACTTCCGATTCTCCATTTGGAGCTATCATAGGCTTTTTACCATCAAGTATCTGTGTATTTTCAAACTTATATCCAGAATAATGAACTGAAACATCTCCATCGGTTTTCGAATAAATTTTTGATTTCGTTGAATTTTCCAAAATGGCTATACATCCTTGATGACCACTAATATAGCTTATCTGAGTGCCACCTTTACCACGATTTTGCGAGCTATTGTATCCAACCAAAGCTCCTCCAGGCTCTCCAAAATCATTGGTATCGGCGGCTCCTGCACCAGCGGCAACCATTATGCGACTTTTCAATGAATCAAAATCATCGTATAGGCCATCTTGCAGCCTAATATCTGTAGCCCCGCCACCGCCTTGCTGCCCTGGCCCTCCTCCGCCATAAGCGTACTTTTTCATATTTATTTGACCTTGAGAACATATATGCAAATAAAAATTTGTATTTCTTCTTAGTAAAATGTAACCTTTAGTATATGATCCACCTGATGCATAGTTTTGTTCTTTCGTGAAAGCACCGCTTGAACAACCCCATAATTCAAACAGATAATAGCCTTTTTGGAGCTTTACTGAGTAAGGATGAAAATCGTATGGGGTAGATTAAGGGTTTCGTTTTGCGAAAAAAACGTACAATACGCAATTTCGCTAAAAAACATTTAGCTAGCAATTTCGACCTTTGACTCCACTCAAGACGTCACTTTTTTAATTTTGCGGTATCATATTTTTGGAAAATCTTTATGAATATTATATAAAAAGTCTCTTTAATATCTATATTTCATATTTTTATCGATTTTTAAGGTTTTTGCGAAAAGTATTCAATTATTTTTGCTATTTGGTCGGGTAAATGTCAGATTTGCGACATTTTCTGATATGATATTCAGATTCTACGTTGATAATAATGCTTATAGAACCCTCTTGCTATTGTGTCAAAATTGCGAAACCGATAGCAAAAATATCTCGCAATATCAAAATTGAGATATTGAGTGAATTATGCATTATAGAGATTAAAAATCTGATTTGTGAAAACATCTCATCAGTTTCTAGCTAATTCAAAAATCTTTACTATCTTATTCGATTAAAATGAAAAGAGAATAGTTTCATTATGCTTTAAATGACAGCCTTATAATATAATCATAGTTTTCGCTCAATATGCAGCATTTTTTTTCGAAATCTATGGTCAATATCCTAAATACTGATTGCTTTGCATTCATATCTCTTACATTTTCTATACCCACATCACTATTCATTGTTATTCCTATCTTTTTCATTTTTGTTTGTTTCTCATAATTTCTCAAAAAACACGATAACTTGATATTTGTAAATATCATACTTTATAACGTAAATAAGAACTTGACCTATTAAGAAAAGCAGTAATGAAAAGAAAATCTGAAATTCATAAAAATTACAAGTTTCTGATGACAATTAGCTTAATTAAACCAGGTACAAGATTATATAATTGTATTTTCTATCCAATTATCCATATAATATCTTATCCAGAAAAAATAACTTGATCAATACCAAATGATTTTTTAACTAGTAAATAAAGTATTTTCTTTACACACACATTGTATATCATAGTTTTTTTTTGGTTTCGCAAAACATCCAAAAACAAATATGCTATAAAAGTGACAATTTTAGCAAAACGAAACCCTTAGGTAGATCCTTTATAGTCATAATCTAAAGGCAAATTTCTAAAATGAATGCCAATAAAATAAAAATACCTATTCTAATTATAAGTCGAAATGGAACAAGATTTAATTTAATAAGATAATAAAAGATTATGAAAGATAACACTTTAAAACATATGGGACTTAATAAGTGTAAACTATTAAAAATACTCTTTTGAAAAGATAAATGTGATGGTACTATGGCCGAGTGGTCTAAGGCGATGGATTTAAGCCCCATTACCGCGAGGTGCCTGGGTTCGAACCCCAGTGGTACCATTTTTTCCAGTTAATATTTCTCATAATTTTTTGTGTATTGGAAAATATAGATGAATTCATATGTTATCATTTCTATTGGAACTTTGGTCATACGAAATAATAATGCTCTCTTATATATAAAATTAAATATGCATATTATAACCAATGAAATGAACCTAGTTGCAGCATTTATAACCATTATCTGAAAATTATTTTTTATCGGACATCTATTTCTTGGAACTTCTGTTCAAACTTCTAATATTCAGGAATTTTTTTAGCAAAACTATTTAATGTTGGATAAATTTGGATAAAAAAGGAAAGCTTAAACGAAATATACACGCAATTGTTTAATTATAATCAAAATAATTAAATGAAATATTAAATTCTCTTGAATTCTTCTAATTTATTGGAAATGAGAGATTGGGATTTTTGGACGATTTCACTAATTTCATAGTCTTTGAGATTACGTTGTTCTCTGGAGATCCAATTATCAGGGAATATTATGATTCTTCTGGTATGATGTACTATGAGACTTGCTTCTATTAATTGATGCACTTGGACTTGACGAACATTCACGGTAAAGATATTTCCTGATTTTGTAACTTTAACGACAGTTCCATATAAAATGGCTCTCCTGAAATCAGGATTTGGATGTTTATCAAAGTCAACTCGATAGAATAATTTTTTAGACTCCGACTTGTCTTTTGCTTCATTAAAAAAGTTTGTTAAGTTTTTTTTCGTCGATATTGAACGAGTCAATAATATGTTTTGAAATTTTATTAAGATTTGATGTACTATAATCCTCTGTTTTGGTAAAAATTTGAGATTCAATAATACTTATTGGGTCTCTCGATGTGACATATTTTGGGGTAAACAAACCATTTTCCTCGGGAAGGTGTGTGTGTATAAAATTTCTCACCCTTGGGTATCGATTGTACCGCAGAAAGAGCAAATTGTAAAACATTTAAAAATTGAATAAAAAATCTGAATGGCAAAATTGTCAAATATCAGGACAAATCATAGTTAAAATACAATTTGTTTGTCTAAAATCACTTAAAAAATATTGATCGTTAGTTTTGTCAGTTTTTTTACATCCAAATTTTATCGCCCAATTTTCTCAGATAAAAAGTTAATATTTTATTCCGGAAATGTTATAAATCACCATGTTGCACATAACATGGCTGTTAAAAAAAAAAAAAAAAAAAAGGTATTGGGGCTTCCAGGCGCGTTGCGCCCTCTAGCCCCGAAGATGTTTAGTATAAAGCCGCTTTTTAACTTCACTTAAAATGCCACGTAAGCTACGTAAGAATATACGTAAGAGGAAGAGAGCATTGAAACATCCAATAGTAAAACTGACACCACAACAACAGTTGCAACAACAAATGCTGAATGACCCCACTATGTTGCAACAAATGTCAAGCAATCCTATGCTTTTAAACCGAGTCATTGGTGCACAGAGTGGAGGTTTAAGAGCGGCACTTTTAGCGAAAATGGCAGGCTATGGTGGAGCTGCAGACGGAACAGCCTATAACCCTCAAAGTCAAATGAATTTGAGTTCACTCAAAAATCAAATAACAGATGTCAAAAAGTCAAACATAGACATACAGAAGCAAATAAGTGAAAACGAAAAGAAACTAGAATATGACAGACACACAAAGAAACTCAATGAGTTAAACGTAGAGAAAAAGAAGAAAGAAGAACAACTGAAAGAACTAAGTACAGAGGAATATGCGAAAAAAGTGTCAGAAAAAGCAGCAGAAGTAGCAAAAATGGAACAAGATGTCATAAATTTGAAAAACCATACTACTCAATATAAAATACTGAAAGATGAAGAGATAAAACAAAAAGCCCTGAAGACATATATGGATAGCGATGAGTATAAAAAGGAAGTTGAAGCAAATGTAAAGGCAGAAAAACTTTTACAGTTGCAAAACCAAACCGTACAGTATGAAAACTTAGCACAAGAAAGTAAAAATAACGACGCGGCTATGCAAAAGGCAATGAAAAGCGCAGAATATATAAAAGCTAACAATGACTGGTTAGATGCCCAAGCCAACGCTAAAGCAGCCCAGCTTATAGGGTCAATAAGGACAAAAATACAAGCGGATGAAGACAGTTCAAATGAAGCTTTAACAAATGCTGACTTTAAGAACGCCTTCGAAGCTCTTCATAGTAAGGTGAAACAAGTGAACGACTTCTCATCTGGAAAGAAACTGAAGTCTGAAGGTTTCGACAAAGAGTTAAAAGAAGTAGCACAAAATATGACGAAAATAACAGATGCAGCAACGAGACAGGCAGTTCAAAGTGCCTATGACGCCGTTAGAGCAACTGTTGTGGAAAGTCAAGAAAAAGAGTTACAACAGACCAAAACAGACCTAGTAAATGCTTTCTTAAGAACGAAAAGTCAGGTAGGACATTACGCTGCAGATGGAACATATGTGCCAGCTGGTGGAACTTATATACCACCAAACCCTCCAAGAGAAGCACCTGCACCAGGACTACCTAAAACATTTACATCGTCACATGGACACAGACACAGGCATGCACCAAAACCAACACAACAACCAACAGTTCAAAACCCTGCACAACAACCACCTCCACAACCAGCACAACAACCAACAGTTCAAAACCCTGCACAGCAACAACCACAAACAGAGCAAGGACATAAAAGAAGTAGAGAACAAGGAAACCAAGAATTCTTAAAAATGCTTAAAGAAGACTATGGTTACCCAGATACTATTGACTTTAGTGACAGATATAAAGAAGCTATTCGAAAGTTCAAGGATGGAAATACTGACCCGAACCTATTTAGCTTTATGGCTCTGCACCAAAGGGGATATAATCTCAAACCTGGAAAATACAAGCTCGCTAAGGGATATGATTTAATAGCATATCATCCAAATGACATGAACGAATTTACTCCGAGATATTTGATGTCAGAGCTAAATGACAATTTAACTCTCTTCATGAAACGCGTAAAAAATAGAGACGGAACGAAAGAAGAAAGGTTTATGAGTCCGGATGACTTAGAAAGGGAACTTTTTAAAAACGGTCTCGGAATATATGAAATGCCAGCAGATGAGGTACAAGAAACTCCACAGGAAGAACTAGTTCAGATACAACCAGACATGGAAGAAATAGTTCAGCAACAACAGCTAGAAGAGCCTGAAGGAAACGAACAAGTCCTTCCTTTGGAAACTAACTTCACAGAACTAGATGAAGATTTGGAACAGCCGAAAAATCTTGACCCTCAACAAGAGTATGCGGAGAATATGGAATATTTCCAAGAGTCTAAAAAAAATTCGGCTGACATAGTAGAAGAATATCGAAAAATGTTTGCCGACATACAAAAGACTCCAACACCAGATGAAAATATTCAGCATAGAATGGAGGTACTGAAAGAAAATGTACACAAATACAATAATCCTTTTTACTTACGAGCATTTAACGTTCAATCTTCGGACGAACTCGGTGAAAATAAAAGGTTAAATTTCAACAAAACATATAGAAATGAAACATTGTTTAAAGTTCATTCAGAACCTAACCAATATGGAAACAAACCTACTTTTGTTTCTGCAGACTATGGAACTACAATGAGATGGGGTCATAAAGCTAATCCGGATAGGTGGTTCATAAACTTACAACCTCAATTCCAAGAAGTTGTAGACGCAATGGAAGTCAATGGTGAACGAGATATAGCTGGTATTTTAAGCGCGGCTTTAATGCCATTGAAAGATATGAAACATGCAGATATTTTGGACCAGTATGAAATGAACATGGCTGATGGAAATATAACACCTGACGTTCTAGAACATTTATCTCAAAGAACTACACAGAACCATAGAGATGGTATATTTGTGAAGAGTTTAGAAAGAAAGTTAGGGAGAGCGAAGGAAGAGAACCTATTGTACATGACCTTGCAAACGAAAGTTTACAAAATGTCATAAAAAACTTACTTTGCAGACAATGAACCGAGAAGGGATGAATATTTAAGTAAACTCAAATGGACAGTACCAAATGAAATGTTAGTATTGAAAAACATGTTCCTTGACAAAATAAAACCAAACTACAGAAATAAAACGACGCAAGACTGAAAGATTGGTAAAAGCTTTCCCATTCACAAAAGATATAGTTGGTAACATGGAAAGAAAACCAGAATGGCTACAAAACATATATTTGGAAACGAGTTATTCCATATGGACAGGCACTGTTTGAGAGCTTGAACCGGAAACTCAGGAAGAGTCATGCAAACAATACGCAAAGACTCAAATACAAACTATGACAAACTCTTTCTAGGATATAGGTTACCTGAGATGGGCGACCAGAGCCCAAAGGCAAAAAGGACATGGGAAATTTACAACATACTAGGTGAACATGAGGCAAAGATGCAACAACTTGAAGCAGAGGGCAAGTTACCAAAAGCACCAAAGAAGAAGAGAGAGTAGAACAAAGTGAAAGTAGTGAAGAAGTAACTTCATCTAGTGAAAGTAGTGGCAATGAAGGAAAAAAGAAGAGTTAAAAAACTCAGTCAGGAAGAAAGTAAAGCTTGGTCCACGTGGGTTCTATTATGACATATAAATCCAAACTATTCTATATTTTTACCCATATGAAATGTACGCCGCTCAGAATATAACGCCAACAGTTTTGGATGCTATGAATGGAAATTTCCGAATGGTATAACGAATGCGACAATGCCATTAGAAGGTCAGAAATAGTTCCTGGAACTTACGAATATACAACTGCTGTTTCTTATGGAAACGTAGGTGAGTTTGGAGAAGGTTCTTTCAACAACAGTAGATATTGCTTGCGACAGGTTCATATAATTTCTATTGACAACTCTTTCTTATACGTGGAACAAGACATTGAAATAAAACCTTCTGCCAAGTTGTCTGACAAGAAAGGTTGCAATGGAATTTTCTATGTCGGATACCAATATGCTCCAGAAGTTTTCATGGGATATAAGATATATTCTAACTCTGACTTAGTTCAAACAGTAACCTGGGCAAACTATGAATGGTTCGCTTTGAGAAAACTCAGTACAACCACAAGCTAGAGAACAAACAGACCAGTATGCAAACTATTGAGAAATAAGAAGACTTGACCCTAACGTTCCAGGAGTTTATGTTGACCTTTCTGGACAAACTGCAGCAGCAGTAACCAAAGTAAAATTGAAACTTAGAGTTCCTTTGTCATCTTTCCTCATCTTCAGGTTTTTTAAGATACTTGCCAAACTGGGCAGGAAAAATTTCTATCGAACTTACTCCAAGCAAAAATAACTTAGTCATTGCACCAACACAAGACCCATTCACTCTTACAGACGTAAAGGGAGCAAATCAAACGTCATTCGCCGAATTTTGCAAAGACAAAGTTGACTTAGACTTTGGTTTCTAACCTCAACACTGAAGTAAACTATTATTTCAATGCTGCTGGAACTGCTTGGGACCCAGTTAAGTTCACATGCGAAAAATTTGAATGCAAGAGAATAGAAAGCAGACTTGCAGTCTATATGTTGGACCCAGATATTTCAAATGCTTTAGCTGCCAAATATATTGCAGTTCCACTTATGTTCCCTATACACAAATATCTGTCAAAGACTTTGCAGGTGAAGTTGGAAACCAAAGTGCTGACCCAGGTGCAAGAAACAGATATTGCCTTAACAACTGCAATGAAACATGCAGATACTATGTTTGTACTGTTCAGACGAACTATAAATGACTATTCTTGCTTCTACAACCCTGGTATTAAATACCATTAAACATAGATGGCAAATACTATCCAAGAGAAGAATATTCTACAGTTGAGGATATGAGGTCATACAACTTGACATTAGATGCTATGAACTTTAACAACAACTTCACAACAACCATTAACCCTGAAATGCAAAGTTCTATTATGCCATATGTGAAAGTATGGACTCATGCAGGAGTCAAAAAACTCAATATACAAATGGAGACCGTTCAAACTTTTGGCTTGGCATTCCATTTGCTGACTCAGAAGACTTTATGGGTGGTATTTCAACTGTTGGTACAGTTCAAATACAATATACTTGGTGACAGAGACGGTCCAGATGAATTGAAAGCAAAGAAGTTTACAAAACCAATAGCACTTTTCACGGAAGATGCTCTTTTGAAAATTCGTTCGATGAAACCTGCTGGGGCTCCTCAGATTGGTATAACGACAGCTTCCATCGAGCAGATTTTGGCAGCAGGTCAGTAAGTTGTTCTTGAACTGACTTCTCTCCGTCAAATATTGACAGTACGCCAGTTTTGATATAATATTGTATTATAAACTTTCCTTTAGAAATATCGGTCAGTTTTGTTGTTATATTTTTGTCAACGTCAAGAACTTTCACCATCTCAGTTATACCAACTTTCTTTGCTTTATGAAAATATTTTGGTTCAGCAAAGACTGCTATTCTATAACATTTTCCATTGTTTGTGTAAAGAACTACTCTGTCAATGAACTTGTATTGTTTGTGTGTGTAAACTTTGTTTTGCTTCAATTCGAAGAGATACTCAAATACGTCCATCTTTTTATTCTAAGTAAAATGTCATTTCCGAAAAATAGAAGCGTAAGTGTTTCAAAAGGTTTAATGGCGATGGCAGATGTGAAGTTAAATTCACCAACTCAAACAAACAGTCAAAGTGTTGTTGTCAATGTCAAAGAAAGAGATGTTGAAGTGGGGAAACCATACGAAGACGAAGATGGTATAACAATAGTTCCTGTAAAAGAACAACCAACATATCCTGAAGTTAGCAGAGACTTAAGTTCTGTTGCAGATATTCGAAATGACTACCAACAACTTAAAGACAAACTTAAAACTCAGGAGAAGATTTGTCAAGCTTTAGGTCTAATGTTAAACTTGGTCGAACACAACCCTGTAAAAGTGAACTCATATGTCATCGCACCTCATGAAATTTTGAAAGAACTATTGAAACTTTTGACAGAGGCAGATGATATAAACATCAAAGAAATAGAACCCGACATTGCTTGCTGTGGTGTTTCATATAATGTCATTGACAAGATATACGTTATGAAAGGAGGTGAAACGTTGAACTTAAAATATAGTTTCCCAGACGTCATAAAATATTTGACGACCACAACATTTCATTAAAATTTAGTTGCTAAGTAAATGTCAAAACTTCTTGAAAGATGTTTGAAGAAAAACAATATAGACTTTATTTCATGTAAAGGACTTTACACACTTTTGAACTGAAAGACCCTGTTTTGTTTGTTCGTGTAGACAAAGGAAAGTTCTATGTCTTTACAAAATATTTGAACTTCTTAGACAGAGAACTTCAAGAAACACCATGTGAAAGTTTAGATGAAGTTCTTCTCCACTTTCAGAAAAACTTTTAAATATATGTAAATGGCAGAAGACATAGTGGTTTATACTATTACGACTAAAAACCCTGAGTCATATAATTCTATAACAACAAACTTACAAAGTCCTCAAGGACGATATTGTAAACTGACCTTAAACACGATGACGACTAAAGCCTGTTTTGCTCTTTTGACACCAGAAGACTTTGTTGTTGTGAATGGTAAAAAATACTTCTTTGAAGATACTTACTCAGATATACCACCAACAGGTTTTGTTGACTTATTTAATACTTTAAGGACGGATGTAACATGTGCTGCAACTAGAGCAGGTTTCATTATGTTTGGATGTCCGACTGAGTTTAGTATAAACGATATGAGCTATAATACAAAACTTATATCTGGTTTTTACTACCAACAGTTTCCTATAACAGGAAAAGGTGTCATACAAGGTCTATCCGTTCCATTGACTTTAAGTAACCTATTTTATATATTGTTTCAAACTTAGGTTCAAAGTGCTATTCGAATGTCGACAGAAACTACTATGACCAAAAGATACTCATGCGTATAAACAACACTTTCTCTGCTGGTTTGCCTATTGTTCATTCGAATGCAGAGTTTTCAGCTTTAGTAAACTCAAACACTTTAGCAAACATAAACTTAACCTTAGTTGACGCAAACTTTGTTCCTGTAAAACTTTTATGTCCTATGTATTTGTCAATGACGGCAGAAAGTTTCGAATTGGAAGATGCAACTGGTGAAAGTATTGTACTACAAGAACAACTTCAACAACAAATAGCTCAAGAACAACAAATGTAACAAATGGAACAAATGCAACAACAAGCTCAAGAATAAAAAAATATTTTTTTTTATTTTTATAAAAATGTACAGAATAGATGTTTCAGATTTTTATGACTTCCAAGCATTCAGAAATATGTGTCCATTTCGAGACTATAACAAAGCAGTCGAGAATTTGAAACGTTTAGTCATTTATGTCGACTCTGCCCCAGAATGTTATGTCATGAAAGAATGGGATGTAGTCTTTAACAAACCAAGAGCAACCATAGTTTCAGAACAAGAATGTAAACAGAAACTTAAGAAAATAAAAGTCGTACAAGTTGGTATGAAGATGTTAGATGCTTGGGATATCTTATTGTCAAAGTTAGAAGATTTTTCAGTTCGTTGGTATAAAGTTTTATACACCTTCTCCAAACTTCTATTCTATCTTCACTGGATATAAATATGAACAAGTAGAATGGAAAGAAAATGTTATAGAAGCTTGGTTAGACCATGTCAAAGAATTATATGCAATGGAAACGAAAGAGTCTATGAGTATATCTTATGTTGGTTTGCAAACATCTTACAACATCCAAGTGCTAAAAATGAAACTGCTCTCATTGTAATTGGAAAACAAGGAACAGGTAAGAACACTTTCTTTACAGATATCTTATGCAAACTGTTAGAAGGCTATTCGAACCCGAATATGACAAACTTAGAAAACATCTGCGGTAAATTTAACTCTTCAATAGAGAATATGAAACTTATAGTATGTAACGAACTTCAAAGTATAGATACAACAAAAGTTTTGAACTCGGATGCTTTGAAGAGTCTTATAACAGACAAAGTTGGAGTTGTTGAAAGAAAATATAAAGACCAAAGAGTTTGTGAAAATGTTGCAAACTTCGTCATGGTTTCAAACAATGCCGTTCCGATGAAGTTAGAAAGTTCTGACAGAAGATATGTAGTTGTCAGAACGTCAGAAGCTCATATGCAAGATACAGAATATTTTGACGACTTAGCAGAAACTTTGACACCTAACTTTTACAACCACTTGTTCTCATATTTCATGACATTAGATATTTCAAAGTTCAATCCAAGACAAATTCCACATACCGAAGAGAGACAAACATTGTTAGAAGCAAACAAGAGTGTATATGAACTGTTCATAGATGAAACCGACTTTGAGTGTTTAGATGAAAGGTCATTGTACGATTCGTATAAACAGTATTGTCAAGAGTATGGTTATATGACAGCGTCTAAACGAACATTCTTGGCAAATGTCAAAAGTCTTTTAGACGTACAGAATGGTGTATATACAAAGAAAAATTTTTCTGAGTAAATTTTAAAAAAAATATTTTTTTTATCCGATAGAAAAGATGACAAAATTCATCTCAGTCAACAAGTACATGTCAGGACTTAAAGAAGAACTAGACCCATTCACATATTTGAATGTTTACTTCTACCATTTTGAAAAGTCTACATTTGACAAAGTTTGGAACATCGAACCAGTTAAGTTTGCTATTGTGACTAAAAATGGTGCGAAATTTGAAGACTTAGACATAGAAGGTTTGTTAACAGTCAAAGAAAGTTTTGACAGAAGGTTCTCAAACCTTAAAGAAGGCAAAGCATACAAACTTGTTATACCTTATGAACCAAAGAAAGCAGACGACTATGAATATTATGAGTCTAAGATAGTTGAAGTTCAAGGTAAATTGGGTAAAAAGATTTTAGAGTCTAAGCCAGTGTTTGCTCCTAAAGAGGAAGAGAACATTGACATTGACCCAGAAATGTTCTAAAAATAAAATTTTATTTTTACATGTCAAATTTCTTTTTCTCTGGCTCTGGTTCTTTCTTCTCTTCTTCTACTTTCTTTTCTCTCTTCTTCTTTTCTGGTGGAGTTATGTCAAACTTCTCAGAACCATATTTTTGTAAAAGTTCTTTGTCCTTTAATAGCTCTTCTATTCTGTTTTCTATTTCATTTTCAAGAACAGCGCATGTGTCTTCTTTGCATTCTAAGAAGTTTTGTTGGACTTCATCTCTCCAAGAGGCGTCATCTCTGTCAACAAGTCTGTCATTGACAAATTTTAAGACTGCTCTGCTTAAGGTTTTATGGTTCTTGTCATATTCCCAGAAACAGAACTTTAGAACAAATTCCCCTTTCTTGTTTACACTATGTAAGATTTTATGGTCGACAGATGTTTTGCTGTCGAAAAGCTTGTCTCGAATATAGATAGCGAAATCGCTAGACATTTCCTAAAAGATAAAAATTTTAATTTTTCTAAAAATATGTTAGAAAAAAAGTTTGCTGACATTGACAAAAAATTTGAGAATGTTTTAAATAAGAACAAGAGGAAGTTGGAAAATGCTCAGATAAACCCATACATGACAAGTTCTTATTTGCTCAGAATGGTATAACAGGTCTAATCGCACCACCTGGGTCGGGTAAGACTTTCACTTATCTTAAAATGGCTGCACAACAACAAGAACTAGATGAGAAGAACCCATTCTATGAGTTAGTAGTCATTTGTAGTACTTCTGGTCAATTTGACCAAACCGTCAATTCGTTCAAAGATATTATAAAAAAGTCTAAGTTAGTATGTATAAAAGACTCTGAGTTGTTAGATTGGATAAAGAAGTACCAAAGAAGAGTTTTGAAGTACAATGCTATAAATGAGTATGTCAATTCTAAGTTTAAAGACCCAAATGAGGAAATGCAGAGAATATTAGAGAAGAAACACTTCCGAAACAAACAGAAAGAGATTGAGTACCTTTCGAAGAAATTGCAATCTTACGATTGGAAGACTTACCCTCACAGATGTCTTCTTATCTTAGATGATTTCGCCTCTCATCCTTTGTTAAAGAATAGAGAACAAGACATGTGTCGAATTCTTAAGAAGCTCAGACACTTTAACATTTCAGTTGTCATTTGTGTACAGACAGCAAGAGTTTAAGTAAGGATGTAAAGAGAATACTTACTGACATTGTACTTTTCCCCGGATTGTCCGAAGACGATTTCATGGAACTTATGAAAGAGTCCATGGCAGGTAAGTTTGACAGACATGAACTATGGGAGAAGTACAAAGTCATACAAGACCCTCATACTTCTTTCAGAATTCACATCTACGCGAACAAAGTTCAATTGTAAAAAGTCAAGCGTAAAAATGTAAGTGTTTGAGTCTTAGTCTGTTGTGGTGCTGGGGCTGTCGGTTCTTCTGGCTTTGGAATGGACTCGGTTGGTGGTACGTCGGACATTCGTTTGTGTCCTGTCGGATGGAAGGACTTTTCCTGTCGGAAGGAAGGACTTTTCCTGTCGGAAAGAAAAACTTTTCCTGTCGGAAAGAAAAACTTTTCCTGTCGGAAAGAAAAATTTTCCTGTCGGAAAGAAAAATTTTTCCTGTCGGAAAGAAAAATTTTTCCTGAAGGTCGGCCAAAAAGTTCTCAATTTTCGAAAATTTGAATGGTTTACGGACGGACAACTGGAAAATTTTTTCCTGTAGGAAGGAAAATTTTTTCCTGTAGGAAGGAAAATTTTTTCCTGTAGGAAGGAAAATTTTTTCCTGTTGGAAGGAAAAACTTTTCCTGTTGGAAGGAAAAACTTTTCCTGTCGGATGGAAGGACTCGGAATGCCAGAAGGATTTGACAAGACAATTTACCTTATAGAGCTACCTGAGCCATCTTTGGTGTCAAGCTTGAAAAATAAATGGTTCATTTACTCTTCCTCTTTGAAGTTATCGAAATACTCTGTTATCTTTTCCTTCAGTAGCGGTAAGTCTTCTTTGAATGTAAGTATTGTACAACCTTTCATATCATAGTGTGTTTGAGGTAACGTATCTTGAACTATCTGTTTAACATCTTCATTTGGTGTCATTGAAATCGGTAAGTTTTCGCGATAGAACCAATTTCTGTCAGATTTGTAAATCTTAGCAAGGTCGTAAAAGCTTTTGTTGTTTCTTCTGACTAAATGCAACATAACCATATCTCTGTCTTCTTCATTTTCCATCTCTTCAGTGTAAATCATATACTTATAGTTCTTTTCCTTTCCTTTTGGTACCGAACGTGGTATTCTTTTCTGTATGTTTTTGTCTTTTGCTTCAAGCTTGTTCTCTAGCTCTTCACGTTCTGGTCTATGAAGTTCGTCAAGAAGTTTACAGACATACCATGAATAGCGAGCTGAAGCCCATTGTGCCACATTATTTACAAGAAGTCTATGTACATAATATCCTCTCAAACCGTTTGGCAATTTTTCACGATTTTCATAGAGTTTTGGCGACTGGGGTTTTTTACCTGCTCGCTGTTCTTCACTGTTTTCAGAAAAAAGTATGTCTCGCTGTGCTTCATTTAATAGTTCAATAGTGCTTTGGTTCCTAAACCAGTCTTGTGGTTTCTTAGTATCTGGAGCAAAACATGCTGTCAAAATACTTTGCATTTGGTACATGTCATCTTTGACCGAACGAATGAGACGTAACTGTTTGTTATACTGAACCCACTCGTATTCTTCACTTATGGCTTCATGAACGATAGCAGTTGTTGTGTTCTCTGTTGTTGTCATATCTGTCTTTACATACAAAATAAAAAAAAATATTTTATAAAAACTAGCGTTATTTTCTATCTTGTATAAAAGACCAAAAATAAACGCTTTACATGTATTTTTCAGCAACTTCGTCAAATAATTTTATAGCTTTGTCGATCTCATCTACTTCAAACGTTTCTTTACCTTTCGTGGGAGCACCATACATTTTCTCAAACTTTTCAAGTAGTTCTGTTTCAGCAGCTCTCATATCGTTAACGAACACAACCTTAACTCTATTGACTGTATTGTCATATCTTTGAGTTATATTAAATGTTCTTCCTATCTTATATCTCTTTGTATTGAAGTCCTTCGGTTTCTGAACGATGTAAAGTAAGCCTTCACTGCAACGTTCCGTATCGAATGAACCATAAGTTATGAAATTATATCCAACAACTGGGTCAATCCAGAACAAAACTACTGGTATAAGACTTTTGTCGATGAGATATGCTCTTGTTCCATAGAATCTTACCGATATCATCAGCTCAGGATTTCTTGTCAAAATTTTCTGAGTTGAAGCATTTTTAACCCAGTCGTGTGCTTTCTTTCCTTCAGATAGTGTTAAAATGTCTGACAAAGAATATTTTTTGTATTTCTTTGAGTATCTTACGTTTAAATCACCTATTCTAACTATTTTGGTCTCATTGTCTATCTTTTTAACTGTTTCAAACTCAGTGCTTGTCATTTCCTGTTCTTACATACAAAATAAAAAAATAAAAAAAATAAAAACTAACGTTAATTTTATTTTTTCTATCTTGTATAAAAGATATGATTTTCATGTGTTTTTTTTACTGTTTTCATGTGTTTTATGCAAGACCGAGAAAAGTCGGTCTAGAGAAATTTCACTGTTTTCATAGAGTTTTTTTACGATTTTCATGAGTTTTAGGCGACTACGGTTTTTTCCGTACTCGCAATTTTTTACGATTTTCATGTGTTTTTTCACTGTTTTCATGTGTTTTAGGCGAGTACGGTTTTTTCCCTACTCGCAAATTTTTACGATTTTCATGAGTTTTAGGCGACCAGGATTTTTCCCCTACTCGCAATTTTTCACGATTTTCATAGAGTTTTTTTACGATTTTCGTACGGAATCTCGACCCGCGGTTTTCCACCGGTCGCAAACATATGAGGAAATTCATGAAATTTGGTCATTTTACTCAGCAAAAATATATTTTAGATCTAACCAGGTCCCTCGGTCAAATGAACTTCTCTGAAAATGGTGACAACATGACATTTTGACAACAGTCCAGGAAATAGACTTCTTCGTAAATGTTTTTGTCAAGACTTTCAGGGATTTTTTTTTACGAAGTGTCAAAGTTCTCTTCGTCAAAAAAATACAGTTATATAATGAAATTTGGTCATTTTACTCAGCAAAAATATATTTTAGGTGAAGAGGTGAGATCTCACCTGTTTTCTCACCTGTTTTCTCACCTCTTTTTCACAAGCGTTTTACATGAATTGTACGATGTATATTTGAAATCCTAAACAGTTTTGTAGCTTCTATTTCTTCTGTCAGTATGTCAAAAGTTTTAACTATGCCGAATGTTTCTTTATATTTCTTCTTGACGTCAGATAGAAGGAAATCGTCAGCTGTTGGATAGTTTTTGTTCAGAAATGTCAACATGTCCATTTTATCTTCTGCTGGTTTCTCTGCTTCTTTCTTTAAATCTGCATAGTCGTTTCGCATTCTTTCTATCTCTTTGACGGAGTAGTTATATTTCCTCATTGCTGCTTTACATTTTGAACATTGTGGGTTCATTTTAGCATTGTACATTGAAATAAAACCTGCTAAAACAACTAAGGCGTCAATGGTTTTCTTTAACTCAAAAGTTGCTGGTTTTATCTGTTCGTTCCATACTTTACCTCTTTTATCTTTATCTCTTATCTGCCATACACATTTTGCAACTAACGAAACAAAGTTGTCGTAGGTCTTAAATTCTTCAGATTTGTATATGTCAGAGATGTTCTTATATAACATGTCGCAATCTTTGTCCATGACTTTGTGGTTGCAATGAAATCCAAGAAACTCATAGTTTACCTTACGTATGAACTTCTTGGTTTCTACTGAGTCAGTTGCTTTGACTTCTATTTCATCGAATTCTGGAATAGTAAGCTTTTGTTGTTGTATTCAGGAAGTTTAGGTAGATGGTCAATAATATCCTGCATTTCATAAAGATATTCTTCATTTGTTTCATCTTTTGCACTACAGTCTAAAACTCCTTGGAGAAGTTCTTGCTTTATCTTCTGGATTTCTGTTTCGAAAGTATATGAAGAAGGAATGAAGCTTTTCATCTCTACTAACATTGAAGTTGGGTTCATGACTAACGAGTTTGGTGCTGTTGTTGCTAACATGTTCTTACAATAAAAATAAAAAATATTTTTTTTAAAAAACTAACTTTTTTTATGTTTTTTGTGAAAGTGTCAAAATTCATGAAAATTCAACGGGTGAGAAAAGAGGTGAAAAAAGAGGTGAGATCTCACCACTTCACCTAAAATATATTTTTGCTGAGTAAAATGAGTTTTTGGTTGAAAAATACGGTGGAGCCACTTTTGGCTCGACCTCAAAAACAAGCATTTTGTGAAGAATATACCAACCCGCGGGATTCCGGCGGTTGCTTTTTTATACAAAATTCAACGGGTGAAAGAATACGATGAAGAAGTCATGACAAAACATAGACAAGAAAGTTCATGAGAAATTAGATGAAGAAGTCTCAACAAAACAAGCATTTTGTGAAGAATATACCACCTGCCGGAATTCCGGCGGTTGCTTTTTATACAAAACATGTACGATGAAAGTCTTGACAAAACAAGCATTTCGTGAAGAATATACCACCTGCCGGAATTCCGGCGGGTGCTTTTTATACAAAACATTGACGATGAAATCTATCTCCTGTGTTGTTGTCAAAATGTCATGTTGTCACACTTTTTCAGAGAAGTTAAAATGACCTGGTGACCGAGTGACCTGGTGACGTAGTGACACCTAAAATATATTTTTGCCGAATTCAATAAAAATAAAATGGTTCATTTACTCACAATATTTTTGTACAAAACGACCCCAACCTTTTAACCTCTCTTCTGTAGCTTCTAATGAAACTTTAGCGAGTTCATATTCTCTAAATTCTCTCTTTAAATCTTCTTGTTCCCATTGGTCTAGTTCGTATGGAGAATCTCTATAACCAGAACATATCTCATGTTCATGTTCTATTTGTTTTTCATGCATTTTTCTAACTTCTTGTTCGAACAAAGGTTTTGCATTCTCTACTGTATCTTCAAGTTCTTCTTCATCTAATTTCTCATGAACTTTCTTGTCTATGGAGTCCATAATTTTTCCAACTGCTATACAATATTTTGGAGAAGCCCACATTGCTATATAGTTTACAAGTCTTGGGTCTACATACGTTCCTCTAACCTGTTTGATTTCATCGGGAATTCCTGCATTAACATTGTATAAAAAGCACCCGCCGGAATTCCGGCGGGTGGTATATTCTTCACGAAATGCCTTAAAATACTCTTCCCAGGACTTATTTTCCAACAACTTTCTAAAGTCTTTCCTAAACTGCTGACACATATTTGTTACATTTATATAACCATCCTTGTCTCTACGTAAGACTTCAATACCGTTGTAAGTGCCTTTTGTGAATGTTTCGCCATTAGATTTGTTCGTGAACGTTTTGGCTTCGACTGTCATACTGTTCTTACATAAAAATAAAAAATATTTTTGGCTTAACCGTCGGACATTCGTTTGTGGCTTAACCGTCGGACCACAACGATAAAAATCTCATTTTAACTCACTTTTTTTCTATCTTAAGAAATTCATGAAATTCAAGAGGGTGAAAAAACAGTGAGAAAACAGGTGAGATCTCACCTCTTCACCTAAAATATATTTTTCAATACTTTTTCAGCACTTTTCCGTAGTTGTATATGAAAGACAATTCGAGATAAAAGTCATAGTACAATGGTATAATATGCTGCACACCGTTTGTTTGTGAACCAAACTTGAAAGTCAGAGAAACTGTTACTAGGTGGTTCGTAGAATTTAGAAGCAAAGTCATAAAAGTCCTTACCGATACACAGAAAACTGTTGTTGCTTGAACTGAAACTTGCATGACACATGACATTTTGAGGATCGAACACGTTTCTATAAACTGTCAAATCTGCTGGTGGAAGTATAAATTTAAATGGACCATCTGGTGGTAATGGTTCGTTCTGGTTTAGTAACCGAAGAAATTGCGCCCAAGAACGTTTGTCCACCCCCCAATATAAAAACTCTGTATCTCTTGGAGGGTTAATTTCAATCTTTTGAAATGAAACTGTGGAGTTCATCTGTCGTATTCTAGTTTTAGATAGTATGTTCCATTTAGTAAAGAGTGGTATTTTTCTTGAAAATTCCCAGTAGTATTTGTTTATTTGAGTTTGAAAGTCATTTAGAGTTTTTTCAAGACTTTCGTCTGAACGAATTGTAAAGATTTTCATTTCGTCAAATTTTTCTATTAGACCATCAGAGCCTTTATACTGACCGTGAAAATATACTGCGAACATGAATGCATTAGTTCTATTTGAAAACAAAACTCTTCTAAATCCTATTGCCTTTGCATCTGAAGGACTTTGAAGCCAACGAATTGGATAGTCAAACCTGTATGTTCGGGATAAAATTTCTTCATCTGATATAGTCCTACCAGCGTTTGTAAAGATATAGTCTAACGGTTTTGTATCTGCTACTTTTGTTCTTTGTTTTTCAACCTGAAGCATTTAATATATGTAAAAATATACTGTTTTAAAAACGTTTTAAAATGGTATGCCATATAGCTTCTTGAATTTGTTAAGAAGTATTTGAACGCGTTTTCCATCTGTATCTCTAGTGTTTACATAAGCATAGCCTGCCTTAGTAAAACATACTTGTAATTTCCTATAGTTTACGCCGGTATAAAAGTAGAAAGAGTCTTGTTCTTCGCTATAGTAGTAAAACTCAAGCGTATGCTTGCCATAGTCTGTAATTTCAATTGTTTCATCTTCTAGTTCGTCGACAAATTCGAATACAATATCTCTAAAATTGCTTTTGTTCTTATTGTTTTCAGAACGAGTGACCCAACGCAAGTTTTCAAGTCTATTGTCGTTTCTTATACGGTTTATATGGTCTACAAAAGGTAAATTGTTATGATTCGGTATAAAATGAGTTGCAATGACAACATGTTTAAGATAGTTTTTTCCACCCATATTCACAATAGCATATCCGTCATTTCGCTCCCATTCGCTTAAAACTCTTTTTGTCTTTTTGTTTCTGACTTCAAATGACTCACAACAGTGAATTTCATATTTCTCATCTAACAAACAAGTTTCCCAACGGTCTGTTCCAACAAACTCAGCGTACATTTCAAATAAAATAAAAAAATGTTTTTTTAAAAAAATGTTTTATTTTAAATGGTATGCCATTTCATATTTCTCATCTAATTTCTCATGAACTTTCTTCATCTAATTTCTCATGAACTTCATCGTCAATGTTTTGTAAAGACTTCTTCATCTATGTCTTCCCAACGGTCTTTTCCGACAGACTCAGCGTACATTTTTATAAAAATAAAAAAATGTTTTTTCTTTACTTTACATAACCACCTGCTGCCAAAAGTCTTTGACGCCAACCCATACCAGCTAATGAAGGTTGACTTGGTTTAGTATTGAAACTAACCTTTGGTTTTGGTTTATCTTCAGTTTGTGGCTTCCCTTCTTCTATCTGTTTTTCGTCACTTTTCGGTTCATCTGACTTTACCTCACTTGCAGGTTCAGTTGTGTCGTTAACATCTTCATAAATATCATATGCCATTTGTTTTTGTTTTCCTTTCAACTTTTTGTGTTTGTTGTAAAGTTTAGAATATTTCGACTCTAAGTCAATGAGATGTTCTATAATGAACTGTTGGTCAGTGAAGTAAACTTTTCCATCTGTTGTCTCGAAAGCTCCTTCAGACTTCAATATTTTATTTGTGAGAGTCTGTTTCTTTTTTGAGATACTAGCCGTTCCATTTTTATGAAAAGTGACTTTGTAGTTAGAGTTTGTATTTCCAGACCTGGCACTTTCTATTATTGAATTTTTCTCTTCATCTGTAAGTTCTTTGACAGGTTTTGACAATGGTTCTGAACTTTTTGTTTGTGGTGTCAAATCTACCGTTTCAACTTCTTCGGTCATTTCATCTCAGTAAAAATTTTAGTTTGGTTTGTTTTCAACTGGTTGTTGAGGTTTTTTAAGTCGGTCTAAAACTTCCTGAGGTATAGGAAGAACTTGACAAACACGTGGTTGTGTAACTGCTGGAAGCCGGCAAATCCATCTTGAGCCCATTTGTCTCAATGCTGTATTGTTCATTTCATCTCAGTAAAAAATTTTACATTCCCACGTTTGAGGCGGTTGAGGTTTGGTTGTTGTTTACCCACTGTTGTGCATGGTTATATCCTCTGTTAAAGAATCTTTCACCTTGTCCATGTAGTGCCCTGCTTGGTTATAGTAGTCATTTGCTTTGTTATAGTAGTTTCCTGCTTGTCTTCCTACATTGTCCATCCATCCTTGAACTTTTCCTCTTGTTCAGGATTTGGAATAAGATTTGCTGCATCTCGTGCTACATCCCAACCTTTCTGTACGGTTTGTATAATAGGTTGTGCTTTCTCTTTCAGTATAACCTAATGTACTCAAAATCTTCCTTCCAATTCCCAAATGCACCCTCTGGCTAGTGTTTCCCACTGGGCAAAAATCTAGATGCGACTCCTGCTATTGCGCCAAATAAACCCATTTCTTATGGGTTAAAAATGACGAATTCAAACAAGGACCCGTATGTTTCTAAAGCGACAAAGAAAGCACTCATGGTAAAAAATCTTTAGTTCAACACCAAATGCTTGGTTTATGGATATCTTGGAAAAACATTCCGAGATATAGAGAAGATGACCACCATACTGGCTAATATTTGTCGGTCAAAACACAAGATACCTGTGAAGCCATACCATTATGGTCCAAAAATATTTTAGATGTGAAAACTGCTTTGACAATATTCGTTGACAAATACCATCCAACAAAACTGACATCTGACTGTGAAAGTTCTTTCAAATCAGACGATATTAAAAACTATCTGCGTTCAAAAAATGTAAACCAATATTTCATTGTCGACCAAACCATTCTGCTCTTGGTGTCATTGACAGTTGTATAAAAATCTTAAGAACTTAAATCAACCACAAGGTGGTGAGGTAGATGAAATGTCATATGACGACAAATATAGACACTTCTCCATGGCAAAGATGAGACAAGTTTTAAATATTTACAATAGCCGTAAACAAAAAGGTTTGGGAAACCATTCCCCTGAAGAAATGAAAAACAACCCTGACTTAGAGAAAGACTATATATTTTAATAGTTTAGTCAAAAGAGACAAACAAGAAAGAATGCCAGGCTTCAAACTTAAGAAAGGTGACAAAGTAAAAATAGAAATACCTAAACGCGACCCATATGAAAATACTATTGACTATGACAACAATGGGAACTCGACAGGTACTCACGTTCGTGTTCGTAAAAATAGAAGAAGTATACAAGAGAATATTATGAAGTTTTAGGCAAACATGGCAAAATGTACAGACTGCAAGCAGAAGATAAAACTACTATTGTCAGACCTCGTTTCAAACTTGTTAAGGTTCAAGGTGGTATACTTTCAAAGACAGTTCCTAACAAATATAAGACAACTCCTGACGAATATGCTAAAGAAGTTGAAAATGACGACTAAGCAAATTCTATACCATGCGTAAACTGTCATGTAAGGTGGCATGTAGTCTTTACTCTGTCCCGTTGTTTGCGTATACCCTGAAACGCGATGTGTATGGTTTCCTTCTCCCTGTGTGCTACCCCAGAAACAATTTATAGCAAACTGAACGTTGTCTTTAACATCATATCCTTTACCTTTTTTCATTGCTGACCAATCCCAAAATCTATGCTTATGCCAACCTGCTTCAGTTGTACTTAAATCTATGTAGTGACTGTGTGCAGGTAAGTTTTCACCTGAAATCGTTTTACTTCCACCTGTTTCCTTTGAAGAGTTTGCACAATACAAAAACCTGTCGACTATTTGAGTCCAAGTTCCAAAACCAAGTACTACTTCTGGTTTGGTAGAGTTCATTGACGTGTAAATAGAACCTATAGGATATAGTGTTTGAAGTATTTCTGTCTTTAACGTTTGAAGCTCTGTTTTGTCAGCTTTTTTATCATATAAATCTTGAGCAGTGAATTTAACATTGTTTTCATCCTCCATGACATAGACATTTCTACATCTAGTGTATTTCATCGTCGTTATGTCATCCTCCGATGTTAAACCTTGTGGAAAGTTAGGAGGTTTCCAATTTAATACATCCCCACCAGTTCCATCAGGTTCTTCAACCGTTCCTGCAATATTTTCTATACCAACAGTTGCGAAGAAATCGTGTGTATGGTTCTTATCTGCCTTCTTTTCAAGGCTAACGTTTAAGTTTGTAATATCAGATATAGTATGTGTATGTCCAACGTCACTTTTCCTGTTTAAGGTTTCTTGTAAGTTTGTAATATCAGATATAGTATGTGTATGTCCAACGTCACTTTTCCTGTTTAAGGTTTCTTGTAAGTTTGTAATATTTGCAATGGTATGTGTATGTCCAACGTCACTTTTCCTGTTTAAGGTTTCTTGTAAGTTTGTAATATTTGCAATGGTATGTGTATGTCCAACGTCACTTTTCCTGTTTAAGGTTTCTTGTAAGTTTGTAATATTTGCAATGGTATGTGTATGTCCAACGTCACTTTTCCTGTTTAAGGTTTCTTGTAAGTTTGTAATATTTGCAATGGTATGTGTATGTCCAAACGTCACTTTTCCTGTTTAAGGTTTCTTGTAAGTTTGTAATATTTGCAATGGTATGTGTATGAGTCTTTTTAGAATATTCGTTTTCAGCTCTTGTCACTTCACTTGACATTTTATTGTCAACATATGTTTTGTCTGCTAGTTCAGGATGAGTATGTTCTTTTGTTGCATATGTTGCATCTGCTCTGTCATGTTCTTCTTGAACTTTTTCAATGACATACTCTTTGTCAGCTTTGTTGTCAACATCTGCTTTTGTTGCATATGTTGCATCTGCTCTGTCATGTTCTTCTTGAATGTTCTTTTTGTCTAATGACATACTCTTTGCTCGCTTTGTGTCACATCTCTGCATTTCAAAAGAAAGTTTCTTTTTGTCATAGGCTTTCTTCTGTTGTTTAAAGTTCCTTTTGTTGGATTTATACAGACAGTATGGTTCCTATTGTCTTGAAATAGAAACTCATCTGTCATTGGGTTTAATGTCAGTTTTAAGTTTCCTTCTTTCAATGACTCAGATATCTTAGAATAGTTTGAAAAGTTTGTTGTGTTCTTATTTAGAGCTTGCACAATGAGTTGTCGGTTGTGTTGTATTTCTCTCATAGACGCTGTTTCTTTCGACATTTTTATTCTAGATAAAATATGCTTTCAATAGAAAAAGAAAATTCAAGAGTTGCTACAACTAAACCATTAGATGAACTTTTTACTAATGTCGGTCAAAAGTTTGAGACAGAGACCGTAAAACATGAAGGCTATCGTTTTGACTACCCCTTAAGATGGCTAAGAGACCCATCCGTCACAAAAGCTATTGGCTTTCGTAGAATGAAGTTCATTTCAGAAGCCATACATGGTTTCCCATTTACGGTCGCTTTTGAAGTTCGATACTATAACAAAGAAAAACGTGCGTATGAGAAATTTGTACAGGGAAAACTTTTACAAGTGAATTTGCTTGTAAACTTAGAAACAACTCTTCAAGCTTTTCAAGAAAAAATAAACGATATCTATATCGAATATGCAAACCAGTATAACATTGACGAAGGAGAGTACCATCTCGATATTGTTTATGACAGGAAAAATGCAACTGTTAAAATCAATAGAATAGAAGACCTTGGAGAAGACGTTTATATTTCTACAAAATATAACAACTTGGCATGGTATAGATTTTTGAGGATGTTAAATCAGCCTGCAGAATATCCAGTACACCCGAACTTTTATGAAGTCGAAAACCCTAATGGAACATATGAAAATGTTTTCGACTCAGATGCTATTATCGTTCATGCTTCATTTTCTGGTGCACAAAACTCTTTTTTATGCTTGGCAAATGACTTTTACGAAAAACCTACAAAGCTATATGAACCACCGAGTGGAAGTATTTCAGACTTTCAAGTATGGTTTACAACAGATGGAAGAAAGAGAATAGTTCCATTATACCATGCGTTTTACTTAGAACTTAGTCTCATATACAACTACTATCGAACGGTAAAAATATAATCTTTTAATACGGTTGAGGTGTTGGATTTGGTTGCCAACTAGACTGTGGTGCAGGTTCAGGCTGTTGTATAACAGGAGCTTGTTCTTCTGGTTCAGGGTCTTTAGGTATAATACCAACGAACTGACCTACTCTTTTACCAATATTTTTGACTCCGTTCCAAATTCCTCTTCCGACAGATTTTATTCCATTCCATATACCTCTTCCAACATTTCGAAAGAAGTTTCCTATTCTTCCAAAGAAACCCATTTTACTATATGTAAAAATCTAATGTCCGCCTAGTCTCTTACGTTTCCTTCTGAGTTCCATTGCATTTTTTAACTGGAGCTCATACATTCTATTTCTCCTCTGGTAGAAAACATACTCTGGGTCAACTCCTGTGTTCGCGTCATCTGCATAGAGTTGTTTATATCCCACTTCAGGGTTTGTATAAAACTCTTTCCATCTCATATTTGCATACCATGGTGGCAAACCTAACGCAGCGTCATTTGACATGGCAGTTTGCATTTGTACATCTGTTGGCACTTGACCATAGTTTGCCATTGCAGTTTGTATTCTAACTTCATTTGGAATATTCTCTGGGTTTGGTTGTCCAGGTTGCTGTGCATTCGCTAAGTTCTGTGCGTCCATTTAATATTAGATAAAAATATCTCTTACGAGTACATATACTGGACATTTGCAGGCATTGGTTCATCTTCATATTCTCTATATCTTTCTGCCACGTCAAATAAGTAAATGACACAATGGAAAAAACCTAAAACAAGTAGTCCTATTTCAAACCACATTTAGTTACCAATAAAATTTCTTTGTTGTGACACTTTTTCCGGTTTATAGGACCTCTCTCATATTCTATCTTATCGTATCTAAAATCATAGTCATGTATGTCCTCTAACCATCTCATGACACTTTCCAAACCACTTTTATCGGATGTAAAGTAAAAGCATGGATGGTTATGTAAAACGTCTAAAGTTTCTAAAGAGTCTCTCAAAGTCCAGTCTACTTGGTATTGAAAATCCCATGTGTTATAGAACGGCGGGTCCATTATAAAGAAAACATTTTCCTTGTCTTTATATTTTTCATACAACTCTGTCCAACGACATCTCACAAACTCTATACCCTCAGTATATTTTTCTATGTTCTTTTTGAAAACATTTGTATAGTTAAGATATAAAACTTTTGACATAAGTGTTTCAATGTCATGAACTCTTATAGAACCACTATATAATAGTCTAGCAGATATACTATCCCAGTCTATATATTCTGCTTTTTTCAAAACCTCTCTCACAATATTTTTGTTATCTAATGGTATACGTTCCATCTTACCTATAGGTATCTTTTCTTTCAACTCACTCAATATTTTGTTTGTGTCTGGTATATGTTTGAGACGGTTCATATAGTTGTCGAAGTCATTGCATATAATCTTTGAGTCAGGAAATACAGTATGGCACAAATGAGATATATAGAAACTTCCACCGAACAAATCTACAAATGTTAGACCATTCGGTAGTTTCTTAAGTTCTCTCAATAGAATATCTTTACATCTACTCTTATTTCCAAAGAAGGGTAACGGTGGTTTTGTAAAATTCATTTTATATTTAATAAAAATGTTTTTTCCCTGAAAAGTGACAGAAAAGTGACAAAACATCTTCGGGGCTAGAGGGCACGAAGTGCCTGGAAGCCTCAATCCCTTTTTTTTTTTTTTTCTGTTATACTTTTTTTTGTTAGAGAGTGGTATGTAGCCCCTAAAAAGATTATTTAATGGAAAAATAGTTACTATACTCTCTTCATATATCCAATTGGTTATCAATAAGGTTTATCAGCCTTCAGAATAGTTAGTAGAAGTAAGGGGAAAAAAAAGAACAAATATGATAAAACAAACTTTAGATTACAATAATAATTTCAGTTTCTATTTTGATCCTGATGAAGTTGAATATAAGTAACTTTCAGAATCATAAGAATATTCATCATCCTTATTATCCTCAACCTTCTCTTTCTCATCCTTCATTTCCTTTCCTTCATCATTTTTCATTTCGTCACTTTTTACTTCACTTTTTTCTTCTTTATTTTTGTCACTTTTTGGTTCACTTTTTTCTTCGTTTTGTTGTTTATGGTCTGAATCCGATGAAGTTTTAGAGTCTTCTGTTTTCTTCTTGAGCTGACGTTTCACGAGGTTGTAATAAGTTCCACCTTTTGCGATTAATTCTTCGTGAGTTCCAACTTCAACAATTTTTCCTGTGTCCAAAACAAAAATTACATCGCAACCAATTACTGTTGACAATCTGTGTGCAACAGCAATTCCTGTTCTCTCTTTGAGTACTTTGTCAAGAGCGTCTTGTACCTTCTTTTCGCTCTCGCTGTCCAAAGCAGAAGTTGCTTCATCTGTGATCAAAATTTTTGGATTTTTCATGACAGCTCTTGCGATTGCGATTCTCTGACGTTGTCCGCCAGATAGAACTGATCCTCTGTCACCAACCAAATGGTCAAGTCCGTCACTGAATTTTGTCACAAACTTTTTGGCGTTTGCTTTTTCGAGAGCTGTCATAATTTCGTCATCAGAGTGATTTCCTTGTACACCGTACAAAACATTGTCTCTGATTGTTCCTTGGAACAAAATCGGTTCTTGTGAAACCAATGACATTTGTCTGTGAAGCCATCTCGGGTCAATTTCCTTGATATTGTGGCCATCAATGAAAATGTTGCCGTCTGTGGCATCGTAATACCTTTCTATCAACTGGATGGTCGTTGATTTGCCACTGCCAGAGTGACCAACGAATGCAACTGATTGGCCGGGCTTAACTTCGAACGAAACATCGTTCAAAGCGTATGTCTTTCGGGTAGGATACACAAATGATACGTGATCGAACTTAATGTGGCCTTGGAAATCGTCATATGTAAGACCACCATCGAAATTAACATTTGGTTTGTAGTTTATTAGGTCTAGAACTCTTGCCGCTGATTGTATGGCCCTGGATTCCTCGCCGATCATGAACTGGAAGCTGATTAAAGCCCATGTGGCTGCAAAAGTGAATCCAAATACAGCAAGAAGTGAACCACTGCTAAATGGTCGACCATTCTCTCGTTCTCCAACAAAAGTGGCTCCGTAATATAAGACACCGGCTGAATAACCGTAAATAATAAGGAAAATTAAGCCAAATTCGTAGCCAATGTTCATGAAAAACTTTCTATCGAATGTTTGGCTCTTTCTCGTTTGATCTCCAAATCTTTTGACTTCTCCGTCTTCGCGATTAAAAGATCTGACTGTTCTTGCGTTGGAAAGTGTCTCTTCTGCAACAGTTATACTCTCAAAAACATGTTTGAACCTGTTTCCTGCATTGTTGTTAAGAAATAGCTGTACAGCAAGCATAGTAATGAGAATTACAGGAATTGATGTGGTCATAACTAATCCTAGACGCCAGCTCTGTATGTAAATGAATAAGAAAACAATAACGAACTGTGCAATGCTTTGTATCTGAGCGTTTTTGGTTGATCCGAATGATTCTTGAATTGTTGTCGCATCTTCACCGAGAATAGTGAGTAAACTACCGATAGAATGTGTATCAAAGAAAGTTACATCATATGTCATCATGTGTGAGAAGATTTCATCACGAATTCTCACTGCAATTCGTGCTCCAACTCTTGTCCATAAAAACGTAGCGAAAAAGAAGGCAATTGAAATGAAAATCAATGAAATAACAAGAGATAATACTTGTCTCTTCGTTCCTGGCATCGGATCATCGATTTCTCCTAATTTATATTTTGCCGTTTCAGTAATGATATTACCGATGAACTGGTATGTCAAGATAGGAGCTAAACCTGCCAATATTGCTGGGAAAATAGCTATAATGGCTAATTTATCCGAAAACAATAATGAATAAACTCTTTTACGCGCTGTTTTCATCTCATCCTTGGAGAAAACCTTCTCCTTCTTGGATTTCTCGGTTAGAGAGTTGGAATACTCAGAAGAAGGTCTGATTGACATTCAAAATTTTGATTGCGATAAAAAATTTGATTTGAACCAATTCTGAAGAAAAATTAAGAAATCGCTATGAGATTTGTATCGACTAGACCATTTGATTGTGAGTATTACATAAGAAATCCTTTTAAAAAAGTTTGATGGGTAATTTGTAAACATCAGAAATAATATTCTCTCACAATTGGTCGGCCAACAATTAATTTAGATGTTATAAAATATCAGCCGAATTCACACGAAATAAAGTTATGTTGGATTGGTCATTCAAAAATTTTATTGAAACAAAAAAATTTTTCTTTTATCAAATCATTTTTTCAATGAGCAACCCTGAAATAGACCAAATTAAAGAAGAAACATCAGAAAAAGTGAAGAACTGAAAGAAAAACCAAGGTTCAAGCACTTCTGGAAAGTTCTGGGCTATTACAAAAACAGATGGGTCTATTTCAATGCATTAACTTTAGGTTTAATCAACGGTATCGTTATTATGGTGTTCAACGTGCTCATTGGAAACATTACAACTGAAATTACTACATCAAATGACTTTATGGCCGCAGTTAGAAAAAATATTTACGCATATTTAATTGTTATGTGCGTTTTCACACTTATATGGTTCATTAAACAGATATGTATGTCAATAGCAGCACCGGGGTTCTTAGCAGAGACAAGAATTTTGTTATATGAAAAATATATGTCATTAGATATGGATTATTTCGATACTCATCAGTCAGGCTCATTACTTGATAGAATTACTACAGATTGTGTATTGATTTATTCGATTTACATGGAAAAATTCTGTTATATGATGGCAGATTGCGTACAAGGCCTTGCTGGCATTATTCTTTCATTCATTTACTCATGGAGAGTCTCCTTGGTCGTTTTCATCGCGCTTCCTCTTTGTATTGTTTCATTTTATATTTGTGAGCATTTAATTGGCAAATTATGGGACGATTACAACAAGGCGACCAACAGTGCAGGTACAAAAGCAGAAGAAGTCATCAACGCGTTCAGAACTGTCAAATCTTTCGATAATGAATTGAAAGAAGCCGAAACCTATCGTTTATCACTTTCCAAGGTCCTTGAAGTTGTTAAGAAGACATCGTTGATTACAGGTGTTAAAGACGGCATCTTAAACCTGATAATTAATTTTATGACAGCCGCATTCATGTATTCCAGTGTTTGGATCATCAAAAACAAGCCGCAATGGAACATGGAAACAGGTGATATCATGGTCTTGGTCACTTCTTTGATCTATTCCGCTATGGCCGTATTTCAAGCTTTAATTTTGCTTGAAGACTTCCGAAAAGCGAACGTAGCGTCCCAAAAGATCCTGGAAATACTTGAATTACCAATCAAATCCGACCAGAAGAAGGGAGAAAGTCCAGATTTAACAGTATCAGGAAAAATTGAGTTCAAAGACGTTTCATTCAAGTATTCTACAAAGGATTCATATGCTGTAAAGAACCTTTCCTTCACAGTTAACCCAGGAGAAACAGTTGCTTTCGTTGGAGAAAGTGGTTGTGGCAAATCAACAACATTACAACTGTTACAAAGGTTTTATGAAATAGAGAGTGGCCAAATTTTAGTTGATGACCATGACATTTCCAAATGGTCACCGTATTATTTGAGGACACAAATCTCTATTGTTCCACAAACTCCTGTTTTGTTTTCCATGTCAATTAAAGATAACATTAAATACGCAAGACCGAAAGCGACATCAAAAGAAATCTCTGATGCAGCACAGATAGGAAATGCTCATTCTTTCATCATGAGTCTTCCAGAAAACTACGAAACAATTGTACAACAGACATCATTGAGTGGAGGACAGAAACAAAGAATTTGCATAGCTAGAGCTGTTATTCAGAACGCGCCAATTTTGTTGTTGGATAAAGCAACTGCAGCTTTGGATACAGAAAGTGAAAGATTGGTGCAGGAAAGTCTGGAAACAATAAGAAAAGGAAAGACAGCAATCATTGTCGCACATAGATTGGCAACAGTGATAAACGCTGATAAAATTTTCGTGTTTAAGGATGGTCACATTGTAGAAGTGGGAAAACACGACGAATTACTGGCAAAAGGTGGTTACTACTTTGAACTCATCAAATTCCAGTTACAACAGTAAATCATAGTTTTATTTTTTTGTTTTTTTACTAAAAAAAATAAATTTTGTTATTATATTTGAATATGGTCGATAAAAATTGAGCGTTTTTAAAAAACCGCTGTTTGAGAGGAAAATTGAGAATCCCGATGTTTACTTTTTGACATTGTCAAAAACTTTGAAAGGATAAAAAAATTTTAGTGCCAGAAAGTTTACAAATGTGAACTTTCTGACGAACAGACTCTCAGAAAGTACTCAAATGCGGTTTTTAATTTCCACACTTTTTTTGAGCTGAATATATGCTTTTTAGTGCATTGAATATAGTTTGTTGTATCTGTTTGTGTAGGAAAATAATCTATTTTCTTAAGTAGTTAAGGCTGCACTAATGCCCAATTAGTAAATAGGGGAGTAAGTGTTCCCTTAAATAGAAAAGGGGTTTTTGATCAACTGAATACTTGTTGTAACAATATTCATATGGTTTGCTATATCTGTACAAACAATATCAAATAATTCATTCATTAATTGTAACATCATGAATGCTGATCTTTCTAAGTGCACTAAAATAAACATATTGAATGATTATGTTTTCCACTCAAACATTGATTTGTCAGACTTCAAGTTCCCACCAAACATCAACACTATTGGTGTTCATTCACTTTCTAAGACATCTATTTCAAGAATCAATCTGCCATCACGAGTTCAAACTATCAATAACTATGCATTCGAAGAATGCAGCAACTTAGACACGATCATCATTCCAGAAGACTCAAATCTTGAATTCCTTGGTATTGGTGTTTTCCGTTATTGCTTTTCGATTTCGACAATCAATTGCACATGTCCTCGATATTCTATCTTCGGTGGTGCACTTTTCAACTCTGATAAGACGAGTCTTATTCTATTCCCACCTGCATCGAGATACTCTTTCTTTTCTCTCCCTGACACAACTACGACAATCAGTCAATCTGCATTCCAAAGTTGTCGAAATCTTGTTTCTGTCTTCATTCCAAGTTTCAGTGTTCGTACTATCTCTTCTAATGCATTCGAAGGCTGCACATCTCTCAAGTCTATCAACATCCCACTTTGTGTCGAACGTGTTGAACAAGATGCATTCCTTGGTTGTTCATCACTCGAATGTGGTCTTCATATCGAGAATCGAAACAAAGATTTCATTCATAAACTCGTTAATGTCTCTGGTCTTCCATCCATTTCTATCAAACAATGTATTTCACTCTACTCCTGCAAAGTCAAACTTGACAAATTCTCAATCAACACGATCTCTCCATTCATTGTTATTTATATTTCTTAATATACTAAAATACATAAATTTAATTAACATTTTATAATTTTTATTCTAAATATAGGGTGTCCAAAGGTGTGTTTAGCACAAACCTGAATACTGCGAATAGAAATAAACAAGTTACATATATATAAAGTTTATTTAAATATAATCACCATTGGATTCAATCACGCGTTCGCAGCGATCGATCCAGGCTTGAAAGACACGCTTTAAATCATCATGAGAAAATTGCTCAAATTGCTCTCTTACAAAATTTTCAAGATCATCTGGACTCGCGAATTCGCGTCCTTCAGCTCTCTTTTTTAGCGTGCCGAATAAATAAAAGTCAGAGGGTGCAATATCAGGTGAATAAATTGTGTTTGGAACAACTTTGACATTGTTTCCCAACAAGTAATTCATTACCTTATGACTTTTGTGAACTCTTGAATTATCAAAATGAATTGCAAACTTTTGTTTTTGTTGTTTGGATTTCTCAAACTCATCAGAATTGATAATTTGAGTAAGAACATTGTCAATTAGATACTGAGCATTCATTGTATTAGGTTTTTGAAGAATATCAATTGCGATGATGCCATTCACGCCCCAAAAAACCGACAACATCATCATTGGTGTGTCAATTTTTTTCTTCGGGAATGTTTGCGGATTTTCATCCTTCGGGATCCACATGATTTTGGCTTCTGTTGCATATTGAAACCAAGACTCGTCCCCTGTTACTAAAAAGCGAAACTTCTTGGATTGATACGCACCCAATATAGAGAGGAGCTCTTTCGAAGATTGGACTCTAGATTTTTTTTGAACTGAATTAAGGTTGTGCGGAACCCAACGTGTATACGCTAGTTTGTAGTTCAAATAATTGTGCAGATAATAACTGACTGTTGTACCTGGTATCTTTGTCATCTCCTCTATCCTTCTGAGTGATGCTCTTGGGTCTTCATCTAGCGCTTGAAGAATTGCTTTGATTTTTCTTTGATCCGGCGATTTTTTGTCAATTTTTATGATGGGCGCCTTTTTGTTCATGAAGTGATACATCCTAACATGATACGTTACAGTGGAATAGCTAGGAGCATCCATACCGAAGCATTTTACCAATGTCTCGTAGATTTTTTTACAGTCTTTGCATTTTTTTGCAAGAGCGAGGATGTTTTCTTTATGATTCATTAAAAAAATGAAAAAAATCCCGCCAAAATTTCCCGCGAAACCGCCTCTTGTCTCAAAATTCATTTTATATCCCGGCATGGCGCCAAAATACAACATACTCATCATATACATATATTCATATTTTTTATTATATATTTATAATCAGCATATATCTCCTTTAATAGTCTCATATAGAGCGCTGTGCTAAACGCACCTTTAGACACCCTATATTTAAAAAAAATGGATTGAGATATTAATGTTAACAATTAAAACTTTCGAATGCTGAACATCACTTCCAATTGTGATATATAATGATGAGGAGTTTCTTAAGGATGCCGGAAAGTGAGTTGACGCGATTTCGAGTATTGCTCACAACTTCATTTGTAGTAAAGATATTACTGATATTGAAACATATATTAGTAGGGTATATATATAAGGTTTTTACTCTTATATACGAAAAAAAGAGATCTGACATTGTGTCAGATCTCAGTAAAAGTGACATTTACATGTCAAAAAAATAGAATGAGTTTAAGTAATTAAAATTGAGGGTGAGAGTAGTATTGTATGAAATAATATCTCTCACCCTCCAATTCATCCTATGGCGCCGAAAAAATTTTGGTGAAATGCGACCACATTTCACCAAAATTTCTCGGCGCCATATAGAGAACTAGAGCCTGTGAGGTACTGATACTATCCATGTACCTCGCAGGCTCTAGTTCCAAGCCAAAATGGCTAAAAATTGCCCGCAATTGTTCACATTGCGGGCAATTTTTAGCCATTTTGGCTGGGAATTGGAGGGTGAGAGTAGTATTGTATGAAATAATATCTCTCACCCTCCAATTCATCCTATGGCGCCGAAAAAATTTTGGTGAAATGCGACCACATTTCACCAAAATTTCTCGGCGCCATATAGAGAACTAGAGCCTGTGAGGTACTGATACTATCCATGTACCTCGCAGGCTCTAGTTCCAAGCCAAAATGGCTAAAAATTGCCCGCAATTGTTCACATTGCGGGCAATTTTTAGCCATTTTGGCTGGGAATTGGAGGGTGAGAGTAGTATTGTATGAAATAATATCTCTCACCCTCCAATTCATCCTATGGCGCCGAAAAAATTTTGGTGAAATGCGACCACATTTCACCAAAATTTCTCGGCGCCATATAGAGAACTAGAGCCTGTGAGGTACTGATACTATCCATGTACCTCGCAGGCTCTAGTTCCAAGCCAAAATGGCTAAAAATTGCCCGCAATTGTTCACATTCCCATCTTTTGTTGGTAAGACGAAGAATATGAAATAAATTATGAAGAAGATAATGATGAATAAAATATCACTTTTTATATTTTTGACACGTAAAGTTGTCACTTTTCTGTCAAACTGTTTTTATCGTTTTCGTATATAACATTACTTCTATGATATTGAAGTCTTGGATACTTCCAGTCCTCAGAAAACTGCTTCTCAATTTTCGAACTTGCGGACCTATCCTGTCCCTGGTTTTTCCATCGCATGGACTGATACTGCAAGAATAATATCTAGGTACAAGATACTAGATATTTTACAGGAAACATTTGGAACTTGTTAAAAAGTGTCGAGATGCAATTAGTGGGTAACTTCAAAACTAAAACCTATTACACTACTATCTCACTGGATTCTACTGATTACTATTAAAGAACAAACCTGATGGTAGCTGTTTCCAGCCGAAATGGCCACATTCAAAGTTTAATTAGATTTGTATCTGGTCCTCCAATATTGTGTTTAAACCAGAGAGATACATTAAACACAAAATTTCAATAGTTATACTAAAAGTTTTACAGAACAAATTTTATTTTTAATTCTCATATGTTGAGATAAATGTACTTTTTCCCTTCCAGATTTTAAAAATTTTGTATGATTTTTGTGTGTTTTTGATAACCTTATATTCAAAAACATCGATTTTACTTAGTTTAAATATGATACTTTGATATATCATCACTTAAGATTTATACTCATATAAATGAATCAAAATAAAAATGATTTTATGTCTTTGAAAAGTGATGTTTTTTAATAGCTTTCACTTCACTTTCCGGCACCCTTAATATAAAAAACTAAGAAACTGATTTGAATTGTTGTGGAAACAGAATCTTATGATTTTTATGAATATAAAGCCTAATTTTATTTGTGGTTCAAGATAAAATGAAAACCTTAAAAATAAGGTTATTATAATTTATATGATTTGACAATAGATCAATATCTAGATGACATATATAGATGAAAATACAAAATATGTATATTCAACTGACAAACGAATTCTGCATTCTGTTCCAAGTAATGTTGTTCACGCGGTTGTTCCAAAGTTTGTGGAAATCATTAAAGGAGAAAGTAGTAATCTATATGCATTCAAAGAATGTAATTCTATTATTGAGACCGTATCATTTGAAGAAAACACTCTTCTTTCAGAAATTCAAAATTATTCCTTTTTTAAATGCTATCATCTTAACAATGTTGATCTCTCTTCATGCACGCATCTGACTGCTATTGGTAGTTTTGCATTTCAGCACTGTGTTTCATTAACAAGCATTATATTTCCTCAAACTTTAGTCAAAATTGGTGAATATTGTTTTTCCAATATTGGTGCTACTTCAATATCCCTTCCTTCAACACTTGAAGAATTACCATATGGATTATTCGAATCTTCATCTAAATTAAAAACAATTGATATCCCATTAACAAATAATATAAAATCTTTGAATGGCAGAATCATTGCATCAACAAATGTTAGTTTATTCACAATAACAGATAAAGTTATATCAATTGACATAAGAACTTTTGAATTTGCTTATGAATTAGAAACGATAGTTGTAGCCAAAGGAAACACATTATTTTCGGTCCAAAATAATGCTCTCATTCAAGGAACAACATTAATTAAATACCCAAATAAACGGCCAGGTGATGTTGTAATTCCAACTGGAATAACTATAATAGGAACTCTAGCTTTTAAAGAATCAATGATCACCGGTGTTACAATTCCTAACACAGTAAAAGGAATTGGAGATTGGGCTTTTGTTGGAAGTTTTTTGAAGCCAATTTATATTCCAGATTCAGTCAAAACTTTAAACTCTGCATGTTTTTATTCAATATCTACTCTTGAATCTGTTAGATTTCCTTCAGGAATTAAACAGTTGGCTAATAGTTTATTCAAACAATGCCCAAAATTAGTATCAATTGAAATTCCAGATTCTGTCACGGTAATTGGCGATAGTTGTTTTGAAGGAACAGGATTAACAGAAGTTGTTTTGCCAGATAATTTAACATCAATTGGTGGAAATGCATTTCCTCCAAATGCTAAACTTATTTTTGGTAATCAATCAAAGTTTTATGTTGATGATCAGTATTTGGTCTTAGATAAAGGAAACACATCTATTTCAATATATCTTGGTTCTACATTGACTGAAATTAAGATTCTTCCAACAGTCAAAGTTATCAAAGCGAAAACATTTTATAATAGAGCAGAACTTCAAAAGTTGAAACTTGATTCATATTCAGAATTAACAACAATTGAAGAATATGCATTTTATGGATGCACAAATCTTCAATTTGTTACTCTTCCACAGAAAATAACATCAATCGGACAATTTGCATTTTCAAAATGCAACAAACTCACAGAAATTACATTACCAAACTTAGTATCGATGTCAATTAGTTCATTTGAAAGTTGTTCTAAACTGAACAATATCATATTTGAAACAAGCTCAGTGACAACATTGAGATCTCGATCATTTTATTCATGTCAATCACTATCATCAATCAAACTCCCATCAACATTAGTTTCTATTGAATCAGAATGTTTTGCATATTGTAATCAACTTTCTATAGTTTCATTCCCACAAACTTTACAAACAATATCAAATAATGCATTCATTAATTGCAACATTGTGAATGCCGATCTTTCTAAGTGCACTAAAATAAACATATTGAATGATTATGTTTTCCACTCAAACATTGATTTGTCAGACTTCAAGTTCCCACCAAACATCAACACTATTGGTGTTCATTCACTTTCTAAGACATCTATTTCAAGAATCAATCTGCCATCACGAGTTCAAACTATCAATAACTATGCATTCGAAGAATGCAGCAACTTAGACACGATCATCATTCCAGAAGACTCAAATCTTGAATTCCTTGGTATTGGTGTTTTCCGTTATTGCTTTTCGATTTCGACAATCAATTGCACATGTCCTCGATATTCTATCTTCGGTGGTGCACTTTTCAACTCTGATAAGACGAGTCTTATTCTATTCCCACCTGCATCGAGATACTCTTTCTTTTCTCTCCCTGACACAACTACGACAATCAGTCAATCTGCATTCCAAAGTTGTCGAAATCTTGTTTCTGTCTTCATTCCAAGTTTCAGTGTTCGTACTATCTCATCTAATGCATTCGAAGGCTGCACATCTCTCAAGTCTATCAACATCCCACTTTGTGTCGAACGTGTTGAACAAGATGCATTCCTTGGTTGTTCATCACTCGAATGTGGTCTTCATATCGAGAATCGAAACAAAGATTTCATTCATAAACTCGTTAATGTCTCTGGTCTTCCTTCTATTTCTATCAAACAATGTATTTCACTCTACTCCTGCAAAGTCAAACTTGACAAATTCTCAATCAGCACAATTTCTCCATTCATTATTATTTATATTTCATAATTTATCTAAATTATTTTAAAATCTTTAGTTAATTAATTTTTATATTTGTTTCACTCTATTATATTTTTATTATCGAAAAATACTTTGTGGTATTTGACTCATATATAGCAAAATGAAAATTGATCAAAAATATAGTAAAATATTAGGTCATTTAACATACAAATTTTTAAATTTCTAAATTTGCATTACATACTTGCATTTCATATCATATAGTTATCAATATTAATTTGAAATCCTGAAATGCTATTTGTTAATAAAAATAGAACTCCACAAGAAAGTGCTTGATGCTTATGCGTCTTAATAACTCTTTATTATAGCAATAGCAAGATTTTTTAAATGATTGGAAAATTTATCCTTAATTATTTTCATTTTCTTCTGTATTCTTCTCTTTATAGCTGTGTTAAATCAATTTAATCACAAATTTACCTTCAAATCCGAATAAAATTGAAAAAAATTATCAGAAATCTAATAATTTAATCAAAAAACAAACAAAGTGAATAAGAAATTATAAGAGATAACAGTAATATAGCAATAATTTACAAATGAAAGCACTAAAAAAAAGATTTATTATAATAAAGAAAATACTCAATGATTACAATTCAGAAATTCTCTTAATTTCATCGTAGTATTCTCCGTTGTCCTCTTCTTGTTCCTCACCGGATTTATCTTCATGGACATTGTCTGATCCCTTTGCAAGTCCGAAAACGCACATTTGTATCAAGAATATGCAGTCGCAGCATAGAGGACCACCAGCGCCAATGATCCATGGCATCTGGTTCCAGCAGAACTGAGCTTCAACAGATTTGATAAAAAGTGACATCAAATAAGTTCCATTTCCTGCAATGGCAAGGATAACGTAGAATGGACTTAAATCTTTGACAATCTTATCTGTGAAGTTTTTGATGACTTGTGGGATTCTTGATGAGATGTAGATGCATGCTGAGGCCCAGCCGAATAATGTGCCAACTAAATCAGCTTTTTTGTATGGGTGAGCATAGTCAACTGCAGCTAATACTACGGCAGCTGCAACCCCTGCAACTGCTGGAGCTATAATATCGTCACTAGCATCGTCGATTTCGGTAAGATTTCGTTTCTTATTATCATTATCAGCTTTCAGTTGATCTTTGCAGCATTCTACATAGCAGCAACGATAATATATGTACTGAGAGAAGAGAATTCCATCGAGAATAACGTAAATAATGGCTTGAATGAGTTGGACAACAAGACCGCCGTTAATTAAAAGTCCGATCAAGGAGAAAACATTACCGGAGAATAGTAAACTGAAGAAGAATGGGCTCTGGCCATCAACACGCTTTGTCTTGCAGTTCTGGATGTATTGAGGAGTAGATGAACCAAGCCAGATCAAGTTTGAGAACATTCCGATCCAAAAGCTCCATTTGTCTCTTGGTGTAACAATGCACTCGCCAAATACTGACTTAATCCATTGAACATAACCCGGATTACAACTCATATTTTTTTAATTTTAATTTTTAATTGAATGTAAAAAAAATAGAATAGTTTAACGATCATTTCATATTGAAAATTTATAGTTGATTAGAGGAAAGTTGATATAGATGGTGTGTAGATAACTTTAGCATTTTTTTGGAAAACAACGATAAAAAATTTTTGAGAAAATTTCTGAAACGACCGATGGCGCTGGTCCAACATTCTTTATATTTAAATATCATTTGATTACCTATATATGGAGGTAACTTTAGCAAATTTTTAACAAAAAATTTAAACGATGAAGAAAATTGAATAGATCAAAATGTTAGATAAAATTTTAAGTGTGAATTGAATAATGAGGACTAACCTTGGTAAATATTTTAGCAAATTTTAAGTGTCCACTGTAAGGCCAAATAAGGTCTATCGTCTCCCAAAAATATTGCTCGAGATGGTGTTTTACTAAGGCCCAAAACTTAAAAAAACACAAAAAAATTAACTTTACTCTTTTGAGATCCTTATCAGATATGCATCAATTTGATGCAGTATCGCAGTTCAAATCTGATTTTTTAATGTAGATGTACTCTAACATCCTTTAAAAAATGCAAAATGATATTAATTAAGCTTTTCATTTCTGTATCATACACGAAACAAAATCGTTCATTATACTAAAATTTATCAAAGTTTGATTAATGAAAAAATAATATCTAAATTTTTACATTGAGTCGGCTATTGATATGGTTAATATTAAATCTTGTAAAAATTGGCATTATCCAGAATAATACCCACTAAAATACACAATTTTTTTAAAAAAAATTTTATCAATTGTTATGGTATATCTTTATGATAATGAATAAAATGCTTATTTTTCATAAGTAAATACATAATTTATGCTTAAACACAAAAAATAACACGAAAATTTTTGGCCAACATATCTAAACTAAGGATAATGGTTTGAATATATAAACAATAATACTTTGTCCAGGGAATTAAATTTGTGCTATCCAATTGTCAATTCTTTGAATTTTTTTTAAATGCAAGATATCCCGGCATTAGCCTCAATAAATATATATATATTATGCATCATAATATTAGTTTGTAATGGCATTAAAGCGAAATTCCTAATTTCTTCTCAATTAAATTCCTTGAAAAACATTGGAATTAATGATTGGAAATAGGTCAAAAAAATTCCTAATATAAAACTTATACTTAAGATAAAATTAAAATTCGAAAATATCTATTTTTCAAAACACGCATCCAAAAGCAAAAAAATTCGAAAAAATCATGTTCTTATAAAACTCACTGATTTTGCAATTTTTATGAGATTTGAAGTGATAGAATATATTACCATCTTATTGAAACATATGCTTCATTGTTGTATTCACATAATATTAATCAGAACACTAAGAAAAGTGGATTTTCGAAAAATGACGATAATGATTATTTGCAAATCGCCTCTCAATTTTGAGAGACTTTCAATTTTTACAGTGGACCCTTAAAAGATTTTTATTGAGAATAAAATTTCGAACAAATATTCCGGATAATATGATAATTGCAAATGCAATAGTGTTAAAAACATGAAAATTAGATTTCCATCATGTTTGGTCAATTTAACATCATTTGAATTAAATTGTTATGTTCACAAAAATTTGAGATGATTCATCGTTTTTCCAATCTCCAAACAGAAAATTTGAGATAATTAACGGAGTTGCGACCTTTGAAACGATTATGACTTCTTTATTATATTATTATTCGCATTGATCTGAAAATTATTTTGAGAATTGTTAATTTTACGAAAGATTTGATATAATTATTAAAAATATTTGCTATGATGATTTAATTTATTTTGTTTTCATATTTAATTTTAAAAAACTGGTTTTGGAGAAATTACAAAAGGAAAGCTTATCGTTTTCGATGAAATTAATAGCATTTCCCTCATCCCTAAGAAGTATATAGTAATTTGCCAATTATTCCTCTTCGAACTTTACAGTGTTTTGCGGATTCAATCAACATAAGTTAGTTTCCATTTTACATATCAATCTCAATTATTGACTAGTTACTCAGAAATATTTATGTTTGTTTTACGAACCCTGCGATCGTTCGTGGAAAACCTCATGTTAGAAATATAATGATATATCTTGTCGTATTAAAGCTTTCCATTATACTTATGCTCCAATTCTTACTATCTTCAATTTTGCATTTAATTCACATGTTCATAATTTAACCATAAAACTTATTTTTAGAACCCCAAAGTGAAGCCTGATCGCAATGTCCGCAGTAACATCCTCTATAATGTAGAGAATTTAAACTTGAAATTATTTCGCAAAACCTTTCTTCGAAATCAGACAGAAAAGAAGAGAAAATTCATTTACATATCTAATGGAATGTGAATCAATTGGATCCATTAGAGAAAAATTTCGAATAAAATTTTATAATCCGATTTACATAGAGAAAATAATAATATAATAATAAAATGTATTACATGCCTGGATCAGCGAAATATCTTTGAGATCTGGCTGCAATTGGTGCATCAGATTCTCGAGATTTCTTTGCTGTCGGGAGCTGTGGTGTAGACATGATAGATTTATAAGAGCTGGAGCCACGTGTTTTATTGAGAAGCTTTTCTCTGATCTTGTTGATGTCCAATCCCCACTTTTCTGCCATTGCAGTAATTTGTGCTGAATTAGAATTCTTCAAAGCAGTCTTCATTTGAGCATCACCTCTTTGAGCATCAGCCTTCTTCTTTGCTAACTCAGCTTTGGCTCTTTCTTGTCTTTCTAAGGCAATTCTTCTTTCTGCCTCTTCTCTTGCGAGAACTTTCATATGTTCGTCGTATAATCTTGCCTTCTCTCTTGCTTCTGCTTGCTTTTGTGCGTTCATCATTGCTGCCTGTTGTTTCTTCTCTTCTAATTTAATTTGTTCCGAAATTGCGTTTTTAACTCTTTGTCTTGCAGAGTTTTGTTCTCTTTCATTGATGAGTTCTTTGTGTTTCATCTCATTCATCTTGTATTGCATCCTCTTTCTCTCAGCAATTTTCCGTTCTGTGACTTGGATGTGGAACAAAGCTTTCTTGTGCTTTTCTTCTTCTCTTTGTTTGAGTTCCAATGTCTTTGCGTTTCTGTCTTCAATGAATTTCTTCATAACAGCTTCTGTTCTGAGAGATTTTGCATCAGATTCTTGTCTCTTCCTGTCAATCATGTCTTGTTGCTGTTGCCTGAGTTGTTCAAGTCTTTCTTGTGCTTCTTTGGCCAATCTTGCGTTTTCTATTTCTCTTTCTTTCTGTTCTTGTAATCTCTTTTCTGCGAATCTTCTCTCCCTTTCTTCGATTTCTCTTCTTTGGATATCGGCTCTTCTTCTCTTTTCGCTTTCGGCCTTTTCTGCTGCTGCCTTTGCCGCTTCCATCTTCTTCTTTCTCTCGATTTCTAAGCGTTCAAATTCTTCCTTTCTTTTCTCTTCACGAGCTTTTTGTAGTTTTTCGAATCTTTCCATGTCTTCTCTTTGTTTTTCGAGTTTCATTTGGTTCTCTAAGTTCCTTTGTCTTTCGGCTTCTTCTTGTTTGCGTTGGTTCTCAAGGTTTCTTTGTTTTTCTGCTGCCCTTTTACGTTTAACTTCTTCTTTTTGTCTTGCGATTTCGGCAGCTTCCCTTTGTCTTTGTCTTTCGTCTTCTTCGTTACGTATTTGCTCTTTGAGTATAGCAGCGATTAAGTTTTCTGCTTCTTTGATGTTCCTTTGGCGTTGACGATCTTGACGATCTGCTTCTTGTTCAATAAAGGACTTACGAGAGCTTGCTCCTGATTTTATCTCCTTTGCTTGTTGCGATTGCCTTGATTGGCTGTAATTTGCTGATCTAGCGGCCAAAATAACATCTGGAGGTGGAACTCTTTGTAAACGCTCGCATTCGCGCTGTACAAATGCTCTAACTCTGTCAACTCTTTCACAAAGTTGTCTTCTTACATGTGGAATGAGAACAGGATCGTGAGTATACTGATAAATTGTTTTTTCGTCTGGGTAATAGATATCATCTTCGGAAATGGAGAGATTCGAGATTGCCTCGAGTGTAAGCTTATCTGTGATCGGTTTTGATTTATCGTTAGGATCATAATTCATAATCGAACATCCGTTAAAATCTCTATAAACAACATCGGCACTGTCTTCGTAATCGTTATTGTTATCGATATCATTTGTGGTTGCTCTTCTGTGCCTTCTCGGAGCTCGATCGCCTTTTCTGACAAGTTGACTTTCGTTAACCTCTGTTTCAAATGTAATATCGGTTGCAGTACCTTGATCTTTGTTGGAACCGTCATCATCAGAGTTTTCGGATCCTTCGGAGGAATTAGTTCTTATAGCCTTTCTGCGGCGGCTTGTATTAGGCTCTGATGGCTCTTTTGGCTTTTGATCAGAATCTTCCTTATTGTTAGAAGTATCAGAATCGGTTGAACCTACATTTTCATTGTTTTTAGGGTCGTTATGGATGCCCTGAGGAGGTAGATTTATGAGATTCTTGATATTATTCGAGATCTCACCGTCATTGTTGGTCTTTTTAGTAGGTGTTGCTTGGTTATTTTTAGTTGATTCCTTTTGATTGTTGTCGTTATCTTCGAAATCAGAAGAATAACCTTCATAATCCGAATTTTTGGTCTGATCTGTCTTCGATTCGATGGTTTCTCCACCTTGGTCTTTAACGTCACTCATGAAATATTTATCAACGAAAATATGCCTTCAAAATAAATTTTATGCAGGAATAAAATTTTCTTCTCTTTTCGCTATAAAATGATCCAGTGTCTTATCTACATTGTTTGTTTAAAGTTTCCTCGACTTCTTCCAAAAGCGTTAAGTATAAAATTAATCAAAATAAAGGTAAAAAATATATCTTAATTTTCATTTTCTCAATCTTTGAAATTATTTAGAATTTTTCATATCAATAGATCCATCTATTTTTTACCACTTAATAAATTGCCTGTGATAAAATTAGAAAATTTATATTCTTTCCAAAAATAATGTTCAATATTTTGCTTTATGTATAAGCCGTTCTAACATATATATGGTTCATTGCTAAAATACCAAATAACATATGAAATAAACTCATTGCTATAACGATTCCTCAATTTATGGAGCAATTAAATTCAAATTCTTGGCATATTATGCAATATTATGATGCGATAATACGTTGTTCTTAGTATTAATGCTATTGGTTTTAATTTTTCACTTACTTTCAAACCCGATCAAAGAGTTTATTTCGCTCTTATAAATCGATTTTTTGAGAGTTTGAAATTGAAAGTGTTAGCAAGGTTGAAAATTTTTCAAATCTTAGCAAATTTTGGTAATTATATTAATATCTATGTTTTTCAATTTTACCTTCTTTCAATTTTCGCTCTCAAAAAATTCACGGTGAATCCAAAAAAAATTTGGATACCTGAAAAATTTCATCGCGAAATTTCTTCATTTTTCCACAATGAATTCCCAATTCCTGATGGTTCCATTCCCACCAACAAAGAACAAAGATTCTCGCACAGATAATGCCCTTAATAGTGTTTTTGGTGGAAATGCACAAAATGTAGTTTCAATCGCAAAGAGAACAAGATTTCCAACATATGATGAACAAGCATTCAAGCAATACATTCCAATGCTCAACACATTGCTTCATGCAAAAGTTCCTACATCATACACAAATCCATTTAAATCTGCCTACTATTATGATTCTAATGATGGCAAAGTAGAAGTTGTAAATACACTCTGGAACTATCTTGCCACATTACATCAAAGAATCCAATTGATTGATTCTTCTTGTGTTGATTATCTCAGAGAATTCAATCCAATTATGGCAGATTGTGAAGCAATTACAGAGAACTTAGCAATGCTGCTCAGTGATATGAGCCATCCATTCTTCAACATGCTTATTGTTGAATATACTATGGCATATCACAAATATCTTATTTCTTTATGGCAAGTTGCAATTCTTCAGGTCAGCGGCAAGAATCCAAACTATCTTGGATGCCAAGCACTTACTGCCATTGAACAATTAAAGGAATGTGTAAGAGTTGCAGATCAAATGCCAGAAGTTTCACGTTCTTACTTCTATCCAATCTCCACATTATCACTTGCATACTACCAAGCATACGCATATCTTCAATTTGGCAATTTCCAGAAGTCGAATCAAGAATATGCTCTTGCAATTCAAGCTTACCGCACAGGATTCAACTTCATTAACAGAAAGGTTGTTAAAGTTGACTTCTGCCAATTCCTATCTAATGCTGTTACAACAATGAAGAAGGCAATTGAAACAACAAAAGATTTCAGTGAAAGAGAAAATCGTGAAGTATACATGGTGCGCATTCCTGAAGGAGATTACAATGCTCCAAAACCATTCCCATTACAGAACATCAAGATGAACGAAAAGCTTCTTATTTCCCAGCTTTTCAAGGAAGTTAATGAAATGATCAGGAACGATCCATTCAAAGACATGCAAGCACCAGAAGAAAAGGAAGAAGAGAAAGAAATTGATCCATTTTCTGACTGGGAAGTTGTTTCTAAACTCAAATCAGATGCAAATGACAAAGCAAATCATATCCAACCAATTCCTGAAATCAAGTTTGAAATAGATTCAATCAAGCAACAGTTAAGTATTGGAGCCAATTCTGATAATTTGATCTCAAGCATGATCAACGAATTCAGAAAAGGAAATCCAAGTATTATCCGTGAAACTGTCCAGAATTACATCAGAATGGCAAAAGATTTCTATACATCAATCAATGCCAGACTTGACAAATATTCAACTTCATAAGCAATATATTATAAACTGTATTTTTATTTTTATTAACTTTTATATCATTTCTTTTATTTACACTTCTCAAACACACTCAAACTATATGTAATACTGATATTCGGAAATTTATTTGTCTTTTCTTAGAGTTCTTGAATCAAATAGATATGGAATCTTACACAATATGGATTTTTATCATGATTACATCAATCAATAAATGTAATATTAATAATTATAAAGAAATTAAGAAAAATTATCGATTGTATTGCTTTTTGTTAATGATCAAATAGAGAGGTTCATTTTTGGTCTAAGGCAAAATACATCCATTATCTATTTTAGATGAAAACATCATTTGATGAAACAAATATTTCTGTATTTTTTGTTTTATTGCAAAAATCTCATAATTAATATGTGAAATATAAAACACTATGGAGTTAATTTAGACAGGATCCATTCCGAAGCTCTAGCAAATATAGAAATGCCAGTTTCTTGAGTGTAAAATAAAAAAATGTCGGAATTGTATAGAATTGTCACTTTTTGAGCCAATAATTCTGAAATAACAGTTTTGTAAAGATAGTGTAAACATTTTTTTTTGAAAACTCAAATGCAGCCAAATTCAAGATTAGGAATATCGAACTGGCCAAACAATCAAACATGGAAGTCACCTTCCCAAAAACAAAATTCACAGTCATATTTGAGCAAATCTTCAATGAATTATCCAAATAATCAAATTTATTCAACTCCTATTAGTGCAGGTATCAAACAACAAAACAAAAATGCACAAAGTATCAGTCCACAGCCATACCTTCGTCAGAATATGAGATATACCTCTCAAAATGTCAGACCACTCTCAAATTCGACCCAAAAGCCACGCCAAGCGAATTTTTACAACGCATCAGGATCTAAAAATGGCAGCCCATCTAGAAATCGTCCTGAGCATAGCGATCCAAAGGAAATTATTTCGTTAATTGAGAAAGCAAGGAAAATTCTCACAGAAGCTTCCGCGAGTCTTCACAATGATGACCAAATTAGTGAGAAGCCCATGCTTCCTGCTGTTCCAAACAGCTCAAAGACCCGCGAAATCAAAATTCCAGAAAATTCTGATACTAGCTCAACGATAAGCCAGAAAATATCAATAGAATTGAGTGATTCCGACTTTGAAGAAGAAGAAAGCGATTCTGACGATGATTTACAAGTAAATTCTTATACGAAGCCTTCTTACACTTCTCCGACATACTCTCGTAATCTTCTAAACCAGACAGAACAAAGATACAGAAGACCAGCCAGAGAAATGGTTCCAAGACCGAATATCGTCCAAAGATCTTTATCTCGACCAGCCAATCAAGAAACTGCATCCGAAACAGCTTATTCATACGCACCATCGGAATATTCCGTTGCTTATTCTACAGAAAACTCGAATTATACCTATAATTCCGCTTATTCTGACAGAGACTACGAAACGAACAGCCAGTATTACACGGAAGGACCACTTTACTCAGAATCTCGGTCACAAATTACAGATTACGATTATTCTACAGCAGTAACAGATTTCGGTACAGAGAATGCTTCTACATACGACTACTCTGTTTATACTGATAACCAGTCGTATACAGAGTCTGTTCAAGCTGCAGATACAAAAAATTTTTATTCATCTCAGGAACAAGCACAAAACTATTCTGATGATGAGTATAACTATTATAGTGATAACGAATATTAATTGAATTTTGTTGTTTTGTCTAAGTTTGTTTGTATTTTTAATTTTTATTTTCGAATTTCCGAGTAAAACTATATAAATTATACTAATTTTGTTTTGTCTCAACTTTGTTCGTTATATATTTTGATATAAAGCATTCATTTCTTTGGTTTTTTAATTTTTATTTTCGAATTTCCGAGTAAAACTATATAAATTATACTAATTTTGTTTTGTCTCAACTTTGTTCGTTATATATTTTGATATAAAGCATTCATTTCTTTGGTTTTTTAATTTTTATTTTCGAATTTCCGAGTAAAACTATATAAATTATACTAATTTTGTTTTATATCAACTTTTTTCGTTATATATTTTGATATAAAGCATTCATTTCTTTGGATTTTTAATTTTGATTTTTCGAAATTTCAATTAGAACTTTATTAATTATACTAAATCTATTTCACATTATCGATATCTATTAGAATTTAACTCAAAATTTCTGTTTCTTCATATTTTCGTTGGAATTTTTAGAATTTTCATCTGAAACTATAAGTATTATACTAAATTTATGACAATTTATCAATTCTTAGAGTACAGAAGTTGATAGGTGTCGTCAGAGGCCTGATATTTTTAATTGTCATTTATTTTGTACAAAATCGGTATTTTTCTGAGGCATTATCGGAATTTTAAGGTTACTCAAAAAATCATAAAAATTAAATATGTATAATACTTTCTATCCATTTCAAACTAAAATTGTTTTTTTGTAAAACATTCAATTTTGTGACACAAATTTTAAATGGCTCTAAAAAATTACAATGCTCTTAAGTATTTTCAAAAGAGTAATGGATGTAGGTTCCAAGCTTTATTTATCTGCAATCACCCGAGTTCAATAATATATCTATGTATTATGACTTTACTTATTCTTCCATTTTATTTTTATTCAGCAAAGATGATTCGAAGACTTAAATTTCAGCTCAGAAATCCATTCATACCAGGCCTGTTTTATTCAGTGACAAGCGGAGCCTATCATATTTGGTATTGGTACAATCAATATGTATTTTTTTCATAATCAGGATGATGATTTCTTTTTTCGGATTCAAGGAATTTGGGACAACATTGGAAGACTTGCATCTATCATGCTGTTTCATCAAATAGCTTCATTTTTACTGACATTTGATATTAAATTTGCAAAATTCTTGAAATATTTCAATTACATATTCTTCCTAATATATACAGTACGCTTAGTTGGAAGCGTTGTCTATTCTTTCGATCGTAATTTACAATTTGGACGTAATTCTCCATTTTTTATGGATTATGGGATGGTTTATGAACTTTTATATGGCTTTCAGGATATCTATTCCCTTATTCTACTCAATATTTGCTTTGTTTTATCAAATATCAAAGATTATGTTCCGAAGAAATTTATTAAGCCAATTTATGTCTCAATTTTTACATTTACTCTCGGATTATTTGTTCTTTCAGGTTTTGACTCTTTTTATGACAGTAAAGTTGTATTTCAATACCAATGGTTTGATCTAAACAAATTGAACAATATAAAACTGATTGTACAGCTCGCTGTAAACTTTACATGTGAAATTCCAATATTTGTTATTATTTGGATTATTTCTACAACTGATTTTGATGAAGATCAAACAAATTCATCTATAATTTCCGATGCTGACTTAATTACTTGATGTAAACTATATGACCATGTGTTTTTGTAATAAAATAAACCTATTTTGTAAGAAAAATTTAGAATCCATAGATTTTTACACTTAAATCGAGTTTAGTGTTATATGAGTTATCAATTAACTTTAAATAAACATGTATAAAAAAAAAAAAAAAAAAAAAAAGTATTGGGGCTTCCAGGCACTTCGTGCCCTCTAGCCCCGAAGATGTTTTGTCACTTTTCTGTCACTTTTCAGGGGAAAAACATTTTTATTAAATATAAAATGAATTTTACAAAACCACCGCTACCCTTCTTTGGAAATAAGAGTAGATGTAAAGATATTCTATTGAGAGAACTTAAGAAACTACCGAATGGTCTAACATTTGTAGATTTGTTCGGTGGAAGTTTCTATATATCTCATTTGTGCCATACTGTATTTCCTGACTCAAAGATTATATGCAATGACTTCGACAACTATATGAACCGTCTCAAACATATACCAGACACAAACAAAATATTGAGTGAGTTGAAAGAAAAGATACCTATAGGTAAGATGGAACGTATACCATTAGATAAGAAAAATACTGTCAGAGAGGTTTTGAAAAAAGCAGAGTATATTGACTGGGATAGTATATCTGCTAGACTATTATATAGTGGTGCTATAAGAGTTCATGACATTGAAACACTTATGTCAAAAGTTTTATATCTTAACTATACAAAGGTTTTCAAAGAGAACATAGAAAAATATACTGAGGGTATAGAGTTTGTGAGATGTCGTTGGACAGAGTTGTATGAAAAATATAAAAACAAGGAAAATGTTTTCTTTATAGTAGACCCGCCGTTCTATAACACAATATGATTTTCAATACCAAGTAGACTGGACTTTGAGAGACTCTTTAGAAACTTTAGACGTTTTACATAACCATCCATGCTTTTACTTTACATCCGATAAAAGTGGTTTGGAAAGTGTCATGAGATGGTTAGAGGACATACATGACTATGAGTTTAGATACGATAAGATAGAATATGAGAGAGGTCCTATAAAACCGGAGAAAGTGTCATAACAAAGAAATTTTATTGGTAAGTAAATGTGGTTTGAAATAGGACTACTTGTTTTAGGTTTTTTCCATTGTGTCATTTACTTATTTGACGTGGCAGAAAGATATAGAGAATATGAAGATGAACCAATGCCTGCAAATGTTCAGCATATGTACTCGTAAGAGATATTTTTATCTAATATTAAATGGACGCACAGAACTTAGCGAATGCACAGCAAACCTGGACAACCAAACCCAGAGAATATTCCAAATGAAGTTAGAATACAAACTGCAATGGCAAACTATGGTCAAGTGCCAACAGATGTACAAATGCAAACTGCCATGTCAAATGACGCTGCGTTAGGCTTACCACCATGGTATGCAAATATGAGATGGAAAGAGTTTTATACAAACCCTGAAGTGGGATATAAACAACTCTATGCAGATGACGCGAACACAGGAGTTGACCCAGAGTATGTTTTCTACCAGAGGAGAAATAGAATGTATGAGCTCCAGTTAAAAAATGCAATGGAACTCAGAAGGAAACGTAAGAGACTAGGCGGACATTAGATTTTTACATATAGTAAAATGGGTTTCTTTGGAAGAATAGGAAACTTCTTTCGAAATGTTGGAAGAGGTATATGGAATGGAATAAAAACCGTAGGAAGAGGAATTTGGAACGGAGTCAAAAATATTGGCAAAAGAGTAGGTCAGTTCGTTGGTATTATACCTAAAGACCCTGAACCAGAAGAACAAGCTCCTGTTATACAACAGCCTGAACCTGCACCACAGTCTAGTTGGCAACCAAATCCAACACCTCAACCGTATTAAAAAATTATATTTTTACCGTTCGATAGTAGTTGTATATGAAACTAAGTTCTAAGTAAAACGCATGGTATAATGGAACTATTCTCTTTCTTCCATCTGTTGTAAACCATACTTGAAAGTCTGAAATACTTCCACTCGGTGGTTCATATAGCTTTGTAGGTTTTTCGTAAAAGTCATTTGCCAAGCATAAAAAAGAGTTTTGTGCACCAGAAAATGAAGCATGAACTATAATAGCATCTGAGTCGAAAACATTTTCATATGTTCCATTAGGGTTTTCGACTTCATAAAAGTTCGGGTGTACTGGATATTCTGCTGGCTGATTTAACATCCTCAAAAATCTATACCATGCCAAGTTGTTATATTTTGTAGAAATATAAACGTCTTCTCCAAGGTCTTCTATTCTATTGATTTTAACAGTTGCATTTTTCCTGTCATATAAAATATCGAGATGGTACTCTCCTTCGTCAATGTTGTACTGTTTTGCATATTCGAGATAGATATCGTTTATTTTTTCTTGAAAAGCTTGAAGAGTTGTTTCTAAGTTTACAAGCAAACTAACTTGTAAAAGTTTTCCCTGTTCAAATTTCTCATACGTACGTTTTTCTTTGTTATAGTATCGAATTTCAAAAGCGACCGTAAATGGGAAACCATGTATGGCTTCTGAAATGAACTTCATTCTACGAAAGCCAATAGCTTTTGTGACGGATGGGTCTCTTAACCATCTTAGTGGGTAGTCAAAACGATAGCCATCATGCTTTACGGTCTCTGTCTCAAACTTTTGACCGACATTCGTAAAAAGTTCATCTAATGGTTTAGTTGTAGCAACTCTTGAATTTTCTTTTTCTATTGAAAGCATATTTTATCTAGAATAAAAATGTCGAAAGAAACAGCGTCTATGAGAGAAATACAACACAACCGACAACTCATTTTGCAAGCTCTAAATAAGAACACAACAAACTTTTCAAACTATTCTAAGATATCTGAGTCATTGAAAGAAGGAAACTTAAAACTGACATTAAACCCATTGACAGACGAGTTTCTGTTTCAAGACAGTAAGAACCATACTGTTTGTATAAATCCAACAAAAAGAACTTTAAACGAGAAACCTATAGATGAACTTCTTTTGAAGGCAGATATTGACAACAAAGCTGACAAAGCGTATGTAGATGCAACAAGAGACTATATTCTCGCATGGACAGATAGAACATACCCACAAAAACATCATACACATAACATCTATGACGTAGATGAACTTCAAGAAATGTTAGATGACAAAGCGGATAAAACATATGTTGACAATAAAATGTCAAGTGAAGTGACAAGAGCTGACAAAGAATATTCTAAAAAGACTCATACACATACCATTGCAAATATTACAAACTTACAAGAAACCTTAAACAAGAAAAGTGACGTTGGACATACACACGATTTCTTCGCAACTGTTGGTATAGAAAATATTGCAGGAACGGTTGAAGAACCTGATGGAACTGGTGGGGATGTATTAAATTGGAAACCTCCTAACTTTCCACAAGGTTTAACATCGGAGGATGACATAACATCGGATAAAGACATTAAATGTAGAAATGTCTATGTCATGGAGGATGAAAACAAAGTTAAATTCACTGCTCAAGATTTATATGATAAAAAAGCTGACAAAACAGAGCTTCAAACATTAAAGATTGAAATACTTCAAACACTATATCCTATAGGTTCTATTTACACGTCAATGAACTCTACCAAACCAGAAGTAGTACTTGGTTTTGGAACTTGGACTCAAATAGTCGACAGGTTTTTGTATTGTGCAAACTCTTCAAAGGAAACAGGTGGAAGTAAAACGATTTCAGGTGCAAATTTACCTGCGCACAGTCACTACATAGATTTAAGTACATCTCAAGCAGGTTGGCATAAGCATAGATTTTGGGATTGGTCAGCAATGAAAAAAGGTAAAGGATATGATGTTAAAGACGACGTTCAGTTTGCTATAAATTGTTTCTGGGGTAGCACACAGGGAGAAGGAAACCATACACATCGCGTTTCAGGGTATACGCAAACAACGGACAAAGTAAAGACTACATGCCACCTTACATGACAGTTTACGCATGGTATAGAATTGCTTAGTCGTCATTTTCAACTTCTTTAGCATATTCGTCAGGAGTTGTCTTATATTTGTTAGGAACTGTCTTTGAAAGTATACCACCTTGAACTTAAAGTTTGAAACGAGGTCTGACAATAGTAGTTTTATCTTCTGCTTGCAGTCTGTACATTTTGCCATGTTTGCCTAAAACTTCATAATATTCTCTTGTATACTTTCTTCTATTTTTACGAACACGAATGTGAGTACCTGTCGAGTTCCCATTGTTGTCATAGTCAATAGTATTTTCATATGGGTCGCGTTTAGGTATTTCTATTTTTACTTTGTCACCTTTCTTAAGTTTGAAGCCTGGCATTCTTTCTTGTTTGTCTCTTTTGACTAAACTATTAAATATATAGTCTTTCTCTAAGTCAGGGTTGTTTTTCATTTCTTCGGGGGAGTGGTTTCCCAAACCTTTTTGTTTACGGTTATTGTAAATATTTAAAACTTGTCTCATCTTTGCCATGGAGAAGTGTCTATACTTGTCGTCATATGACATTTCATCTACCTCACCTTGTGGTTGGTTTAAGTCTCTTAAGATTTTTATACAACTGTCAATGACACCAAGAGCAGAATGGTTTTGGTCGACAATGAAATATTGGTTTACATTTTTTGAACGCAGATAGTTTTTAATATCGTCTGATTTGATTTGAAAGAACTTTCACAGTCAGATGTCAGTTTTGTTGGATGGTATTTGTCAACGAATATTGTCAAAGCAGTTTTCACATCTAAAATATTTTTGGACCATAATGGTATGGCTTCACAGTATCTTGTGTTTTGACCGACAAATATTAGCCAGTATGGTGGTCCATCTTCTCTATACTCGGAATGTTTTCCAAGATATCCATAAACCAAGCATTTGGTGTTGAACTAAAGATTTTTACCATGAGTGCTTTCTTTGTTGCTTAGAAACATACGGGTCCTTGTTTGAATTCGTCATTTTTAACCCATAAGAAATGGGTTTATTTGGCGCAATAGCAGGAGTCGCATCTAGATTTTTGCCAGCAGTGGGAACACTAGCCAGAGGTGCATTTGGAATTGGAAGGAAGATTTTGAGTACATTAGGTATACTGAAAGAGAAAGCACAACCTATTATACAAACTGTACAGAAAGGTTGGGATGTAGCACGAGATGCAGCAAATCTTATTCCAAATCCTGAAACAAGAGGAAAAGTTCAAGGATGGATGGACAATGTAGGAAGACAAGCAGGAAACTACTATAACAAAGCAAATGACTACTATAACCAAGCAGGACACTACATGGACCAAGGTGAAAGATTCTTTAACAGAGGATATAACCATGCACAACAGTGGGTAAACAACAACCAACCTCAACCGCCTCAAACGTGGGGAATGTAAAATTTTTTACTGAGATGAAATGAACAATACAGCATTGAGACAAATGGGCTCAAGATGGCTTTGTCGGCTTCCAGCAGTTACACAACCACGTGTTTGTCAAGTTCTTCCTATACCTCAAGAAGTTTTAGACCGACTTAAAAAACCTAAACAACCAGTTGAAAACAAAACAAACTAAAATTTTTTACTGAGATGAAATGACCGAAGAAGTTGAAACGGTAGATTTGACACCACAAACAAAAAGTTCAGAACCATTGTCAAAACCTGTCAAAGAACTTACAGATGAAGAGAAAAATTCAATAATAGAAAGTGTGAGGTCTGGAAATACAAACTCTAACTACAAAGTCACTTTTCATAAAAATGGAACGGCTAGTATCTCAAAAAAGAAACAGACTCTCACAAATAAAATATTGAAGTCTGAAGGAACTAAAGAGACAACAGATGGAAAAGTTTACTTCACTGACCAACAGTTCATTATAGAACATCTCATTGACTTAGAGTCGAAATATTCTAAACTTTACAACAAACACAAAAAGTTGAAAGGAAAACAGAAACAAATGGCATATGACATTTATGAAGATGTTAACGACACAACCATACCAGCAAGTGAAGTAAAGTCAGATGAACCGAAAAGTGACGAAAAACCAATAGAAGAAGAAAAACCAAAAACTGAAGATAAACCAAAACCAAAGGTTAGTTTCAATACTAAACCAAGTCAACCTTCATTAGCTGGTATGGGTTGGCGTCAAAGACTTTTGGCAGCGGGTGGTTACGTAAAGTAAAGAAAAAACATTTTTTTATTTTTATAAAAATGCCCCCGTATAGAATGGATAGAAAATCTGCTAGAATAAAAGCAGAGTTAGAAAGATATGGTTGGAGAGTTTCAAAGAAGTTTAAATATAGGAAGGGAAAGCCAATAAAAGTCTATGACAAACTGTCTGATCTGACCTATGAGATGGACTTAGAAACAGCGCGCGCCAACTATCCAAACAGACTTGAGAGGTTAGAAGAAGAACGTCTTATGGACATGCCTTTCGATGTTACTGAGCCACAGGTTGAAGGACACGACGGCTTTGCCAGATTCTACTGGAAACATAACGAACAATTGAATCCTTTGAGGAGGAAAAAAGGAAAAGGTGAAGACGCACATGCTCCCATGGAAAGAACAAGATATGCATATGAGAAGTATCGCGAAGTTCGAAGTAAAATTACATCTGGTCGAACCTTTACAGTAAACTTTGAAGAAGGAAAGAACAAAGAAGGCTTCATGGGTGTACTTGCTGCAATTCAAGACGGAAATAAGAAAGGATACAATCTCAGACTAACCGTAACAGATTTAGATGGTCATATATACTACTCACATGGCAATGTCACAACAGCCGCACAACTTCTTGACGCTTTCAAGACTACAAAGAGAGAACAAATGTTTGACTCCGACTCAGATATTTTGAATGCAATTGAAGGAATTGCAAGCGTGAAGTTCGAATGGTTACAACCTAACCCTCAAGCAGTCAGACAACATGCTGGGTATTTCCCGTTCAGAAATAAGTCTGACATTAACCTGACAAGGTATGGAATTTACAATTCAATTGAAACAATTGTCAATGAACCTTGTATTCTTACATGTCTCAGGAACTCTGGTCTTGTTACAGATGAGAAGATGAAGTATCTTGAGTCATGTGTGAAAACAAGGTACATTCTCAGAAGTCAATTGTCAAAGATTGCACCGTTGGCAAATGTGAATATCCGAGTCAACATTCCGACTGAGAAAGGTTCTTCACATGATGACTATGTTGTTGACTTCAAATTGCCATGGTTGAAGATTGTACTTGTCCACAACCACTTCATGTTGAACGAAAGTCTTACAAACCCATTGTTCGGAAAAGGCAAGTGCAACATTGTCAGAGCTGTTAACATTCTTTTCGAGAAAGGTTTGTTGGAACCAATTCCAGATGACAAGCTGACAGAAACTTTTGTACCAAAAGACGAAACAAACTTTTCATTGTTAGCAAGACCAAAAGTTGTTCCAGACAAAGTTATAGCACAAAAGAAGTACACAATTCCACAAGGAGTTGGATTGTTCGGATACCAACCTGAACCAGAAGAACTTCCAATGAGGTTGCAAGAACTTCAAGATGCTATAAACAAACTTCCATTGAGACATCCGATTGACGTCAAATTGTATTGGAGAGCTTCTGAGTTAGGTCAGAAAATTTTATATGAAACAGGTTGCTTTGACGATGTTTATGAGATAACAGGCGAGGTTTCTCAAAAGATAAGAGACTCACTTGAATTTCCACGAACTGGTCCGATTGGATGCGACAAGTTCGACTCATATGAAAAGATATACTATGTCGACCTTAACGCTGCGTACATGAGGTTCGTCCAATATATCCCGACTGGAATTCCAAACGAAGACGGTGACTTCCCGGGAAGGAACTATACAGTTGGAAAAGTCATACAACAAATGTATGATATTAGGAAAGCTTCAAACCCCAAACTTGCAATGACAATCAAATTGCTTATGAATTCGACATGGGGGTATTCCATTAAAAAACCTCAAAAGATGAAGAGTAAACACTATGAGAAGGTCGACAACTTTGTTGAAAGGTTCTCCCCTTTTGTTTTGAAATACGAGTTCACCGAAGGTCAAGGTGGCTTAGTAACCACAGTAAAACCTATTGTCGAACATTGGTCTTATCCTCAGTTCGCAAAGGCAGTCCTTGACAACTACAACAAATTTTTCTCAGAGGTTAAATCCAAAGTGAAGGTATACTATGAGAACATTGACGCACTCATGACGAACGAGGAAGGCTATAACAAACTCATTGAAATGGGTTTAGTCGGTGAGAAAATGGGCTGTTTTAAGCTAGACAAGGTATTTTCCGAAGTTCATGTCCTCTCCAAACGTAAGTACTGGGGTGTTAAAGAAGATGGTGAAATAGTTAAACATTGCATGAAATAGTTAAACATTGCATACCATTTTAAAACGTTTTTAAAACAGTATATTTTTACATATATAAAATGCTTCAGGTTGAAAAACAAAGAACAAAAGTAGCAGATACAAAACCGTTAGACTATATCTTTACAAACGCTGGTAGGAATATTTCAGATGAAGAAATTTCATCCGGAGCTTACAGGTTTGACTATCCAGTTCGTTGGCTTCAAAGTCCTTCAGATGCAAAGGCAATAGGATTTAGAAGAGTTTTGTTTTCAAATAGAACTAATGCATTCATGTTCGCAGTATATTTTCACGGTCAGTATAAAGGTTCTGACGGTCTAATAGAAAAATTTGACGAAATGAAAATCTTTACAATTCGTTCAGACGAAAGTCTTGAAAAAACTCTAAATGACTTTCAAACTCAAATAAACAAATACTACTGGGAATTTCAAGAAAAATACCACTCTTTACTAAATGGAACATACTATCTAAAACTAGAATACGACAAGATGAATTCCACAGTTTCATTTCAAAGGATTGAAAATAACCCTCCAAGAGATACAGAGTTTTTATATTGGGGAGTAGACAAACGTTCTTGGGCACAATTTCTTCGGTTACTAAACCAGAACGAACCATTGCCACCTGACGGCCCGTTTAAATTTATACTCCCACCAACAGATTTGACAGTTTATAGAAACGTGTTCGATCCTCAAAATGTTATGTGTCATGCAAGTTTCAGTTCAAGCAACAACAGTTTTCTTTGTATTGGTAAGGACTTTTATGACTTTGCTTCTAAATTCTACGAACCACCTAGTAACAGTTTCTCTGACTTTCAAGTCTGGTTCACAACAAACGGTGTGCAGCATATAATACCTTTGTACTATGACTTTTATCTCGAATTGTCTTTCATATACAACTACGGAAAAGTGCTGAAAAAGTATTGAAAAATATATTTTAGGTGGAACCAGGTCACTCGGTCACTCGGTCACTCGGTCATTTTAACTTCTCTGAAAAAGTGTGACAACATGACATTTTGACAACAACACAGGAAATAGATTTCATCGTATATGTTTTGTATAAAAAGCACCCCGCGGAATTCCGCGGGGTGGTATATTCTTCACGAAATGCTTGTTTTGTTGAGACTTCTTCGTATATGTTTTGTATAAAAAGCAACCCGCGGAATTCCGCGGGGTGGTATATTCTTCACGAAATGCTTGTTTTGAGGTTAAGCCACAAACGAATGTCCGACGGTTAAGCCACAAACGAATGTCCGACGGTTAAGCCACAAACGAATGTCCGACGTACCACCAAAAAAATATTTTTTATTTTTATTGTAAGAACAGTATGACAGTCGAAGCAAAAACGTTCACGAACAAATCTAATGGCGAAACATTCACATAAGGCACCTATAACGGTATTGAAGTCTTACGTAGAGACAAGGATGGTTATATAAATGCAACAAAGATATGTCAGCAGTTTAGGAAAGACTTTAGAAGGTTGTTGGAAAATAAGTCCTGGGAAGAGTATTTTAAGGCATTTTGTGAAGAATATACCAACCCGCGGAATTCCGCGGGTTGCTTTTTATACAATGTTAATGCAGGAATTCCCGATGAAATCAAACAGGTTAGAGGAATGTATGTAGACCCAAGACTCGTAAACTATATAGCAATGTGGGCTTCTCCAAAATATTGCATAGCAGTTGGAAAAATTATGGACTCCATAGACAAGAAAGTTCATGAGAAATTAGATGAAGAAGAACTTGAAGATACAGTAGAGAATGCTAAACCTTTGTTCGAAGAAGAAGTTAGAAAAATGCATGAAAAACAAATAGAACATGAACGTGAGATATGTTCTGGTTATAGAGACTCTCCATACGAACTAGACCAATGGGAACAAGAAGATTTAAAGAGAGAATTTAGAGAATATGAACTCGCTAAAGTTTCATTAGAAGCTGCAGAAGAGAGGTTAAAAGGTTGGGGTCCTTTTGTACAAAAATATTGTGAGTAAATGAACCATTTTATTTTTATTGAATTCGGCAAAAATATATTTTTAGATCTCACCAGGTCCCTCGGTCCCTCGGTCCCTCGGTCATTTTAACTTCTCTGAAAAAGTGTGACAACATGACATTTTGACAACAACACAGGAGATAGATTTCTTCGTCAATGTTTTGTATAAAAAGCACCCCGCGGAATTCCGCGGGGTGGTATATTCTTCACGAAATGCTTGTTTTGTTGAGACTTCTTCGTATATGTTTTGTATAAAAAAAGCACCTGCCGGAATTCCGGCGGGTGGTATATTCTTCACGAAATGCTTGTTTTGCCATGATTTCATCGTATATGTTTTGTATAAAAAGCAACCGCCGGAATTCCGCGGGGTGGTATATTCTTCACAAAATGCTTGTTTTGTCAAGACTTTCATCGTCAATGTTTTGCCATGATTTCATCGTATATGTTTTGTATAAAAAGCAACCGCCGGAATTCCGCGGGGTGGTATATTCTTCACAAAATGCTTGTTTTGTCAAGACTTTCATCGTCAATGTTTTGTCAAGACTTTCATCGTCAATGTTTTGTCAAGACTTTCATCGTCAATGTTTTGTCAAGACTTTCATCGTCAATGTTTTGTCAAGACTTTCATCGTCAATGTTTTGTCAAGACTTTCATCGTCAATGTTTTGTATAAAAAAAGCAACCGCCGGAATTCCGGCGGTTGGTATATTCTTCACGAAATGCTTGTTTTGAGGTCGAGCCACTTTTGGCCCCACCGTAGAAAACACACAAAACTCTTGAATTCGGCAAAAATATATTTTAGTTTTTTTTAAAAAAAATATTTTTTTATTTTTATTGTAAGAACATGTCAGCAACAACAGCACCAAACTCGTTAGTCATGAACCCAACATCTATGTTAGTAGAGATGAAAAGCTTCATTCCTTCTTCATATACTTTCGAAACAGAAATCCAGAAGATAAAGCAAGAACTTCTCCAAGGAGATTTAGACTGTAGTGCGAAAGATGAAACAAATGAACAGTATCTTTATGAAATGCAGGACCTGGTGGAGCATCTACCTAAACTTCCTGAAATACAACAACAAAAGCTCACTATTCCAGAATTCGATGAAATAGAAGTGAAACCAACTGACTCAGTAGAAACCAAGAAGTTCATACGTAAGGTAAACTATGAGTTTCTTGGATTTCATTGCAACCACAAAGACTGCGATATGGTATATTTCATTGACCTATATAAATCTGAAGAATTTAAGACCTACGACAACTTTGTTTCGTTAGTTGCAAAATGTGTATGGCAGATAAGAGATAAAGATAGAAGAGGTAAAGTATGGAACCAACAGATAAAACCAGCAACTTTTGAGTTAAAGAAAACCATTTACGCCTTACTTGTTTTAGCAGGTAAGGTTTCAGAATATAATGCTAAAATGAACCCACAATGTTCAAAATGTAAAGCAGCAATGAAGAAATATAACTACTCCGTCAAAGAGATAGAACGTATGCGAAAAGACTATACTGACTTAAAGAAAGAAGCAGAGAAACCAGCAGAAGATAAAATGGACATGTTGACATTTCTGAACAAAAACTATCCAACTGCTAACGATTTCCTTCTATCTGATGTCAAGAAGAAGTACAAAGAAACTTTCGGCATAGTTAAAACTTTTGATATCCTTCGTGAAGAAATAGAAGCTACAAAACTGTTTAAAGTCATGAACCATCACAACATATACCATGTAAAACGCTTGTGAAAAAGAGGTGACACCTAAAATATATTTTTGTCTGATTTACGCTCATCGACGAAGAAGTCTATTTCCTGTGTTGTTGTCAAAATGTCATGTTGTCACACTTTTTCAGAGAAGTTCATTTGACCGAGGGACCGAGGGACCGAGGGACCTGGTTCCACCTAAAATATATTTTTGCTGAAAAAAATGACCAAATTTCATGATATAACTGTATTTTTTTGACGAAGAGAACTTTTACACTTCGTAAAAAAAATCCCTGAAATCGTGAAAAAATGACCAAATTTCATGATATAACTGTATTTTTTTGACGAAGTGAACTTTGACACTTCGTAAAAAAACTCTATGAAATCGTGAAAAAATGACCAAATTTCATGAATTTCCTCATATGTTTGCGACCGGCGGAAAACCGCGGGTCGAGATTCCGTACGAAAATCGTGAAAAAAACACATGAAAATCGTAAAAAAATGCGACCCGCGGAAAACCGAGGGTAGAGATTCCGTACGAAAATCGTAAAAAAACTCTATGAAAATCGTGGAAAATTGCGAGTACGGAAAAAACCGTAGTCGCCTAAAACTCATGAAAATCGTAAAAAAACTCTATGAAAATCGTAAAAATTTGCGACCCCGGTTTTTTTCGGGGTCGCCTAAAACACATGAAAATCGTGAAAAAACTCTATGAAAACAGTGAAATTTCTCTAGACCGAGAATTCTCGGCCTTGCATAAAACTCATGAAAATCGTGAAAAAAACTCTATGAAATCATATCTTTTATACAAGATAGAAAAAATAAAATTAACGCTAGTTTTTTTAAAATATTTTTTTTTATTTTGTATGTAAAGACAGGAAATGACAAACACTGAGTTTGAAACAGTTAAAAAGATAGACAATGAGACCAAGGTGGTTAGAATAGGTGATTTAAACGTAAGATACTCAAAGAAATACAAAAAATATTCTTTGTCAGACATTTTAACACTATCTGAAGGAAAGAAAGCACACGACTGGGTTAAAAATGCTTCAACTCAGAAAATTTTGACAAGAAATCCTGAGCTGATGATATCGGTAAGATTCTATGGAACAAGAACATATCTTATAGACAAAAGTCTTATACCAGTAGTTTTGTTCTGGATTGACCCAGTTGTTGGATATAATTTCATAACATATGGTTCATTCGATACGGAACGTTGCAGTGAAGGCTTACTTTACATCGTTCAGAAACCGAAGGACTTCAATACAAAGAGATATAAGATAGGAAGAACATTTAATATAACTCAAAGATATGACAGTATAGTCAATAGAGTTAAGGTTGCGTTTGTTAACGATATGAGAGCTGCAGAAACAGAACTACTTGAAAAGTTTGAGAAAATGTATGGTGCTCCCACGAGAGGTAAAGAAACGTTTGAAGTAGATGAGATCGACAAAGCTATAAAATTATTTGACGAAGTTGCTGAAAAATACATGTAAAGCGTTTATTTTTGGTCTTTTATACAAGATAGAAAATAACGCTAGTTTTTTAAAAAATATTTTTTTTATTTTGTATGTAAAGACAGATATGTCAACATCAGAGAACACAACAACTGCTATCGTTCATGAAGATATAAATGAAGAATACGAGTACATACAGTATAACAAACAGTTACGTCTCATTCGTTCGGTCAAAGATGACATGTACCAAATGCAAAGTATTTTGAATGCTCTTCGTTCTACAAAGCAAGCATCATTGGTTTGAAAACCAACAGACAAAAGAACTTTTAGAAGAATTTCCTCATATGTTTGCGACCTCGGAAAACCGAGGGTAGAGATTCCGTACGAAAATCGCAAAATTTGCTCTGGTTTGAAGGATATTATGTACATAGACTTCTTGTAAATGCTGTTGCAATGTGGGCTTCACCTCGCTATGCTTGTTATATTTTCATGATGTTAGATGAAATTCATAGACAAGAACGTGAAGAGAGGAAAAGCTTGAAGCAAAAGACAAAAACATACAGAAAAGAATACCACGTTCGGTACCAAAAGGAAAGGAAAAGAACTATAAGTATATGATTTACACTGAAGAGATGGAAAATGAAGAAGACAGAGATATGGTTATGTTGCATTTAGTCAGAAGAAACAACAAAAGCTTTTACGACTTAGCTAAGATTTACAAATCTGACAGAAATTGGTTCTATCGCGAAAACTTACCGATTTCAATGACACCAAATGAAGATGTTAAACAGATAGTTCAAGATACGTTACCTCAAACACACTATGATATGAAAGGTTGTACAATACTTACATTCAAAGAAGATTTGCCGCTACTGAAGGAAAAGATAACAGAGTATTTTGACAACTTCAAAGAGGAAGAGTAAATGAACCATTTATTTTTCAAGCTTGACACCAAAGATGTTTCAGGTAGCTCTAGATGGTAAATTGTCTTGTCCGAGTCCTTCTGGCATTCCGAGTCCTTCTGGCATTCCGAGTCCTTCCTTCCTACAGGAAAAAATTTTCCTTCCTACAGGAAAAAATTTTCCTTCCTACAGGAAAAGTTTTTCCTTCCAACAGGAAAAAATTTTCCTTCCTACAGGAAAAAATTTTCCTTCCTACAGGAAAAATTTTTCCAGTTGTTCGTCCGTAAACCATTCAAATTTTCGAAAATTGAGAACTTTTTGGCCGACCTTCAGGAAAAATTTTTCTTTCCGACAGGAAAAATTTTTCTTTCCGACAGGAAAAATTTTTCTTTCCGACAGGAAAAGTTTTTCTTTCCGACAGGAAAAGTTTTTCTTTCCGACAGGAAAAGTCCTTCCTTCCGACAGGAAAAGTCCTTCCTTCCGACAGGACACAAACGAATGTCCGACGTACCACCAACCGAGTCCATTCCAAAGCCAGAAGAACCGACAGCCCCAGCACCACAACAGACTAAGACTCAAACACTTACATTTTTACGCTTGACTTTTTACAATTTGAACTTTGTTCGCGTAGATATGAATTCTGAAAGAAGTATGAGGGTCTTGTATGACTTTGTACTTCTCCCATAGTTCATGTCTGTCAAACTTACCTGCCATGGACTCTTTCATAAGTTCCATGAAATCGTCTTCGGACAATCCGGGGAAAAGTACAATGTCAGTAAGTATTCTCTTTACATCCTTACTTAAACTCTTGGCTGTCTGTACACAAATGACAACTGAGATGTTAAAGTGTCTGAGCTTCTTAAGAATTCGACACATGTCTTGTTCTCTGTTCTTTAACAAAGGATGAGAAGCAAAGTCATCTAAGATAAGAAGACATCTGTGAGGGTAAGTCTTCCAATCGTAAGATTGCAATTTCTTCGAAATGTATTCTATCTCTTTCTGTTTGTTTCTGAAGTGTTTCTTCTCTAATATTCTCTGCATTTCCTCATTTGGGTCTTTAAACTTAGAATTGACATACTCATTTATAGCATTGTACTTCAAAACTCTTCTTTGGTACTTCTTTATCCAATCTAACAACTCAGTATCTTTTATACATACTAACTTAGACTTTTTATAATATCTTTGAACGAATTGACGGTTTGGTCAAATTGACCCGAAGTACTACAAATGACTACTAACTCATAGAATGGGTTCTTCTCATCTAGTTCTTGTTGTTGTGCAGCCATTTTAAGATAAGTGAAAGTCTTACCCGACCCAGGTGGTGCAATTAGACCTGTTATACCATTCTGAGCAAATAAGAACTTGTCATGTATGGGTTTTATCTGAGCATTTTCCAACTTCCTCTTGTTCTTATTTAAAACATTCTCAAATTTTTGTCAATGTCAGCAAACTTTTTTTCTAACATATTTTTAGAAAAATTAAAATTTTTATCTTTTAGGAAATGTCTAGCGATTTCGCTATCTATATTCGAGACAAGCTTTTCGACAGCAAAACATCTGTCGACCATAAAATCTTACATAGTGTAAACAAGAAAGGTGAATTTGTTCTAAAGTTCTGTTTCTGGGAATATGACAAGAACCATAAAACATTAAGCAGAGAGTCTTAAAATTTGTCAATGACAGACTTGTTGACAGAGATGACGCCTCTTGGAGAGATGAAGTCCAACAAAACTTCTTAGAATGCAAAGAAGACACATGCGCTGTTCTTGAAAATGAAATAGAAAACAGAATAGAAGAGCTATTAAATGACAAAGAACTTTTACAAAAATATGGTTCTGAGAAGTTTGACATAACTCCACCAGAAAAGAAGAAGAGAGAAAAGAAAGAAAAGAAAGTAGAAGAAGAGAAGAAAGAACCAGCCAGAGAAAAAGAATTTGACATGTAAAAATAAAATTTTATTTTTAGAACATTTCTGGGTCAATGTCAATGTTCTCTTCCTCTTTAGGAGCAAACACTGGCTTAGACTCTAAAATCTTTTTACCCAATTTACCTTGAACTTCAACTATCTTAGACTCATAATATTCATAGTCGTCTGCTTTCTTTGGTTCATAAGGTATAACAAGTTTGTATGCTTTGCCTTCTTTAAGGTTTGAGAACCTTCTGTCAAAACTTTCTTTGACTGTTAACAAACCTTCTATGTCTAAGTCTTCAAATTTCGCACCATTTTTAGTCACAATAGCAAACTTAACTGGTTCGATGTTCCAAACTTTGTCAAATGTAGACTTTTCAAAATGGTAGAAGTAAACATTCAAATATGTGAATGGGTCTAGTTCTTCTTTAAGTCCTGACATACTTGTTGACTGAGATGAATTTCGTCATCTTTTCTATCGGATAAAAAAATATTTTTTTTTAAAATTTACTCAGAAAAATTTTTCTTTGTATATACACCATTCTGAACGTCTAAAAGATTTTGACATTTGCCAAGAATGTTCGTTTAGACGCTGTCATATAACCATACTCTTGACAATACTGTTTATACGAATCGTACAATGACCTTTCATCTAAACACTCAAAGTCAGTTTCATCTATAAACAGTTCATATACACTCTTGTTTGCTTCTAACAATGTTTGTCTCTCTTCGGTATGTGGAATTTGTCTTGGATTGAACTTTGAAATATCTAATGTCATGAAATATGAGAACAAGTGGTTGTAAAAGTCAGATGTCAAAGTTTCTGCTAAGTCGTCAAAATATTCTGTATCTTGCATATGAGCTTCTGACGTTCTGACAACTACATATCTTCTGTCAGAACTTTCTAACTTCATCGGAACGGCATTGTTTGAAACCATGATGAAATTTGCAACATTTTCACAAACTCTTTGGTCTTTATATTTTCTTTCAACAACTCCAACTTTGTCTGTTATAAGACTCTTCAAAGCATCTGAGTTTAAAACCTTTGTTGTATCTATACTTTGAAGTTCGTTACATACTATAAGTTTCATATTCTCTATTGAAGAGTTAAATTTACCGCAGATGTTTTCTAAGTTTGTCATATTCGGGTTCGAATAGCCCTCTAACAGTTTGCATAAGATATCTGTAAAGAAAGTGTTCTTACCTGTTCCTTGTTTTCCAATTATGATGAGAGCAGTTTCATTTTTAGCACTTGGATGTTGTAAGATGTTTGCAAACCAACATAAGATATACTCATAGACTCTTTCGTTTCCATTGCATATAATTTCTTTGACATGGTCTAACCAAGCTTCTATAACATTTTCTTTCCATTCTACTTGTTCGTATTTATATCCAGTGAAGATAGAATAGAAGTTTGGAGATGGTGTATAGAACTTTATACCACGAACTGAAAAATCTTCTAACTTTGACAATAAGATATCCCAAGCATCTAACATCTTCATACCAACTTGTACGACTTTTATTTTCTTAAGTTTCTGTTTACATTCTTGTTCTGAAACTATTGTCGCTTTAGGTTTGTTAAAGACTACATCCCATTCTTTCATGACATAACATTCTGGGGCAGAGTCGACATAAATGACTAAACGTTTCAAATTCTCGACTGCTTTGTTATAGTCTCTAAATGGACACATATTTCTGAAGGCTTGGAAGTCATAAAAATCTGAAACGTCTATTCTGTACATTTTTTTATATAAAATAAAAAAAAATATTTTTTTTATTCTTGAGCTATTTGTTGTTCTTGACTTTGTTGTTGCATTTGTTCCATTTGTTGCATTTGTTGTTCTTGAGCTATTTGTTGTTGAAGTTGTTCTTGTAGTACAATACTTTCACCAGTTGCATCTTCCAATTCGAAACTTTCTGCCGTCATTGACAAATACATAGGACATAAAAGTTTTACAGGAACAAAGTTTGCGTCAACTAAGGTTAAGTTTATGTTTGCTAAAGTGTTTGAGTTTACTAAAGCTGAAAACTCTGCATTCGAATGAACAATAGGCAAACCAGCAGAGAAAGTGTTGTTTATACGCATGAGTATCTTTTGGTCATAGTAGTTTCTGTCGACATTCGAATAGCACTTTGAACCTAAGTTTGAAACAATATATAAAATAGGTGTACTTAAAGTCAATGGAACAGATAGACCTTGTATGACACCTTTTCCTGTTATAGGAAACTGTTGGTAGTAAAAACCAGATATAAGTTTTGTATTATAGCTCATATCGTTTATACTAAACTCAGTCGGACATCCAAACATAATGAAACCTGCTCTAGTTGCAGCACATGTTACATCCGTCCTTAAAGTATTAAATAAGTCAACAAAACCTGTTGGTGGTATATCTGAGTAAGTATCTTCAAAGAAGTATTTTTTACCATTCACAACAATAAAATCTTCTGGTGTCAAAAGAGCAAAACAGGCTTTAGTCGTCATCGTGTTTAAGGTCAGTTTACAATATCGTCCTTGAGGACTTTGTAAGTTTGTTGTTATAGAATTATATGACTCAGGGTTTTTAGTCGTAATAGTATAAACCACTATGTCTTCTGCCATTTACATATATTTAAAAGTTTTTCTGAAAGTGGAGAAGAACTTCATCTAAACTTTCACATGGCGTTTCTTGAAGTTCTCTGTCTAAGAAGTTCAAATATTTTGTAAAGACATAGAACTTTCCTTTGTCTACACGAACAAACAAAACAGGGTCTTTCATATCGTTCAAAAGTGTGTAAAGTCCTTTACATGAAATAAAGTCTATATTATTTTTCTTCAAACATCTTTCAAGAAGTTTTGACATTTTTACTTAGCAAACAAACTTTAATGAAATGTTGTGGTCGTCAAATATTTTTATGACGTCTGGGAAACTATATTTTAAGTTCAACGTTTCACCTCCTTTCATAACGTATATCTTGTCAATGACATTATATGAAACACCACAGCAAGCAATGTCGGGTTCTATTTCTTTGATGTTTATATCGTCTGCCTCTGTCAAAAGTTTCAATAGTTCTTTCAAAATTTCATGAGGTGCAATGACATATGAGTTCACTTTTACGGGGTTGTGTTCGACCAAGTTTAACATTATACCCAAAGCCTGACAAATCTTCTCCTGAGTTTTAAGTTTGTCTTTAAGTTGTTGGTAGTCGTTTCGAATATCTGCAACAGAACTTAAGTCTCTGCTAACTTCAGGATATGTTGGTTGTTCTTTTACAGGAACTATTGTTATACCATCTTCGTCTTCGTATGGTTTCCCCACTTCAACATCTCTTTCTTTGACATTGACAACAACACTTTGACTGTTTGTTTGAGTTGGTGAATTTAACTTCACGTCTGCCACCGCCATTAAACCTTTTGAAACACTTACGCTTCTATTTTTCGGAAATGACATTTTACTTAGAATAAAAAGATGGACGTATTTGAGTATCTCTTCGAATTGAAGCAAAACAAAGTTTACACACACAAACAATACAAGTTCATTGACAGAGTAGTTCTTTACACAAACAATGGAAAATGTTATAGAATAGCAGTCTTTGCTGAACCAAAATATTTTCATAAAGCAAAGAAAGTTGGTATAACCGAGATGGTGAAAGTTCTTGAAGCAGACAAAAATATAACAACAAAACTGACCGATATTTCTAAAGGTAAGTTTATAATACAATATTATATCAAAACTGGCGTACTGTCAATATTTGACGGAGAGAAGTCAGTTCAAAGAACAACTTACTGACCTGCTGCCAAAATCTGCTCGATGGAAGCTGTCGTTATACCAATCTGAGGAGCCCCAGCAGGTTTCATCGAACGAATTTTCAAAAGAGCATCTTCCGTGAAAAGTGCTATTGGTTTTGTAAACTTCTTTGCTTTCAATTCATCTGGACCGTCTCTGTCACCAGTATATTGTATTTGAACTGTACCAACAGTTGAAATACCACCATAAAGTCTTCTGAGTCAGCAAATGGAATGCCAAGCCAAAAGTTTGAACGGTCTCCATTTGTATATTGAGTTTTTTGACCTCCTGCATGAGTCCATACTTTCACATATGGCATAATAGAACTTTGCATTTCAGGGTTAATGGTTGTTGTGAAGTTGTTGTTAAAGTTCATAGCATCTAATGTCAAGTTGTATGACCTCATATCCTCAACTGTAGAATATTCTTCTCTTGGATAATATTTGCCATCTATGTTTATATGATATTTAATACCAGGGTTGTAGAAACAAGAATAGTCATTTATAGTTCGTCTGAACAGTACAAACATAGTATCTGCATGTTTCATTGCAGTTGTTAAGGCAATATCTGTTCTTGCACCTGGGTCAGCACTTTGGTTTCCAACTTCACCTGCAAAGTCTTTGACAGATATTTGGTGTATAGGGAACATAAGTGGAACTGCAATATATTTGGCAGCTAAAGCATTTGAAATATCTGGGTCCAACATATAGACTGCAAGTCTGCTTTCTATTCTCTTGCATTCAAACTTTTCGCATGTGAACTTAACTGGGTCCCAAGCAGTTCCAGCAGCATTGAAATAATAGTTTACTTCAGTGTTGAGGTTTGAGAAACCAAAGTCTAAGTCAACTTTGTCTTTGCAAAAGTCGGCGAATGACGTTTGATTTGCTCCCTTTACGTCTGTAAGAGTGAATGGGTCTTGTGTTGGTGCAATGACTAAGTTATTTTTGCTTGGAGTAAGTTCGATAGAAATTTTTCCTGCCCAGTTTGGCAAGTATCTTAAAAACCTGAAGATGAGGAAAGATGACAAAGGAACTCTAAGTTTCAATTTTACTTTGGTTACTGCTGCTGCAGTTTGTCCAGAAAGGTCAACATAAACTCCTGGAACGTTAGGGTCAAGTCTTCTTATTTTCTCAATAGTTGCATACTGGTCTGTTTGTTCTCTAGCTTGTGGTTGTACTGAGTTTCTCAAAGCGAACCATTCATAGTTTGCCCATGTTACTGTTTGAACTAAGTCAGAGTTAGAATATATCTTATATCCCATGAAAACTTCTGGAGCATATTGGTATCCGACATAGAAAATTCCATTGCAACCTTTCTTGTCAGACAACTTGGCAGAAGGTTTTATTTCAATGTCTTGTTCCACGTATAAGAAAGAGTTGTCAATAGAAATAATATGAAACCTGTCGCAAGCAATATCTACTGTTGTTGAAGAACCTTCTCCAAACTCACCTACGTTTCCATAAGAAACAGCAGTTGTATATTCGTAAGTTCCAGGAACTATTTCTGACCTTCTAATGGCATTGTCGCATTCGTTATACCATTCGGAAACATTTCCATTCATGGCATCCAAAACTGTTGGCGTTATATTCTGAGCGGCGTACATTTCATATGGGTAAAAATATAGAATAGTTGGGTTTATATGTCATAATAGAACCCACGTGGACCAAGCTTTACTTTCTTCCTGACTGAGTTTTTTAACTCTTCTTTTTCCTTCATTGCCACTACTTTCACTAGATGAAGTTACTTCTTCACTACTTTCACTTTGTTCTACTCTTCTTCTTTGGTGTCGCTTTGGTAACTTGCCCTCTGCTTCAAGTTGTTGCATCTTTGCCTCATGTTCATCTAGTATGTTGCAAATTTTCCATGCCCTTTTTGCCTTTGGGCTCTGGTCGCCCATCTCAGGTAACCTATATCCTAGAAAGAGTTTGTCATAGTTTGTATTTGAGTCGTCGCGTATTGTTTGCATGACTCTTTCCTGAGTTTCCGGTTCAAGCTCTTCAAACAGTGCCTGTCCATATGGAATATGCTCGTTTCCAAATATATGTTTTTGTAGCCATTCTGGTTTTCTTTCCATGTTACCAACAATATCTTTTGTGAATGGGAAAGCTTTTACCCAATCTTTCAGTCTTGCGTCGTTTATTTCTGTAGTTGGTTTTATTTTGTCAAGGAACATGTTTTTCAATACTAACATTTCATTTGGTACTGTCCATTTGAGTTTTCTTAAATATTCATCCCTTCTCGGTTCATCGTATGCAAAGTAAGTTTTTATGACATTTTGCAAACTTTCATTTGCAAGGTCATGTACAATAGGTTCTCTTCCTTCGCTCTCCCTAACTTTCTTTCTAAACTCTTCACCAAATATACCATCTCTATGGTTCTGTGTAGTTCTTTGAGATAAATGTTCTAGAACGTCAGGTGTTATATTTCCATCAGCCATGTTCATTTCATACTGGTCCAAAATATCTGCATGTTTCATATCTTTCAATGGCATTAAAGCCGCGCTTAAAATACCAGCTATATCTCGTTCACCATTCAATTCCATTGCGTCTACAACTTCTTGGAATTGTGGTTGTAAGTTTATGAACCACCTATCCGGATTAGCTTTATGACCCCATCTCATTGTAGTTCCATCGTCTGCAGAAACAAAAGTAGGTTTGTTTCCATCTTGGTTAGGTTCTGAATGAACTTTAAACAATGTTTCATTTCTATATGTTTTCTTGAAATTTAACCTTTTATTTTCACCGAGTTCATCCGAAGATTGAACGTTAAATGCTCGTAAGTAAAAAGGGTTGTTGTATTTGTGTACATTTTCTTTCAGTACTTCCATTCTATGCTGAATATTTTCATCTGGTGTTGGAGTCTTTTGTATGTCGGCAAACATTTTTCGATATTCTTCTACTATGTCAGCCGAATTTTTTTTAGACTCTTGGAAATATTCCATATTCTCCGCATACTCTTGTTGAGGGTCAAGATTTTTCGGCTGTTCCAAATCTTCATCTAGTTCTGTGAAGTTAGTTTCCAAAGGAAGGACTTGTTCGTTTCCTTCAGGCTCTTCTAGCTGTTGTTGCTGAACTATTTCTTCCATGTCTGGTTGTATCTGAACTTCTTCCTGTGGAGTTTCTTGTACCTCATCTGCTGGCATTTCATATATTCCGAGACCGTTTTCAACAATTTCCCTATCTACGTCATCCGCATTCATAAGCTTTTGTTCTTTCGTTCCGTCTCTATTTTTTACGCGTTTCATGACGAAAGTTGAATTGTCATTTAGCTCTGACATCAAATATCTCGGAGTAAATTCATCCATGTCATTTGGATGATATGCTATTAAATCATATCCCTTAGCGAGCTTGTATTTTCCAGGTTTGAGATTATATCCGTTTTGGTGCTGAGCCATAAAGCTAAATAGGTTCGGGTCAGTATTTCCATCCTTGAACTTTCCAATAGCTTCTTTATATCTGTCACTAAAGTCAACAGTATCTGGGAAACCACACTCTTCTTTAAGCATTTTTAAGAATTCTTGGTTTCCTTGTTCTCTACTTCTTTTATGTCCTTGCTCTGGTTGTGGAGGTGGTTGTTGTGCAGGGTTTTGAACTGTTGGTTGTTGTGCAGGGTTTTGAACTGTTGGTTGTTGTGTTGGTTTTGGTGCATGCCTGTGTCTATGTCCATGTGACGATGTAAATGTTTTAGGTAGTCCTGGTGCAGGTGCTTCTCTTGGAGGGTTTGGTGGTATATAAATTCCACCAGCTGGCACATATGTTCCATCTGCAGCGTAATGTCCTACCTGACTTTTCGTTCTTAAGAAAGCATTTACTAGGTCTGTTTTGGTCTGTTGTAACTCTTTTTCTTGACTTTTCACAACAGTTGCTCTAACGGCGTCATAGGCACTTTGAACTGCCTGTCTCGTTGCTGCATCTGTTATTTTCGTCATATTTTGTGCTACTTCTTTTAACTCTTTGTCGAAACCTTCAGACTTCAGTTTCTTTCCAGATGAGAAGTCGTTCACTTGTTTCACCTTACTATGAAGAGCTTCGAAAGCGTTCTTAAAGTCAGCATTTGTTAAAGCTTCATTTGAACTGTCTTCATCCGCTTGTATTTTTGTCCTTATTGACCCTATGAGTTGGGCTGCTTTAGCGTTGGCTTGGGCATCTAACCAGTCATTGTTAGCTTTTATATATTCTGCGCTTTTCATTGCCTTTTGCATAGCCGCGTCGTTATTTTTACTTTCTTGTGCTAAGTTTTCATACTGTACGGTTTGGTTTTGCAACTGTAAAAGTTTTTCTGCCTTTACATTTGCTTCAACTTCTTTTTTATACTCATCGCTATCCATATATGTCTTCAGGGCTTTTTGTTTTATCTCTTCATCTTTCAGTACTTTATATCGAGTAGTATGGTTTTTCAAATTTATAACATCTTGTTCCATTTTTGCTACTTCTGCTGCTTTTTCTGACACTTTTTTCGCATATTCCTCTGTACTTAGTTCTTTCAGTTGTTCTTCTTTCTTCTTTTTCTCTACGTTTAACTCATTGAGTTTCTTTGTGTGTCTGTCATATTCTAGTTTCTTTTCGTTTTCACTTATTTGCTTCTGTATGTCTATGTTTGACTTTTTGACATCTGATATTTGATTTTTGAGTGAACTCAAATTCATTTGACTTTGAGGGTTATAGGCTGTTCCGTCTGCAGCTCCACCATAGCCTGCCATTTTCGCTAAAAGTGCCGCTCTTAAACCTCCACTCTGTGCACCAACAACTCGGTTTAAAAGCATAGGATTGCTTGACATTTGTTGCAACATAGTGGGGTCATTCAGCATTTGTTGTTGCAACTGTTGTTGTGGTGTTAGTCTTACTATTGGATGTTTCAATGCTCTCTTCCTCTTACGTATATTCTTACGTAGCTTACGTGGCATTTTAAGTGAAGTTAAAAAGCGGCTTTTGTACTAAACATCTTCGGGGCTAGAGGGCACGAAGTGCCTGGAAGCCCCAATACCTTTTTTTTTTTTTTTTTTTTTTTTTTTGTATATCTTCCCATGAGTATAAATTTTTTCAATTTTTAATAAATTCATGCCGAATAAACTTTTGGTCACAGCGAATTGTTTCACATTATGATAGGATCACAATAAAATCTCCCTTTCTTGGTATCAATCAAATTTCCATCAGGGAATATTTCGGTTTAGTTTTAATTAAGTAAATAGACAACAATTTGAATTTGAATCTTGAGGAGACAAAATGATTAGTCTACAAGACAACTTAATTCGTATTGTTTAATACTATGATTGCCAAACAATAAAAAAATTAACCCAAAACAATCAAAATTAGGATGTCAAAATAGTAAAATCAGAAAGGTAATTTTATCCTGATTAAAATTATACAGAAAAGATTGGGTTAAGTTGAAAATCACATGCGACTCATCAACTTAGAATAAAATGAGACAATTATTGATGATATTTGATACTATTCCTTTCTGATTAGCATCATTATATTGCTTTTTAAAATTACGACTTTTCAAAAATTTTAGTTGATGAGCCTTAAATCCATCTCATTTACGCATTATAATGCCTTAATGAAGATATTTAAAGGACATCATGATACATTTAAGGCAATATTTCAGTCTAAGTATGAAGACGAAAAAGAAATTAACAGAGTTTATGAATTGATAGAAAACAACTTGATTAAAACAAAAATGCTTCGGCCTTTTGATGTGATTGATCTATTCGATATTCTATTTTTATATAAGAACAAATATATCCGATCTTATTTTACTATATTCAAGAAAATTTACGATGAATATCAATCAGCTGAAGATAAATTACCTCCAATATTTTGTTTCTTTCTTGAAAAAGAATATGGAATAAAAAGAGAATGTTCTAAACCAAGAGCATACCAAATTTTACAAAAATTAAATTCAAAAATGGAAGCTTTCTCAGATAATCAAGTAATTAAGGCAATCAAGAATGATGACGTTAAATTATTTGAGAATTTAATTAGCAAAGAAGGCTTTGATCTTAACGAGATATTTAAAAATACGCCAATCATAGCAGTAGACTTAAATTATATAGAAATTTGTTGTTATTATGGTTCTATGCAATGTTTCATGTTGTTGAGATCTAAATTCAACTGCAAAATTACAGAAAAATGTCTTAATTATGCATTTCTCAATAACAATATCAAGATGATTAATGAATGCTTGTTGGATCAAAAACCAGGCAAAGATTTGATGAAATATGCAATTTTTTCATATAACATTGATTTGGTGATGTTTCTTATTAATAAATACAAAATGCAAATCGATCCAAATGATTGTATATCGGCTCATAACATTGAAGCATTCATTGTACAGTTGGAACAGACAGGAGATTTTGACAAATATTTTCAATTCACATACAGATTTAATTTTCTTGACCTTGTGAAATATTTTTGTCCATTTGTCAAAGATATCGATGCAAGAGATGAAAATGGGTTATCTCCAATTATGCATGCAATAGTATATAACAAGTATGAACTTGCCGAACTCCTTGTATCTAATGGATCTAATGTAAATGGACCATTTGCAGAAGATAGCTATATTCTGCAAATGACAGTTGCCTTGGGCAGATTCAAATTTGCAGAGCTCCTTGTTTTGAATGGAGCAAATGTAAACGCAGTTGATAAAAATGGACAATATGTTGTTCATTATGCAGCACAAGCAAATAACAAAGATATATACAAATTGCTTGTTTCCCATGGAGCGGATCTTAATGTTAAAGATCAAAATGGAAGAACAGCATATGATCTTGCAATGGGCTTGGGCCATAAGGATTTAGGAAAGTATCTCATATCATTAGGTTTTAAGAAGGAAGAAGAAGAGGATAGATATCATAGAGCCGCAAAGGATATGAATGGAAAAAATCCACTTCATGTTGCTGTTGTTAAACATGATTATAAAACTGTAGAACTTTTGCTAAAATCAGGTGATATAGATATAAATGAACGTGATAGCTATGGATTGACTGCAATGTTCTATGCTCTTGCACTCGGCGATATGGATATTTTTAAATTACTAATACGCTATGGAGCTGATGTTAATATGAAATACTGGTATTAAGTTATTTTCTTCTTTTTCTTTTCAACATAGAATGGAAAATAAAATTATTTAGATATATTAAAATCATTACTTTTTATTATCTCAATAATTTGAGAATGTTTGATTGTCTTCTGGAAAAGTGACACGATTATCATTGTTGTCTAAAATAAGAGATTTTACATGCCCGTTTTGGTACCTAAATAAAGGAGAACATCAATGCTATCTATCTATATAGAGTGCAAACACGTATGATATATATGGAATGACTCTTTATCTGGCTAAAAAATCTATAATTCGAAAATTCGCATTGTCGTCTAAAACCGCCAGACGACAATGATAATACCCAAAAAATTTTAATAATTTCAAAATTTTTGAGAAATTAGATATTTTTATCAGGAGAGTTATTGTTGATATGCATACTTGTCATATCTCATGTTTACAATTTGAAACGAGAAAATTGATCTTACATGAAAATGATCTGAACGAGCGAAAATTGATCAGAATTATTGAGAGAGAGAAAGCAGAATTCTGAATATTTTCAAAGGTGGGCTCACAAAATTACCTTCAGATTTTTCGCGAGGCCACCTATAAAAAAAGAGTTTTAATAATTCTTGTTAGGAATGATACATTTTTCCCATCATATTGAATAATTTCAATATTCAAAAAATGTATGAACATTGTTTATTTAATCAAAAAGTTCCTTTTATATATTTTAATATTTTCTTATTTTGAACTCCAAAAAAGTCAGATCATGACATTTTGACCAAACAATTTTGAATTGTTCTCAATTTTCATATACGAACCTCCGAAGTTTATTCTCATGTTTGGACTATTATTCACCCTTGCATGCTCTCGTAGAATACGCCACCATCAAAGACTGAAAATTGTCTAAGTCTTCTTCATTTTATAGAAATAAACAAAAATCAAGTATGTTAAACAACTTGTTGGACATGGAGCAAATATGAATGCAAAAGATGAAAATGGTTCATATGTACTTCATATTCGAATAACTCATTTCATATGGTGCAAACATATATAAATTGAGAACTAGTATTATATCATATAATTATATGTTTAAATAATGAGAAATATTTAAATATTTTGTCATACTAATATCCCCAGAATTAGATTTTCCACCATGCAATTTTAAGAGAGCCACAATTTTGCTTGCTTCTTGGGAGGAATCAAGATAATATTGGTAATCCATTTTAGCGTTGCGGAGTCTAAGGTATTTTTCATAATGTATTTTTTCACGTCCATCAGCTAAATCAAGAGGAGTATAACCATCTTTAGTTAAAGAATTGATTTCAGCACCATGAGAAATTAATGTTTCAACAATTCCTCTAGTCGACATAAATGATGCCATATGAAGAGGTGTATATCCATCTTCATTCTTTAAATTGACATTTGCCCCATTTGAAAGTAGAAGTTCAATCAAATCAATGACTTCACTTTCATTAACAAAATCTGGTCCAAATGATTTAACTGATATTCCTCTAACAGTAGAGAAAATTGCAAAATGAATGACAGAATATCCTCCAGAATTCAGCATGTTGAGGTCTGCACCGTGTGAAATTAGACATTTTACAGCTTTGATATTATTTTTAGCGCATGCGTGATGAAGAATTGTTAATTGACTCCCATTATCTCTGTAGTTGACATTTGACCCATGTGAAGCAAGTAACTCCAACATTGCAGAATTGTCTTTGGAAATGGTAATATTAAGTTCAGATCCATTTAAGGCAGAACAATCAAATCCATTTGAAAGCAAAGTTGATGCAATTTCTGTTTGATTTAATATAGCTGCAAAATGAAGCGCTGTGATGCCAAATAATTTAAAATTAATATCTGCACCACTCTTAATCAAATATTCGCAAAGAGATGGAATATGAAAACATTAAGATTTAAAAAGGCCAAAAGATAGGTCGTATAAAGTAGCATAATCTAAAAATAATATATATGCATAAAGATTAAGATAAGTAGTACATGGATAGGAAGAAATTTGTAATTCGTATTCAGTATTTAATTTTTCAACATTATCGAAATTATGAGATGCAATTGCAGCTTCCATTGTATCATCATCAGGCTTTTTTTCTTTCAAACATTCTTTAATGATGTGCTGATTATTCCCTCTAAATGAAGCATCTAGACATTTTTTAGTGATTTTTACATTAAATTCTTTTCTTATTAACTTGAAACAATTAATTGCTCCTCTTAAACAACATTTTTCAAGGATTTTTGTGAGATCAAACCTCTTACTTTTCAAGTGATACAATAATTCTTCTTCATTATCATTCATTATTGCATATTCAGGCGTATTTATTTTGATATCATCATATTTTGAAAAAAGTGAGATATTAATATTGTCAGCAAAATATTCTTCTAAGATTCTCTTCATTAACTCTATGTATCCATGACGATAATGTAAACTCTCATTGCAAACTTGTCCTATCAAATCAATCATCTCTTTTGGTGTAAAATAACCTGTGTCAATCAAGTTGCTCTTGATTTCTTCGTATAATCCGGCTGTTGAATTTATTTCATCTGAATCCAATTTATAAATTGCATCAATGTATCCCTTGTATTCATTCAAAAGCGTTTTAGATGACCTAATTGCTTGGCTCATTTTCATTAATTGAAAAAATAAGAGAGTTAGCATTATTTTGATTTAATTACGCTAATTGTCAAAAAACATTAAAAATCCAATAGTTTACAAATCAGAACGATCACGAAAGAAATATTCAGTAAAAGTTATCTTTTTAACACATATTTCATGTTGTAAAAAGTTAATTATTGCAATAAGGTTATTTTTGAAATTGTACAGAAATTATTTTGCTAAATTTTCGAGCGAAATATTGATTGCAATAGAATCTCAATTTGCAGAATGATGATAATTTTATTAGGAAGGAATAAAGAAAGAAGGCATTCTACTAGAGGTGACCCATAGAATAGGCCTAGAGGGCTTATATTAAGAAAATATTACTACCATACGAATCTGATGCATATAGTATTCAATTTAGAAAAATTTTGCGTGAATAAAACTCCAATTATTACAATTTGTTTTGTACTCATATAAAATTAGCTCATCTAATAAGAAGCAATTTGAAAAATGGTTATAATAAGAATATACCAGATGGATTTATCCTTAATATATTATATTTTTGAATAAAATCTGAGAAATTTTAAAAATTAAGTTTTTAACTACACAATGAATATTGTAAAATGTTTACATGTCATCTATCTAAACATAATTCATAATTATTCAACAATAATCCTTGATTTTCCTGGATATACAAGCCAAATTCCGAGATCTTCCGGTGAAAGTTCTCCTTTCTCATCGTCATCTTTATGAGTCGGGCTAAAGTGAGGTAAAATCGATGAAATTTGGCCGGGTGCCAAATCACTTTCTCCAGTAATGAAATCGTAGCCTTCTGATGCTTGTTGGCTTGTGTAATGCGAATAGGACTCATTATCCTTCAACACATCTGTAGAATATGTTGCAACAGCTGAAGAATTCAACAATTTTATGGATGATTGCCTTGAGCCAGCTTCTGATTGAGTTCTTTCATGTAATGATGCACCGGGATTAACAAGGAGACTGTTTTGAGAGTCAACTTGTGCAATTGAGGATAATTCCATGATTTGTGAAGAATAATTTTTGGATTGAAGCTGGCTAGACAAAGAATAGTGAGATTCGGTCTCGCTGAAATTATTTCCAGCAGAACGCTTCTCTCTCTTTAAGTCATTTTCAGTAATAAAGAAACCATCTGGAATTTCGAGTAAATCCTTGGATCCTATATCGCTCTTTCTTACTACAGCATATGTCTTCTTTAGAGTGATCATTGGTGCCTCGGATTCTGTTGTATAAGCAGAATAATTGGTAATATTTGAAGGTTCATTAATTATGCTTTGCGTATTGAATTGGGAGTTGTTATCTGTTATGTAGGATGATGCTTCTGTATTTTTCCTGCTACGAACAACAGAAGACCTTGAACTGTTTTTAATTTTCGGTTTTGTAATTTCTTCAAGCGAAACAAGCTCGCTATCTTCACTCTGTAATAGAGCAGCTGATTTTCTATTCTGTTTTGGACTCTTTGGCGACGGACTGTACAAAGATTGATTTTCTTTTGATTTCAGTTTTGATGGAGAGTAAATCCTTGATTTTGAAGTTAAGCACTCAACGGATGTATGGAAATAGATCTTTGGAGGTGATTGCGTTGACTTATCCGTTAAAGATGGTGTTGATTTTTGGCTAGAATGAGAAGTATTGTGCTTTTGAGCTCTGTTCTGTGGGGTTATTGGTGATTGTGACATGTTTGGAGCTTCAGCAATTGTTTTTGGTGTATCAACCTGTTTATTTCTGGAAGAAGATCTAGTTTTTGAAGCTTTTGATGATCCAGAAATAACACTAGGTACAGGAGACTTTGAATCTATCTCTGAATTGTTTCTAGGAGAACGTAATTGCTGAAAACGTTTCGACTTCATTTTTTACTGAACTTTTTTTTTCTTGCAGCAATAGAAAAGATGTAAGGTGAAAATTGTTTCACGAAAATCAAAAAATAAAACTCTATATAAGCAATTGAATTCTATTTCACAAGATATCAGCATAAAATTGCATAATTGATTTACAATTAATGTTACCGAAGAGCAAACATGTTAAGTTCGTAATGACATATACGGATACTATTGCATGCATTGCGCTTATTTCCTATCAATTGATCAAATATTTCATGACAATGATTTACACTTAATTTCGTTCTGATTCATATATTGATTGTTCTAAATATATTTATACAATAAATATATTTTAAAAAAATAAGCTTCTAGGGGAATGGAATATCATCTTTACTTATTAACGTAAAATAAATTGTTTAAACTAAGAACAAATTATTTTATTTTAAAAGTACTTCTGGTAGTCATGACTATAATAAGGAACATAGCATATCGCATGTTCATGCATGGAAGCACGTTTGACACATGTTTACAATTTAATTCCGAAGAATATGCAAAAGCATGAACAAATTTATTTGATTCACAATTTTTATCATCAACAGCATATATTTTCAAATAATGTATTCCATTATTAGTTTGTTGGAATATAGTTCTTGTTATATGAAATTCATTCCATTGGTCATTCACTACGGGATATGTTTGATGATGATATACATTAGTGTTATCAATAGACGTGTAAATCGCAACATTTCCATTAAAATCTAAGTCTCTATAATGTCCAATTATAGAGAAATCATCTCTTTCTTGTAAAATATAAGACAAATTATTGGAAACATTAATATCAGGAGATCTATTTGTAACAATGGTAAAAGGAAAACTATAAATATTAGAACTGATGTTATATTCATCTATCGCGTAAATTGACAATCTATTAGAATGTCCAGGAGTATAACCAAAAGGAATTTCTACATTAATAAATGTAGAATTGATTTTGTTATTACATATAACAGTTTTGTTTGTATAATTAAAATAATTGTCTCCTATATATATCGTTGCAAAAGTGTCATCAAAAATGTCAAAATACAAAGTTATCTTTTCTCCTCTAATATATTTATCTTTTGGTTCTGATTTCAGGGTCAGTTTTGGTTCTTTGTTGACTAATATAGTGAAGGATGTTTCTGATTTGGTGCCGGATTTAGAGGTGATTGTGTAACTAATTGTGTAATAACCGGATTTTTTGGGGAGGAGGAAATTATCTGTAAATCTGTGTTCTCTTCCTTTGTCATCAAATGAATGGATTTCTGCGGATTCATTGGAGGAAAACGTTCTGTTTAATGTGCCTTTTTCTCCTGTTCCTAGGGAATTGACACTGAATTCCATCGAAAATGATGTTTCTGGATAATAATATTCAGAGAGATTAGTGTGTGGATTGAGGAAATATCCGAGGATAGTGATTCTGGCAGCGCCATTTCCATTATTTCCTGTTCTTTGGGTTCCATCCATTTTAGTGATGGTTTCGTTTCCGCCGATAGTTTGAGCAATTATATCTCTGTACGATATAACACCCCCTATATATCCAGAACCTCCCCCTGCAATAACAGGATCGGAGCGAGTGGAGCCTTTAGTGAATCCACCAAAATAACCACCGCCACCTCCTCCTGAATATGCATTAACACATCTAATTCCTGTTTGTCCTTGTCCAAGTGCATTTCCAGTGGTTTGACTCGCTGCAGTTCCATAATTACCACTGCCATCTCTTGGTCGACCTGCTTCTAAGCCGCCACTGAATCCAGTATCCGAATAAGAATTCACAAGTCTTCCATTACCTCCAGCACCTCCTGCAACAATGATTCTGCTTTCAAAATTAGTATTTCCAACTCTTATATCAGAGGCACTTTCGCCTCCACCACCAGCATCATCATAATTAGAGCTAACATCAACTGTATCTTGCGGCGAATCTCCTCCGCCGTTAAACCCACCTCTTGCTGTGTAAGTTGATGGAGAATTTGGATCTTGGCCTCTTCCACCAACGTAAACATAAACTGTGGATTCGGAGTCCAGTTTCATGACCCCGACAGAGTATCCTCCCATTCCTTTCGCTGGGATAATAGTGGCTGAATTAGAGAAGCTTCCGCCACCTTGGGCACCCCAAACTTCGACTTTGTATATGCCTGCTGGGAGTTTTGTATAGTAGTAGGTGCAATCATAGGTAGAACTACATGGATAAGTGAATTCAGCAACAGTTCCGTTAAAATTAACATTGTTAGTTCCTGTTGATGGATTTCCTAACTGCCATTGGTCCATTGATTATTTTTTATTAATTCCTAGGTCAATTATACAAATGGGGCAACTTAATGTCGCCCCGAATTTTTTTTGACAACTTTTTTTTTCTCAGTAAAACTCAGAAATTTTTATCCTCTCAAATATTTGAAAAATTTCACAATTCAAATTAGTCATTCTCATTTCATTCTTTTTAAAATCAAATGAAATTTAGCTGAATCAAACCGTTTTTTATGTATATTTCAAGAATTATCAACCAAATGAAAACCAATACTAAAATTCAACCTCATTTTTCTTTGTAAACTTTTCAAATAAAAATGGTGTGAAAATTAAGATTTTTAATAAGATCATGATTCAACAATAAATGCTTATTTTATTTGTCTTCTCAATTAAAATCAAAATTGAGAATGTACTATTGAATTTTTGCATCCGCTATTTGTCTACATTTTAATTTTTTCAATTGTAAGATACAATCTAAATTTTATTTCCATATAAGATATATTAAATGAATCTCTTTTAGTCAAAGAACCATTTTGATTAACCACATTGAATTATTATTTTATTCAGTAATGGAATCCTCAGAGGTAATCGAGAGAATTCTTAACGAAAAAGGATACGAAATATGCAAATTCATTAACAAAGGGGGCTTTGGTACATGCTTCCTTGTTCATTCATTGAAATATAACACAGATTTTGTCTGCAAAGTTTCTCCACAAACAATTGATGGCAAAAGTAAGATCTTATCTCACAAAAGGGAGATAAATGCTTTAATTAATTTAAACCATCCAAACATAGTTCGTGTTTATGACCAGTTTATAAGTGATAACTACCAGTTCATTGTACTTGAATACTGCCAAAATGGATCATTGCAGAGCATATTGAAACAGAAAGAAAAGATACCCACTGAAAGTGTAATTAAATACACAAGGGATATAATTGAAGCATTATTTTATATGCATTCTAATGGTTTTGCACATTGCGATATCAAACCAGGTAATATACTCATTGATAACTATGATAGAGCAAAATTATGTGATTTTGGCTTATCAGAATTTTTTGACAGTGAATTGCGAACATCTGATCATTTCTGTGGCTCCATTAATTACATGGCACCAGAAGTAATCTATAACAAGACATTTGATCCCTTCAAAGCTGATATTTGGTCCCTTGGAATTACAATTTATTATTTACTTGCTGGAAGAACTCCATTTTTCGGATCCAATACAAGTTCTATTCTTGAAGAAATGAAAGGCGGAATCCAGCCAATAAAAAATGTAACAAAAAGATTGAACAGATTAATTCAAATGTGCTTGGTATTTGATGCAAGTAGCCGACCAACAATGGAAGAGCTTCGTAAATATGCTTCAAAATACCTTATTCAGATACAAAGTGAAAAAGTTTCGGGTCATTCGTTAATTCAGAGAGCTGCAAGGAGATGCATCATTGATGGCTCAAGGAGATTAACAAGAGTATCTAATAGTTTTGTTTGTTAAATACGGATATATTATGTGAGAATAAAATTTTATATTATATTCTTTAATTAATGATATATTAAGATTAACCACGCTATAAGACTTCAAAATATAGTGGACTTGCGTCATTTACGAACATTTCTGAAATTGAAAAATGATCGCTAATACATTTTTCAATTTTAATGATCTAAATCCTTTTGATTAGGCCACATTATTAAGAAAATTGCCAACTAAGATTGACTCGTAGTTTTTATCTTTTTCATATTGAGTCGATTTAAAATGCAGCAACTTATCATGGCCAAATTCAAAAGAAATTGAGAGGGTTACGCATGTATTTGCCTTAGTGTTGTTGCAAGGAAATAAAACTAATTATTTTTCGAATATTTTCTAAATTCAGACCGAAAAAAGATCATGAATAGAATAAAAAGTTATAAAATAACAAAAACAAACATAATATTTATAATTACACAAATAATTCATGATATAAAATCTATTATCCATAAAATTGAAGGTTTCTAATGAATTCAATAAAATTTTCATCGGAGTATTCGGTCGGACATGCGATTGGTGAACCGAATTCTGCTAAAGAAACGTTTTCATTGATGGGATGTATGGAAAATCCTCGAATTCGATCGTAACACATTGGTTTTAGTATTATCTTCTGGTTCTCTTCTGATTCATATATTAAATTCTTTCCGTAATACGTCAAATTAAAGTTTGTAGTCTGATTAAACTCAGAATAAGTCAAATTAATGATATTATTCAGAGTAATCGATCCTTCTACGCAAGGATATGATATTGTAACGTTCCTCGTGGCGTAATCAAGCCATTCGCGCTCTCCTGATAAAAATTGTTTCATAAATGATGAAAAATTCATCAAATCATAGCCTAATCTCGAATATTCACTTTCGTATTTCGCAGATTGATGTATTAAATTTTCTTTTTCGACAAGTAAATTCGAAAAAAATATCATATAAGTGAAATTCAACGTTCTGTATGCGTTGAGAAGTACTTTTTTATAAAGATCATTTTCTATTTGAGCTTTTTCTTCTTCCCATCCACATAACATTTTCGTTAAATTCAGTGTTAAGACAGCAATTTTAAAAAATTGAGTGTATTTTTTGTCCATATACTCAGTCATGTTATGGATACCTAAACACGCGCTTGTTTCATTCAATATTCTTGAAGAAAGTATTGAAGTATTTATAATTGAGGATTGATAAAGATTTTGAACGTATAATTGCTCTAGTCGTAGTTTCCTTTTAACATCTTCATATATTTGGGATACTTCATCAACTCTATGAATGTTGTATATCGATTGTTGAATTGAATTTTGAAATAAATTTTTAATTTCGTCTGTAAAGAATGATAAATTAACCGGACAAGTGTTTTTACAATGGACATTAACGTTTTCTATTTCATCAGATCCATCGCAACAGTCACATTTTGAATCATTATATTTTGAAAGTTGAATTATTTGATCACTATGAATACATCGAAATATTTTCATGTCATTATCCATGCTGGTATATAAATTTTTGAAAAATATAGTACCAAACATGGAAAGACATATGATCATTTTTAATTTTTTATATCACATGTCATTAGTCATAAAATCAAATTTCGCCATGCATTTCGGAAAGCTTTTTACAATAGGAATCTTGAAAAAGCATAAGCTCTTCTGATTAAAAACATTTGGTTGAGAGATTTTTCAAGAAGAAGTGTTTTCTAAAAATATGAGTATTCACATTCATTTGCAAATTGGCTACATAAGTTAAATTCTGGATAACACTACCAAAATAAGAAATTATTCTGTTAAAATATTTGAGATTTCTCAAGAACTGTCCTCACGTGTATAAATATCCAAGAAAGGCAGAAAACTACGATATTCATATCCCATTGGATTAGCTTCAGCTTTAAAAAATAAAAATCAAAAATTTAAACATTTTATGTTTACTTTGAGTTAAAATTAATACAAATAGGATTCAAAGAGAGGAAAAATCTTAATAGATTTATCTTATTGTTAAATTGAAATTTCCAATGAGTCCTATTTAGCTTCGTAATCCGAGCATAACCATTCCCTGCGTTTCCAATTCTTTCAATTCCATATGGGTCAAGAAAAGTCTGGTTTCCATCTATAGTTTTTGCTTCAAATAAGTAATAATCAAGGTTAAGAAGGCATCCTTGTGGATAGTAATGTGCAGTACTCCTTGTATAAACGTATCCACTACCACCAGAACCACCATCCAGATCACCACTGCTTTGTGGTGTTTTGCATTGAGTTGTGGTTCCATTTGTGCTTCCACCGCCATACCATCCGCCACCAGCTCCGCCTCCGCTAATGCATGAATATGCTCCATGTCCGAATTGAGAGCCATGTCCCGGTGATGTTTGGCCTGCTGCGTAATTATTTCCTGCACCAGAAACAATTCCGCCACCGAAACCACCTGGATCTCCATATTCTCCACCTCCACCCCCTCCACCGGCTACTATTACTCTGGCGTATAGACTTGGAGAATTAATCCTAAAATCAGATGCGCCTCCGCCGCCGGATCCGGGATCAGAAGTTGCTCTAGGATCACAATATGACAGAGCTCCACCATTGAAGCCACCAGGAGCTATTTGACCATGATATGTTGTAGCAATTCCACCTTGGCCGCCAACGAAAGCATACAGCGTAGTTTTTTCTAAGATACATAAGATTCCTACCGAATATCCACCTTTTCCTCCGTAACCAAGTTCAGTATTGTTTGGTTCGAGATCTCGACCACCTCCCTGGGCTCCCCAAACTTCAAGCTTATAACACCCAGAAGGTAATTGAACTGATTGGTTACTTCCTGTATATGAAAAATTCCATACAGATGTCACAAATCATAGATTTTGGTTGGAATAATGAATAAAACTTCTAAAATTTTTCGGAAAATGTATTTACATAATATGAGTAAGTTGACGAATACTATAAAGTGATAAAAATAAATTAACCTTAATTTTACACAAAATTAAGAGGTAGGGCAACGATAGAAAATTTCACATGAAAAAATCAATTTCGAAAAAAATTTGGAAAATCAAAGTATTTGATAATTAGTCAAATAATCAATTTACATCGTTTTTACTCATAAAAAACAACTAATTTTTGATTTTGATATCATATTTGATAAATACTCATTCCAGAGTTGACGTAATGTATTAATTATTGTTAGAGATATTGCTTTCGCAGCAAAATTCTTATTTCATGAAAGAAAAAAAAATGATTTTATTCCAACAAAAACAAGTAAACAGATGAATGGAAACGTACTATATTTTCATAAATGTAGTAATCAGCGTGTCAGCTTTTGTTTATCATGTTCGAGTCAAAATGTATTAACTTGTAATAAGAAATATTCGAAGATTATATGAAGTATTGAGCATTCTTTGTAGAAATATTTGTAATTCATTACTAACATATATAATAAAGTTGTTTTTTTTCCCTTATTGCAATAATTTTGTCTGATTTTAATAACTTTTCATGTATACGAGTTGTGTGAATATGCATCATAATATGCGTAAATATACTTATTTGCGACGAATAATGTGGTTGCATAATGGAGGTGCTAAATTTTGATTTTTAATATGGGGCTTTGGTATGTATAATCATGTTCTTATCTCAACGTAGGAGTATTGGTGCAATATGATTAAAATTTACGAGGTTGATCTTAAATTGAATAATTCTGGAGTATAAATCACAATGCAGCTAATTCTATGTTAAAGATAGATACAGATTGTAGTAATCAATTAGGGAGTACAAATTCATTCTTTCATTTCTGTCGTATTGAGCAGAAAGGAAGAGATCATAACCCTAGGAAAAAAAAGCCCAAATTTGTCACTTTTCATAGTACGTTAAACTCAATTCGCTCGGCGAATGCCGAGCACACGTACTCATCATTCAACATAATATTCTCATTCTTTGGTTATTATAGTGCCAGACAACACAAGATTTCAAAGAATTACTTGAGTTTTCAATTAATCTTAATCCGATTTTAGATTTATCGAGAACTCCATCATCACAATCACATACTTCAGTGCGGTAACTACAATTATCCATATACAGAAGGAAGTTCTTTTCGAACAACTCATTTGGAGTCTGTTTTGGAAAGAACTTCTTTCTGTCCGACTTAATTTCATAGTTCCTGATCAACCAAAAGACAGAAACCACACACTATCTACTTAGGAAAGGAGTTCTTTCTAAATCTTCCTTAAATTGAGATTTTACGAGAGATAACCCTTCTATTGCACTTAAAAATGAACATTTTGATATCTTTAGTATCACACATGGTCATATATAGTATTTCATCTACATGAATACATTCATCTTTCGAAGTCTCTCATTAAATGGGAGGCTTCGAAAGATGAATCGTTTTATTCATACAACTTTAAATCTCGAACACATTTAGAGAGTGAGTATATCATTTTATTCTTGTTTTGAGTTTATTCTGATTCAAAATTGCAGTGAAAACAGAAGTTCACACATCATATCTGAATGTGAGCTCATCTATACTTATACGATCTCAATACCTCCACTCTAAGCATAAGAGGTGAAGTTATATAAAAATTATCAGATGCGTTGAAGTCTCAAAAGTATTGCCTGAATGCTTGTTTCATATTTGTCCAAGTAGTTTCAATGAATAAATGTATTGTTTTTTATAATTTCGATTTATTTTTAGAAAATATTCAATATAAACCTTTATTGTGTTATTTACATCTCATAAATTCTCTGTCTAAATCATATAAAAGCGCGTTTTACCCCTATGAATCAAGAAATTCATTCAATATTCATGGTATATTTATTAAATTTATACGATTTACTAATAATCAATATTATATCCTCATAAATAGCAATATATTTTGGTAATCTATGATAATCATATACAATATTTGAAATCAAATTTTCATTAGTTTAGGTTCCTTGTTAATAGTAAACCATTATATTTATTACTAATAATAAAATCTATGTGTCGTATTGAAATTCAATAAAATTACTTATTCGGTCCAAAAAAACAAATTAAATAAAATTTTTCTTTTTTTATGTAATTTTTGTTTTTCATTTTTTTCAAGATCCTAAGTTATGTTCTAACTTTTGACATCATATCCTATCATGCTAGGCTATATATTATAGCATATCCAAAAGGCAAGGAAATCTATCAGAGAAGCCTTTTTGACCTATCGTTGCCCTACCTCTCAAAATTAAAAGCAATTCAAATATGAAAAGCACAATGATCAAACATATTAATATAGAACAGCATAATTTATTATATTGCTAATGTGTTTTATATCACATGTCATTTATCGGTGGAGGAACTTCCTCTTTCGAATTTTTTTTATGATAAAAAAAGTTTTTTTGATATTGATGAGTGCTTTTGATCCGTTAACATTCCTTACTCCATCAAACACAGGCGGACCTAATAACTGCGAGTATTTTGGCTTCAAATTTGATTCAGTATATGATCCAGAAATTTGGCCTAAATTATGCGAAAATTTTTTCTATCTTAAACTCTCAAGTGCTATGAAAGAGAAAGGAGAAACGAATGTAATTACTGTTGGTGTATATGGTGAACCAACAAAACAAGGAAATTTCATACTTTCAGATTTAAAATCAACTCATGTCCAAGTTATTTCAAAATTTAAGGTAGAATACTCTCCAGGAACACTATTACTACTTAACTGTCCAGAGATAATCCACACACCCACAGCATCCATTCAAATTTCAAGTGAAAAACAAATTTTAAAGATAGGGAAAGTACGAACGTTTGGATACTGCGAGAGGCAAGGTACACACTTGGCTTGTACAAAGTTCATAGATCTCTCAAAGAAAAGACTTTGTTCGTTCCATACTGCTTACTACAGATTAAAAGCGGCAAATCAGCTTAATATGCAGAAGAAATACTTTCCTACTTCAATGCCTATAAATGGCTTTGGAAATCCTCGAAATCACGTAAGAGCTCGAAATCTTTTGAATATCAATGATAATTTAACAAATGGAACTGAAAGTTCAAACACTTTTTAATTATTTTTGTTATACTAAACCATCTTCTATCGTTACATCTTTCTTTTTAAGTTTTTTTAATGGATATCGTGAAATTTTTAAGAAAATAAGATTAATTGCTATGAAATCATGCTTAGTGATACTTTGTTATTAGAAATGGAATGCATTTAAAAAGAGAATAAGAAAATAAAATCAAAATCAAATTTATTAAATAAGAAATTTCTTTTGAAGCAAAAAAAAATTATCATAAACATACTCAATTCTTTTGTGTTCACTCACAATTGACAGAATTTTATCAAGAATTCTTCATCAATTGATCAGTATTTTTTTTTAAAGCTGCTAAATGGATCTATTCCTGAATCCCAATTAAAGACATGTTTTTTTCTAAGGCTGCTAAATGGATCTATTCCTGAATCCCAATTAAAGACATATTTTCTATAAACTGGCGTTTTCATTCCTTTTTTTCCGATCTTTTCAGCCAATTTAATATAACCTCTAATTTGAGAGATAACTGAATCTAAAACTGATCCAGATACTGCCTTGATGCCTTTATCTAAATCCCGTCTCTTAATAAGGAAGTCAATAACATGTAATTGACTTGCCCAAACTGCACAAAAGAAAGGAGTTTTACTTGCTACACTGACATCATTAACATCAAAGAAATTCAAGGCATATTTAACTCCTTCCAAATTTCCTGATAAACAAAATGCATGAAGAATACATTCTCCATACTCAGTTCTGTATCCCATTGCTGCACCATTTCTTTCTAATGCTTTCACAAGATTCAAATCGCCTTCTGAAGCTGCTTTGATCAAAACATTTGATTGAAACAATTCATATGTGCTCTCAATGTTTCTTAATATAATATCGCCATTAACATCTGCATAGCCTGTGTTGATTGCATATTTTATTACGTTTTCTTGTCCTTTTTCGGCGGCTAATGATAAAATCTTATAAATAGAATTTAAATTATCTAAACTATCGGTCATTGGGCATTTCTTCAATACATTCATCAATTTTGGTTCTGATGCCGAGTTCTTTGAATATAAATCTATTGAATCACTAAGTTTGGAAAATATTTTAGCATCAAGTACGCAAGATAAACAAATTATAACTTTTTGGATATCTTTAAGATTTGAACCTATATTTAATTTTGTACTTTGTAAGATTTGAAATAGTTCTATTGGATTGAAATGCTTTTTCATCATTAAAAATAAATCAACGAATTGTGAAACTGGTAACTTTGTTCTTTGCATTATCTGACACATTTCATCGACTGTTCTGAGCTCTACAAACTCCTCATCATTACAATAAGTCTTAATATGCTTTGCATAATATGAATAATCAATAGTTGACATAGAAAAAAATGAAATTGAATGGGACTTTTTATTTTATTTTCACCATTCAAAATATAATTTATGTTAAAATTTTCGAACATACGATAAATAATAAAACTAATTCATAATTTTTTTTTTGAATTATCACAATTTAATTGAATTAAAATAAAGTATACACTCTATAGAAAAAGAGCATAAGCTTGATTCATATCGCATTAATCTTTAAAGTTATTTGTACGCATGTCGTTTAATATCCAAGTGATAAATCAAATATAGGTGAATTTGTGAAAAATTCAAATTATTACCAACAGTTATACTATTAAGGAATAGAGCATTGCTGTAAAAATAGTAGTCATGTATAAAATTAGTCATGTATAAAATTAGTCATGTATAAAATTAGTCATGTATAAAATTAGTCATGTATAAAATTAGTCATGTATAAAATTAGTCGAATAATCATATTATTAGCTAATATTATAATAATCAATATTTGGGACAAGGAGATACACTTCAAAAAAGAGTTTATTCATCTTAAAACAAACATAGAAAATGAAATATGAATATGTTTAATGATTTTGCAACCATAGACATTTCAAAAAGTTTCGAATAAAGGTGACAGTGATAAATCATAATGGGTCCGTGGATAATTGAAATTTGGAATTAATTTAGGATGAAAATCACATAGTAGATCTATACAACTATAATTTTCAACCAACTAGACAAAATTGAATTAAGATTATTTTTTCAAGATTGAAATGAGGTTTTTAAACATAATATTCAGAACGTAAATTAGGTTATTTCTCTTAAATGAAAAATTGAAAGACAAATTCAAAAGTTCAACATTTTATAAAAGTATAAATCTTGCATTAAAATATGGATACTAATTATTTTAAATGACCAACAAATGATAGGAGTTTGTTTCAATTTTGGAAAAAAAGCTCTTGAATGATTTTACATTCATATTTGCAGTTTTATTTTTTAAATTGACATACAAATTAATTGAAATATTATCCAATCAAAAAGAATTTGATAGGCGTCCATTGAAATAGACGGTTGTATTATCATTGACTCTTTTCTAAAATAATGCAGTAAATATGATTCTATATATAACAATGTCGGTAGGATTGAATAGAATAATTTTTCATTTTTCTCAGAATGAAACCATCAGTGATAGACTTTTTTAAAAGTAAAGATATAATTATCCAAAAACCATTGGGTGATGGAGGTTTTGGGAGTGTTAGCCTTGTGTATTCCTTGCAATATAAAACTACATTCGCTCTAAAACAAATTCCAAAAGACTTATTTAACAATACAGAAAAGGAATTGATGTCAACTGTTGATGACAGTTGTATTGTCCGTCTATATAACACTTATTCATTCGAAGATTGCAATTATTTGCTTTTAGAATATTGCCCATCTACCTTAGACAGCTATATTATGAATTCAAATCTAACAGATTATGAATTACGTAAGTCAATCTATAATGTTATTTGTTGCGTTCGTGCATGTCACACCAGAAAAATTGCACATTGCGATATTAAACCTACAAACTTCCTAATTGATCAATATGGAAGAATCAAAATATCAGATTTTAGAATATCCTGTTATAATCAACATAGAACTATATGTCACAAAGGTACAAAAATTTCATGGCTCCAGAAATCTTTGTAAGCCAAACCTTTAACCCATTCCAGTCTGATATTTGGGCATTAGGAGTGACAATCTATTTTATGGCCACAAAATGTCTTCCTTTTTATGCTCAAAATACAAATCATTTAATTTCCTTGATTATGAATAACATGTATGATGATAAACTTATCAAAGATCCTCTTTTGAGACAAGTTATTTCTAAATGTTTAGTAACTAGTCCATTTCAAAGAGCAACTGTTGATGAGTTGCTTGAAATGCCGTATTTTAGTTCTAAAATCAGCAGCTCACCAAGTAAACCTATCATGAAACCCATGGGATTATATGTTAGACCAAGACTTAACAGGAAGAATTCGGCAAAATTTGGATCTCATTTAAGTTGGAATCCAGATCAATTTGCTTTGAAGGCATCTTCCCCATCAACAGAACTTTCTAATAATTCATTATAAGTTCATATATTTATGTAAAATTATTCGGTTTTTCATTTTAGTATTTTTTCGTATTTATAGCTTGAATTCATATTCTTTGCGTGTAAACCTTTCAGTTCCCTCAATTTTTGAGAAAGAGACACGTAGAATATGATTTCAAGTTTATGGCTTGAAAAATTAAAATATACAACAGGTAGTCACTAATAAATCTAAATGTTTGTGATCTAATCATATTTCTGTAGTTGTTGGTAGTCTCTTTTTTTGAATTTGGATGATTTTAAGTTCGAAATTCGGTATATTACGAATAAGATTGGGAGTAAAACCATGGAAATCGGATATTATCTATGTCAATGAACTGAGCAACCTGTGTGGTGTAAGGTGAAATTGCAAATTTTTTTTCAAAACTCGAAAAATGATATGCATTCTAACATTTTTGATTCTGACATTTTAAAACTTTATATTTTTTTTGAATTTTTCTTATTAAATTTAGTTTTTCTCTTATAAATTAAAGGGAGAGGAATAATATAAATAATGAAATTATGATTATAAATCATATAGTATTTAAATACTTCTAAATAATGGGGTTTTAAATGTATTTTGAAATTATAATAATTTGAAATTACACAAGGTCAGATATTTTAAAAAAAATTAGAAAACATATAGATTTTGGAGTAAGAATCTCGCTTGAAGAGACAAATTATCATACGTGATGATGAGAATATGACTTTAAAATGAATCTCCAAACAATGTCATTTCTATTGCTGCTCCAAATCACAAATAACAATATCCATCAGTACGTTTTCCCCATGCATCCAACTGATAACATTTTGAATTTTTCAAAAAATTATTAAAAAATATATGAAAGTAATGCATGCAAGTACCTTTATGTAATAACTCTTTATGAATAATATTCCTTAGTCACTAGAAATTTCTTTTGAATTAATCTTATAGTGACGAAGGAATTATTTCATTATTTTTCTTATAGTTACATATATCAAAGAGCATATCTTGCCTATTAAAAAGATTGAAAAAATTATATCAAGAAATTTCTCTTGAAGTTCATACACAAACAACATAATTTTTCAAAATCCAATTTTTTCAAAAAATGTATGCATTCAAAAGTTCAGATTATATCTAGTCATTATCCATTATTAATTTTGAATTTGATTTTTTGAGATATTCATTTTATTATACGTATTACTCAGAAAATTAAATGTATTTGTGAGGGAAAACGGAGAAGATAATAAATATTGTCATATAGAGGAATAAGCAATTTTAAGGTAAATATTAAGTTTAGTAATTTGTGTATATCTTGTTATGTAATGCATATTTTCGCGATCTGACGGCAGAAATCGAATCAGCGGATCCTGAAGAATCAGATTACGGGGGAAAAATAAGTTTTGAACGCTTAGATAGGGCTAAAATGATGTTTTATGAGGTGTGGTGTATAAATATAGTTTTTGCGATAATATGGCATGAGATCAGAATATGAAGTGAGTATATATGTGTTTTTTTTCACTGGTTTATATGTTGAGATAGCTCAGTAGAGTCTGTAAAATAGTTCAGTACATGCTATAAGTTAGATAAAGCACAAAAAAATATGAAATAAATATTAATTAGGAAAAAATATAATGTAAAGATTGTATGTAAAGATACTTATATAGTATTTAAAATTTATTAAAACAAGAGTGCATATTACACTCTTGTCGGTCAAACTTTTGCAATCACATTCTGATTGCAACAAATTGTCTCATTCTGGGAGACATGCAGTGGCAATGTCTCCCGGAATGACACATTGTGACCGACAGGAGTGCATATTACACTCTTGTCGGTCAAAGTTCCGCATTCAAGTTATGAATGCGGAACAGTGTGCCAATCTGGGAGACATGCAGTGGCAATGTCTCCCGGAATGACACATTGTGACCGACAGGAGTGCATATTACACTCTTGTCGGTCAAAATACCGCTATCTGAACCCAATTCCGCACCAGTACCCCATTTTGCGATTAATCCAATGGGAATCACTTCCAACATTAGAACTTTATAGGTGGATCCCACTAATTTATTAAATTATTCGATCTATTCCTGCATACTACTTTCAAATTAAGAAAGTTCTTGTCTAATGCATGAATATTTTCATACGCATTGCATCAATGATCTAACAATTTAAAGCTCGCTAACAACCTAAAGCAAAAAACAAAATGATCTGCTAACTATGCAGGCAGCTCAAGCGCACCAAGGGGAGGCGTTTTTCTGAATTGGGCGATCTTCGTGAGATCTCAGGAGGCGAAGATTCGGAACCCAACCGGCTTCAAGCTGTAACATCTTGCTAGCAGGCCATACATTTTTAAACCGCCTCTAACCGTTCATCTCGACCACATTATCGGCATTCATATATATATTTGAATATTAAGACAAATAAAACCATTTGTTTGATCGAAATTGAGTAATTTATTGTTAAAATAAAAAAATTAAGAAAAAAGTTTGTCATTTTCTTTGATATTTATATATTTGAAATCTACCTTATAAATATATCATTAATTTTATCCCATTTTAATATTATGAGTATCAAATGCGAAAATCAAAAAAAATACTGTCCTGATTCGAACTCAATCCATTTAATCTTGGCATACAGACCATCCCATTATGCCAAAAAGATTATTGTTTGTTTTCTTAATAATAATATAAGATCGCTTATTTTTTATTTTGCTTCTATTAAAATTTAGCATTTTATATCACCAATCATTAATCTTCTTAAGTAAGATTTATATTTTCACTTTATAATTTGTTCTAATCGAATTTTTTTTTATTCAAAAATTTTAACCCTATTTTTTGATAATAAATGTACCACCACATTTTCTACCTATATTTGATAAATGTCAAACATATTTTTACTTAATTTCCTTTAATTTTTTTTATATTTTTTTTTATTCAGTCTCAATTTCATATTACTTTATATATTCTGGATATAAATTCCATAACTATATCATTGCATTTAAAAATATGGCTCAAATATGATTCTTTATAGGATTTTTTTGTAATACGCCAAAAAATCACGACTTCTAGCCTTCTCATTATGTGCATTATTCCTATAAACCGTCTTAGCCCCTGAATATATAGTTGCAAATTAGATAAACAATATAGCGCCAAATAAATTATTTATGATTATCGACAACACATAGCCATTCTGTTCTAACCATTAGGCAAAATACCCCGACAAGCCAAAAAAAGCACAACTCATGATCGTGCCAGACATCAATAATCTTTTGACGTGATTTGTGCCAAACTCTCAAGAAAATCAATAGTTGGCATTTATTCCTAATATGTTATTATAATGCATCATAGAGAACAAAAAATAATACCACATCAAAATAAAATAAGGCTGATTTCATCTCAAACTTTTAATTTGAACAAAGACACATATTGAAATATCATCACCACATATGGTAGAATATTGCCATATAATTGACACTTGACTTTTACACAAGCTCAAAATCAGCATCCCCATAGGATATTAGGTTTTCGAGAAAACAACACGGGATAAAAGTAAACATATATAGCTATCTAATTTCATAAAATCAAGTTGCTATATTTATCTGGAATGGTAAGATCCAACAAACAAGTGTGATTTGGTGTCACTTTTTTGTCCAATAACAAAAATTTAAGGGTAGTTGAATCCATTGAATGCGTAAGACTTATAAAGATTGAGTATTCTGTTATCATCAATCAATTTGAAGCAATCAATCTCTTCTGGATGGAAAAGCTCTGAACTAATCTTCTTAAGGGCGAAAATTTGGTTGTAACTTGGACTATACATCTTGAAGATCATTCCATAGCCTCCATGAGCAATAACCTCTTGAAATATAAGTCCATGCTTCTCAAAATACTCAGCCTCTTCGGGTTCCATTCTTTATGAAAAATTTGTGTTGATTGAAAAAAAAATTTGATAAGGAATAGAAAATTTGCATATAGTAGATATATGAATATATATAAATAAAAAAATCGGAATATTCGATTTCTTTGAAAAATCAAATTTCAAAGATCTGCAATAATATACTAATAATTTAAAATAAATACGAAACAAAAAGTTGTTTTGTGATTTCTTTTTCAATGGCATTCAAAAATTTGAGGACATTAAATTTTACATTCGTCTATTTCTAAACTATTTTCTGTTTTTATCATGATTTATGCAGTACGTTTTGTTAAATTCAATGGATTCAAATTTTTCAATATATATTTTTCAATTTATGGCAGAATTCAATCCATTGTATTATTGTATTATTAATTATATTTGATTATTGGATCATATTTCAAATTCTGTATAAATATATCGTCTTTCATTATAGAAAAATTCATACCTTATAAAATATGATTAATATATACTACATAATGGGTCTCATTAAATCGATACAAAACACCTCTTTCAATTTTTTTTCGGAAAAAACTCGGTATCAAGAAAAACTACAATGTATCAAGAGATCTCTTATTTTATTCATAACATAATTTTTCATTCAAAGAATTTGACATTTCCGATACATCATTATTTGGATTCATTTTTTCATGAATTTTCTATTCATCAGAAGTAAAAGATATACTTCAGTTAATAACATCAACCTGCAATTAAGTTGGAATGATTATTATTAAAATAAAGAGTACAAAGCCATATCTTTGATAATCAATATCACAGAATCTGGAAATTATTTTTTGGCATTTTCATATGTAGCAGTCTTATCATATTAAGCAATATTTATTCAAGCAAATACATCACTTAATGCTTCTCTTCTTGCTGAATATTCAAATTTTAAAAATATATTTATTGATGTAGAAAACTTGAGATCTAGAGGCTCAATTCAATTTAAAAATGGATACAGATTCAAATTTACTCATATATTAAATAGCAATTTTGTAAATGCCAGAGGAACAATTGCATTTTATGAAGGTGATTAGTTTTGCAACTCATTTGTTGAATTACAAATTGGAATTAAAGAAGTAAATTACTCTAGTATTGCCAATTGTGTAAAAAACAATGGAATTGGCGCTGCTCTAATTAGATTAATGAATGGAAAAATAAAAATTCAGAATGATAATGTATGTAGCTGTAAAACAGTAGGTGCATGCTACTTTTATGTTTGGAATGATAGAAAAATTAATTTATGTATGATATCAAATTGCAGCAGTTCTAATGATCTAGAATATAGTACTGCAATAGTTTTACGTTGCAGTAACAAGAATATCATCACTCAATGTAACATTATCTTAGACGTTGCAAAAATTGTAGTGCAATATTCAGGAAATTGAGTAACTGTTGATGGATTGAAGACTAAAACATGAAGTTGAAATTAATGAATTAAAGAGGATATAAATTGAAATACATTTTTGAATAAAAAATTAAATTAACATGGTTTTTAGAATGCAAAACTTAAGGCAATTAGGACGTTATTATGCAACAAAAAAGTTACTTATGTAATTCGTCAGTAAAATGTATTGGTTAATCGATTTATTTTCGGAATTTAAAAATTTGAAAGATAAAAATTGTATTTTTCAAAAATTCGAAAATTTAGCATAGTATTTGCCTTGTTTGCATATATTTTCCGTTAAAAAAAGCCTTATCAAAAAATTGAATTCTATCGTAATCCAATGAAAAATGTTCAAGTTTATTATTTGGCTTATTATTAATATGTATTAATTTTATTATTAACCCTAAAATGAAATTTCTTTGTGTATTCAATCCAAAATTATCGCATAGCATTAGATACATATTTTGATTATAATTTAAATGAAATTGCATAATAATATTTTCAATGAATTCAAAATTTTCGATAATACACTTTATCTGAAATCTATTCCAATACAAAACATTAAATTGCAAAAAATTGAAAGGGTTCTTTTTGAATTATACATCATTCAATTTGATTTCCTTCAAAAGATATGAACTTTACAATAAAACAGATCGAAGCTTTTTTGAAGCACATATTGAAATATTTCAAATTAAGAATTTACAGGCATTTTGTGAGAAAAAAAAATTCAAAATATGAAGAATGAAGGATTTCCAATCTGGACGAACCTCTCTGGATGGAGCGAACTCTTTTATTTCTTCCATCTCATTTGTTCACGCCAAGATATGTATCCTAGAATACGAAATATTATAGAGCGGATGATGCCAATCTTATTATTCTTTAAATTCACCGTTTATCATGAATTACTCGCGAGTTTAGGCGATTCTAAATTCACGGCCTTCTTCGGGGAACTTGTTTATAACGTTGTCACCTTAAATTTTCTAGGAGCCAAGTACATCGCCACATTTTTCTTTACATTCGGAATTTCTTTTAGCATTTACGTACTATACTACTTTTATCATCGCGATAAACTCATCAGACATCAAACAGCCGCTGTAATTTGTTTCATTATTCAAGAACTTTGTCCATTATTCGGTGCATACTCATCATCCATATTGCTTTTAATCATTTCTCAAATAATAGACCATGAAGTTTCATATTTATCACTTTATTTAGGAATATCTTCTTTTATCATCTTTGCTTCTTATACATTCTTAGGTTCATTATTCAGAAGATCAGCTACATCACGAGACTCAGTTTGTCACGCGTTTTGGAGACATTTGAACTACTTTTATATCTTTTTATTAACATCAAGTGCTCAACAGATCTGGATCTTCCAGAAACTATTTAAGAAAGGCATATATATTGTTTTGAGTGTCAATTTTGTCATCGCTTTTGGATTATTTTTATGGTTTGGAACATTACCATATTTTTCACCTCCTTCCAACATTTACGCGTTATTTACAACAGGACACATGTGTTGTGTCATTATTTTATCATTCTTTTTTCATGCATTTGAATTTAATATTTTTATTAAGATTATGATTATGTTATTTACATTTTTAACATGGAGATTTTATTTGGCCGCAAAAGTTTTTCATTTATGGTGTAATTTTTATAACAAAATTTTTCATATTGAATCAGATTTGATTATTGACATTGACAATCAAGTAGAAGTTCCACGGTATTCACCATCGAATCTAATGATCATGACTCATTACATGTTTCTTTCTAAATACCCTGAATTGACTGAATTAATCATCGCAATTATTGATTCTGACATTGATGAAAATTTGACAATTGAATGTGCGAAAATGTTAATGATTATTTCTACAATTCCTCATCGAATAAGAGAGAAATTGTTTAAAGTAGATATTAAGAATTTGGCTTTAGCTTCGAAACCATTTTTATGTGAACTACAATATGAAATGAATAGATTGGAATATAACAAAGAAGATATTGAAAATTCTTTAAAATTCTTAGAAGAACAAAAACAAAAAACAAAAATTTATTTGTACGCGTTTTCGAATTCTATGTGTGATACAACGTATTTTAGTCATAAATTCTCAACATTAATTAATTATTCCATTGTCTGTCATGACTTTAAATCAATGAATGAGTATGCAATAGAAGGAAACCCGAGATCGAATGAATTAATTGAATCTTACAGAGATTTCTTGAATAAATATGCAGGCGATTTTTTGTTGGGTGAATATATAATGGCAAAAAATTCAAAAACAAAGTTTCAGCTTTTGAAAACTACAGAAAGTGAGGAAATAACACAATTTGATATAGAAAAACCTTATTTTGATATTACTTATACACAAAATGAAAATTATTCTAATGCGATATCGAATCAAAAGATATTAGACAAATTACCTTTGTATCCTTATATAATAAGTCAGTTTTTGTCATATTTTGTCATTTTTATGTTTATTTTTCCAATTTTTTCATCAAAGATATATGTGAATTCGTCGAAATTCGTGTCTTCCGAGTACTTCAATAGTTCTCATTCTCCTTTTTACTTCAAAATCTCCATGGAAATCAACAATGTCGAAGAATTTTTTAATTCTTACAACAAAACTTTGAAAAGTGACAAAAAATTATATAATGAATTGAACTCTATGTCATTTACAGCGATCCAGAAATATCTTAGTTCTTTTACATGTAAAATTGATAACAAACCAATCATTGACATAGAAAAGTATGATTTCAACAAGTTTAATAATAATTATTACAATATTTTGTCAAAACGATTAATTTTGTCAAAATTTGATCCGAACAATTTTGAAAATCTCAAACAATCTCATTTAGAATTTGAGAAATTATCAGGTATAATAGAATACATATCAGATAGATATTGCCATTGCGCTTTATTAATGAAAACTGACAAACCTGTTTTTAGAATTATTGTTCCATTTTTTATTACTTTAACCCCAGTGTCACTTTTTTGTTTTTGTAACGTATTTTTGACACGAAGATATTTACAAACTATTGTTAAAATTCTTGAAGGAATAGAGACATCTACTATTGAAGAATTTAGATCTAATTTGTATATACAAATCAATACGATGAACAAATCAGGAAATTTCAATGATATTGATGTAGATAATGATGGCGCATTAGATTTAGAAGAATTAGAAGATAATTATAATTATGACCATATAGGGCGTGATGATTTCTCTGATATTATTGATAATTCCCTTGATCAACCAATTATTTTGAATATTTTTGATCCAGGAAGACCTGATACTTATATGATTTATACTGTTTTGATTTTTGCTGCAAGATATATGATGATTGCTGTTGTAATGTCTCTTTATAATAATGCAAAATCAAAGTTTGTGTCGAAAGCTGTTGAATTACAAGGTTTTATTCAACAGGTGTCTAATCTTTACTTCGAATTCGATTCTTTGTTATCAAATATTTCTTCTGTTAATAGTGAAAACAAAATTATTCCTCCGAAAATTTTTGTCAATTTTTCTGACAATAATCTTTTGCCAATTTTTGATAAATGGAATAATTTTATTGACAAAAATGATTTCAATGTTAATAATTCATTGGAAATCATTGAAAATTTGTCAAATGAAGCTATTCAAGAATTGAATAGTTTACAAAAGGATTATAACATTAGAATTGAAACATCCGATTTGAAATATATTGATTTCTTTTATTGGTTTGTTGTTTTTACATTGATTTTGTTATTTTGTATCATTACTTACAGATATATATTGAATATCAAGAACGTAATGAATAATGCAAGGCATTTAGTTTTGATTCTACACTCGAAATACTCTTCAACAGAATCAAATATGATAAATGCTTTAAATCCATTTTTGTCAAAAAGTGACAAAATAAAATTGACAAAAATGTCAGAAATAATTGTCAGCCAAATGAAAGAATCAGTAATTTTCTTTGACAATGACCTGAAAATTACAGGTTGTAACTTACAATCGACGGTTGATTTCGGTTTGCCATCTGACAAAATAGTCACTTCACCTTTGACAAATTTACTTGGCATTGACAGGAATAGAGAGTTTTTTGAGTACTTAGACATGACATCGAAACCTTTAGGAGTATGTACAAGAAAAATTTTCACGTTATTTTCGAAAAGTGACATTGAATTTCAAAGTGTTCTGATTCCTTTGAAAAATCAAGGTGAAATATATTTTTCTTTGATGATGAGGAACATGTCTGATGTCAACCAACTCAAGAAAGAGTTCAAATTCGAACAACAAAAATTGAATACTTTACTTTGGCGGTTAGTTCCTCAGAAAATTTCAGAAAAGTTTTTGACAGATGATTTGAAAGATATAATTGTTGGAAAGAATTGCGCTATTATGTGTGCAACCGCCAAAACCGCTGTCAAACCGGAATTAAGGTTAACTGAATTAGATGTTACAGAAATAATCATGAGTTTGAGTGACAAAATTATGTCACAAAACAAAAACATTATGAGATTGAGGACGTTCAATGGAACTTTTCTTTTTATTGCTGGTTTGTTTGAAGAGAAAAGTTGCAAAGAAAACATTGAAGATCTCATTAGATTTTGCGATGAATGCGGAAAGAAAGTTAAAGATATTTTCAAGAAGAAACAAAGTTTGTGCGGTTTAATCAAAAGTGGAATTGTTTATGGATACATGAGTGGAATTTCTAAAACAATTTTCGATGTTTTGTCAGATTCTGCCATTGAAGTATTTGATTTAATTGACGTCGTTCCTGCAGGAAAACTTTGTATCTTGAAGGATGAATACGAAGCAATCAATGATGCTGATAAAAGATTTGTTGCATATCTGCCTCCAAGAGATGTAGATGTTGAATTGTATATCAACAGAGGAGAATAATTAATTATTTTTTTTTTGTTTGTTTTTATATATAAAATATTATTTTCTAATCTTGTTAAGCAGTTTCTAACGATATTACCATCTTTCATTTTTATTTTCATATGAAGAGAAAACTTAAAAATGAAATGGAAATGCAATTTTTTAAAATTATGCAATCTCACCTAACAATTTTTATTCAGCTTTATGGTATGCGTTTTTAAAATTATGCAAATTGTAGATCCGGTTCCAAATTAAAACTATTTTTATTCAGCTGTCGTTGTGGAATAAAACTACATATTCATCTTATTCTATTAGTTGAAACAACAAGAATAAGATGTTCAAATTATTGACAAAATTGAAAACAGTTTCAATCATTCAAATCTAATAAGCAACACCTAATATGTAAATCTTTCATTCAAAATATTCGTTTCAATAAACCTTTTGGTATCAATAATTTTATTCAATGGCAATGCATAATCATAAAAACAAGTAAAAATATTCATATATATTTAAATTTTTATTCACCGTCATTAAATAATTCATCCGACTCAACATTATTTGTAGTTAAGAACAATGGATTCTGCATTGTAACATTATGGGTAGGTCTGGCCTCATCCAATATTGTCTCATTATTATTGAAATGAATATCATCGGAAATGCTGAATGAAGATGAATCCTTATTACTTGATTTCTTCATCTTCAATATAACAACGATAGCTACAATGATAAGCAAAACTATGCAGATTACAACAATGACAACAATTATTGTTGTCTTCTTCTTCTTGGCAGCATTTTCTTTTGCCTTAAGATCTTCTGGATCTGTTGTGGGTTCAGGTGTAGATTTTCCTGATTCTGGTTTGTCAACTTTTACTGTGAGTGGTTCCTCTTTAACAATATCTGCGTCTGTTGGTTCTGTATCTTTTTCTGTCAAAATGAGCTTAAATTGTTTTTCTCCTTCTGTGTTGAATTGATATTCTTTTGATGTCAATGTTTTGTCACTTTGGTCAACAGCAATTTTTTCATATTTCTTGTTTTCGGAATCATAAATGAACAAGTTTAATTTCTTTCCTTTAGCAATATCTTGATCTGTTACTTTGCAACTAATTTTGAATTTATCACCTGGTTTAACTGCATTTGGAGTGTATACAATATCAGAAATTGTTGGAACATTCTTAATCCAAAAGCTAAATTTTTGTGTAGATGTTTGCTGGTGAGTATCAGCTGCTTGAATTGTTACTGTTTTCTTGCCATATGTTATAGTATTTGGATATTTAACTGTTGCTGTAAATTCCTTTTCTGTTGATGATACCTCACTCACTGTTCCTTCAACTGTTATATGCTCATCATTATCAACAGCAGTGAATGTTATTGTTCCGGAACCAGTTATCCTTCCCTGGATTGGAATTCCATTTGGATTTGAACTTTGATAAGATTTATCTTTCTCTGAAGTTATTGTGAATGAAATTGGATCAACAATATCGAATGATTTATCATCAACAACATTGGATCTTCTAACATTATCAGATGTTGCTGAACATGTTTCCTCAGGACAATCATCAGAAATCAAATAAAACTCAAGATGATGAGTTCCTTCGCCTAAATTTAATGATGTAAAATCGATTGTCCAGTCTTTATTATTATCTTGGGTAGAATATGTAAATGTGTCTGATATCTGAATTTCATTTGTTCCAATTTTTAGTTTCAATTTAAGAACTTTGCCTTCATCTTTATCTTCAACAGTTGTCTTCAAAGTAAATGATTTCTGGTCTGTTAAATAAGGAGGTTCAATAGAACTTGATGTAATTTTTGGCTTTGTTCTATAATAAAATGTAAATGTTAAAGTAGAAGTTGTTTGTATCTCCATTTCATCGCTATCCTTCAAGTTCTGGATTGTTAATGTATATGGTTTATTACTTTGATATCCTAAATCTGTAACAGTATATTTATAAGTTCTTTGATTTTCTGGAACTGTAATTGACTCATTTGAACCATCATCTTTAACTAGATCAAATGTACATTTAGAATTTGTTCCTAAATCAATAGTTATCTGATCATTATTCGTGTAATATTGTTCTGTTGGCCATGCAATTGTCGTTGTTATTTGATCTTTTGATCTTAGGGTTAATTCATAATCATTTGATTTGACAATATCAGTTGTATCTGATGTATCGAATCTTGAGAGCCAAAATAGATAAACTTTTGTTCCTGCTGGAGATGGGAAAGTTATTGTTGGTGAATATGTTTGCTTATTTCCTCCATTAGATTCGAAATTTCCTGGAAGCTTAGTTATTGTAGCACCTTGGACATCTCTTTCTTTGTAGTACATATAAAGAATTTTATGGTCATCGTTATCCTTGATTGTAAATGTAACTGCTGCTTTTTGTAATCCTGGTGTTCCTAAAGTAGTTCCTGAATATGATAAAATAGTTGGCTGATGGACAATGTAATAAGTCAATGTTCCAGTTACCTGGAGTTCTTCGCCATTACTATTTGTTACTGTAATTGCAAGTGGATAACCATCTTTTGAATATGAAATACCGGAAGTAGAGATCTCTATTGGGAATGTATTTGTATTTTCATATGAAGTTTCGCTGGATTCTTTTCCATTAAAGGTGTATTTATATTTACCTCCTTTTATTACATCTTCATAACTGCATGTGACTGTGATTGTTTCTGTATCAGAATAAGTATCTTTATTTGAGTTACATGTGACAGTAGGTTTAGTTCTTCCAATAAGACGAAGAGGATGATGATTTGAATCAAATACATCTGATTCACCATTTTTAAAATTTTGTATAGTCGAAAACCAGAATTCATAATTTTTATCTAAGGGTTCTGCTGGGAATATATATGAAAATTGAAAATCTTGTGCATCTTGCGAACCATTTGATGTGAATGGCGTTTCATATGTTGTTGTTGGAGAATCTTGGACGTTCTTCTCCTTGTAATGCAAATAAAGTTTTTTGCTATCATCAAAATCTTTAATCTTGAATGTGATTATTTTAGTTTGCCCTGATTCTCCAACAATTTGATCTGTTGGTGATTCAATACTGGGTTTATTCATAATATTAAAATTCAATTGACTTGAAATGGTAAGTTGCTCGTTGTTTTCATTTATCATCTCGAGTGTAAGTGGATATCCTCCATCCTTGTAAACAAGTGAAAACTCACTGATAGTGAGATCAATATTAAATGGAGTTTCTGTGTATTCTTGATCTTTCTTACTATTTGCATTTAATGTTACATTATATTTTCCTTTTGTTACATATTGATCATGGGTGTCACATGTGATCCTTATTGTTGTATCTGTATTTGAATAAATGGTTTTGGTTGTTTCACATGTAACTTCAGAAAGGCTTCTTGAAGTGAAAGTAAGATAAAGAAAACCAGATTTATATGCATCATCATCAGCCACTGATGAAGTATCACTAGTTGTTGAAAGCCAAAACTTATAATCCTTGGTAGTATCTTGAGTAAATGTGTATCCAAATGAATATTCTTGTTCAGCTGTTCCGTTTGATGTTAATTTTGGAGCTGTTTGTCTTATTAATTCAACTGTATGTTTATCGTTATAGTGCAAGTAAAGGTCTTTTCCATCATCAATATCACTATAAATAAATTTAATTGTTGTTGAAGATGTTGGAGTTCCAATTATGCTACCGCTATATGACGATAATTTAGGCTTGTTCTTAATATGAAATTTCATTTCAGATGAGGTTACTGTGACTGGTTTTGTATTATCATTTGTAATTGTAATCGAAAAAGTGTGTCCATTTTTATCATATTTAATTCCAAAATCCTTAATTGTCTTTGTTATTTCAATTTTATTTTCTGAATAAGTTTGCTCGGTTGTTTCTGAAAATGTTCCTAATTGATATGTATATTTTCCTGTTGTTATTATTTCATCGGCTATTGTGCACTTAATAGTTATTGATGTAGTTTCGTCACTACTACTATAAGTGTACGTATTTTCTGGATCTGTTGCACATGTAGCAGTTGGATCATCATAAACATAAAATGTAAATGTCTTTGAAGTTTCGCCATCATCGTTTGACACTTTTGCAGTTAATATAATTTCACCACTATAATCTGTCAAAGCCTTTACAAACGGAATATCTGTCTTTTCACCGTTCGTATCTGCTAAATTATATGTATTTGTTACTTTAGTTGTATCTCCTGTCAACGACATTTCTAACGTTGTTTGACCGTCACCATATATTTTGATGTCAGAAATTGTCAGAGTTTGAGATTTGTAAAATTTGTTATTTGCTTGTTCAGGAATCTCAACAGAAGGCTTAACTTTTATTGTAACACTGGCAATACCTATTGTGTTTGAAGTATCACCAGTTTTTTCGCTCAGATAAAAGTAATAAGTTGTTGATTTTTGTAATTGTGCTGTTGTATAATCGAAAGTGGTAGAACTTGTATATGTATAAGGTTCAGTCACTTGAGAATATGATCCATCTCCTGTCGTTGAGTAGTAAAGGTAATAATTAGTCTGCGATTTAAGATATTGAGGTGTAATAGTGACTTGTTTTGTTGATCCTTTATCTACTGCTCCATCTACTATAGCAGTGATTGGTATTCCTTCAACTAATTTAACTTTTGTTACTAATGTAACCGAGTTATCTGATGAAACACTTAAACCCTCCCAAAAATAAGAAACACCAATTATCGAGTTATCAACATCTGTAAAAGAACCTGCTCTAAATGGATCAATAGCAGTAGTTCCATCAGAAGTTGAGCATTCGTAATTTGTTGGGAATTTTTGGTTCTCTTCTGGTGAATTGCCAAAATCAAAGATTATTCTATCTCTAGTTGTAGAATCAGGATTATAAATTAAGTATTGCTTGGTTTGATCAATTCGGTATACGTTATTTTTGTTTGTTCCATCTGTTGGTGGAATATTTATCATTGCTGATACACCAAATTTAAAGTTCTCTATAGAACTCTTTTGAGAACTAATTGTATAGGTTATTGTTAATTCATTGCCACTTGTTGGAATGGCAGAAGCTGTAGCTGTTAAACCAGTGATTTGGCATGTATCATCAGTTGGCTCAGTGGTACTTTTAAAGCAATAAATGAAGCCCTTTTGTTCATTTGTAATTGAAATTGCATCTGATTCTGAACTACTTTCTCCAATTTTAAGATCGAACAGTGCTCTCTCAGTTGATAATTTTCCTATTGTTAAAATTCTTGTTGAAAGAAGAAAAGGGAGCATTATTTATGTATTGGGATAAAATTCAATTTATCGCTCATAAAAAGTTCAAAATTGTCATTTTTAGATATCAAATGATAATGTTTATTTCATCATAATTTTCAAAAAGTGAAAGTTATAAATTGAAAGCATAAAATAATTAATTTCAATGGCAGATTGAGATTAACTTTTTCAAGAAATGATTTTATACATTGCTCAATGTAATCCATATCTAAATTGAACCTTTTTTATGAGCAATTAAATCAACTCATGCTGGTGATATGTTTGTAGTAACTCCTTTTCAACTAAATCTGGCCGATGGTGAGTATTCCATAATTTGGAAGTTATAAAAATGTCTTTCCTAGTAATGATGCCTTTAGAAAAGATTTCTTGTAGTGTTTCACCGATGATTTCTTGATTAAAATAAGACCAAGCAGTATCAATACTTCTAATTCCGCATTCTTCAATTGCATAATGAAGAGCTGCTTTTAATCTAACTTTATCAGTAGCATAGAATGTGCCATAGCCGATTTGTGGTAAATGCATTATTTAAAAAATGAATAAATATATTAAATTGATTCAATGGTAAGGAATGAGGTTAATTGTCACGTTTTTGAATAAATTTTCAATTGTGTGAATATCGTTTCTTCTCAAAAATAGCCTTAAATTTAAATTCAATAAGGTAATTTATCCATTTTCAAGATATAGCTGAACATCAATTCAATAAACTACGAGATGTCTTGTGAGATATAAAAAGGAATACTATGAAATAAATATCAACAAAAATTTTTATAAAAATAACTTATTCTTCTATTTATTTATCTCGTTAATTTGAACTACGTATTTTTCAGCTTCAGGGTATTTAACGCAAGGGATTCTTATTGTCTCAGTAAATAATAAAATTGCGATTGCAAGAAAGAAAACATTAAGAGAAGTGCAGATAAGCTTTACATTAAGATGCTCATCCGGTATGTCCTTTCTTAAAGGGAAATCTTTGATTAGGAAACTAATAATGTCTATTATTCCTTTAATTCCATCACTCAGGATTAAGTAGATCGACCAAAGAAGGGCACTTGTATAAAGGAGCACTCTATTTATCGATACATTGTACATGAAACAATTAAAGAAGTAAACGAAATAGCCAAAAATCAGAGGTTTTGAACTGAAAAATTCTCGAAATGAAGTGCAAAGGTTTTCATGGCAGAATGGTTTTTTAATGAGACTTACTATGGGATATATAATGAACAGCACTATGACTAGGTTGACTAGGCCAACAAATCCGATGAAAAGTTCTGGATCTACATCTGAATTTTGTAAAACGTATTGGCAAAGTATGGCATGAATAGCTTTCATTAGTGATGCTAAAACTAAGTAAACTAGGTTTGGGACGGCAACATGCTTATTTTCATTAGTTAAAAAATCATTAGTTATTTGAACGATTATTGAGCAAGTTAAAGCGATAGTAGCTAATATCATATGAGTGTACATGGCTTTGTGCATGAAAACTTTTTGTATAATGATGATCGCGATGACATTTAAAGCTAATTCAAAAGAATCAAGGGATATTCCCTTATTTAGTGCTGATAAATTACTGAAAAATGTATTAAAAAGATCTAACATAGAAATTATTGGAATCAAAAGCTTCATATTAAAAGGAACTTTAACTTTTAAATCGTTTGGCTTAAATTTATTGAGAACAAGCGCCCATGGTATTGCCAAAGACATTCCCGCTGACATAAATATGAGATTGAAGAATTTTTTACTAAACTTTGCTTTGTAAGGTGGATAATCGATAGTACAATCTGTTTCTCGAATACTAAGTTTGATTAAGGATGATGTAATCTTAAGTATGACTGTTAAAATAATAAACCACCTTCGCAGAAACGAATTGGTATCTACTTTTATCATAAGAAAATAATAAATGTTGTGATTATTCATAAAATTGCCTTCAAATAATTTATATTTTAATGGGATTCCGCCAGGATGAGGGAATTCGGCCATACAGTTTGAAATATTGACACCTTTAGAAAATACATTTCCATAATTCAGTCTAATAGTTCCATTTTTTGAATCAGAATTTGATGTATTATTTAAATGATGATGGCAATTATCTTCATTTGTTGCAAATGTAGTTATACTCTCTCCTCTTGAAATATTATTTAAAAAGAGATTAGATAGCTCGCTTACTATTCCTTGAAATCCTATTGCAGACCGGGCATTTGTTATCCATGATATTGGATTGCTTGCACGAACACTTAAAAATGCCGCTTGATTTATAAATAATCTGGGAATCTGTAATACAAGAGCACCATCACTTAGGTCTTCAAAAATAGAATATTCAATTTTCGCAGAATCCAGTCCAACAAAAAACATTTTATTCTATGAAATAAGAATTATTTAGCGTAGATATCTAATCAACTTTGACTTAAATCCATTTGAAATCATGATTGATTATGCTGAACTGGAAATCTTTTAAAAAAAAAAAATCGATTTTGAATTTTGAGCAAAATGGATAATTTTGAAACGAATATAGTTAACCTATGCGCACATATCATAACCATCTATTTTCTTTTGCACCTTATAATGTGGTTGTTGCGATGAAACAAAACAAAATTGACCACAGTCACATTTAATCTAAAAAACTTAGATCAGAGTAAGATAGTATAATCTACATTTACAAATAAATTGTTGATAATATCAAACAAATTGCGCATTTTCTTTTTCGCTAAGATCTGTCTGAGGTAGATATCTGTTATTGGGGATCAAAAATTTCTCGGGTTCTGGGTATTCAAATCCCGGGATTTTAATTAATTCCGTCAAAAACATTAAAGCAGAAATAATTAAAATCATCGAAAGAGAATTAAAAGTAATTGAGTAAGTAAGAGCCTTCTTTGTCTTTTCTACTCTAAATGGAAAGCCGGGAGTCAGATCCTTAATGATTTCAATAAGGTTTTTGCAACCTTCACCGAGCATATCATACATTACTGCATAAATCGAGTTTGTATACAGGATTAGCTTCACAAACGACATGTTAAGAATAATAATTATGCAGATATAAATGAAATAAGAGAAGATTATAGTTTTTGAATGAATAAACATTTCAAAAACCTGGCAAAAGCTTTCGTGTATAGTAAAGTTTCATTATCTTTCACGAAATATACAAACGGATAGATCATAAACATCATAATAACGAAATCTCCTAATCCGATGCAACCAACAAGTATTTCTGGCTCGAGATCAGAATTATGAATGACGTACTCTTGAATAATATATTGTGTTGCGATTAAAAGCACGCTAAATAGGCTCAAGAAGATATTAACGAATAAAACCATTGGCTTCAGTGAACTCGACGAGGAAGACATCAACTGTGAGAGAGTCAGGCTAATTATAGCTAGAAAACAGAGGCCAACTGAAATCCACATATAACCGTACATATGTTTTTTCAGAAAAATTCTTCTGAAAAAAATCATACAAATGATTGTTAGGATTTCTATCAGGGAAGAGAAGGATAGGCCGCCGATAACAAGCATTCTACCCGTTGGTAAAGCATTGTGTGATGTCGCAAAATGAGCAAACGAAGATAAGTAAGAGAAATTTCATTGGTAATTGAAATAATTTCTTAAAAACGTTGGTTCCCCCATTTAGAAGGGCGAAAGGAGTTGCAAGCATCATAGCTACAGACATGTTTACCACATTAAACCATTGAGATTTGAATGTTGTATAGATTTTTTCGTTACATGAATAATAAAACGTTTGCTGATGGATTATTGTCTGCCGAATAAATGCCGAAAGAAGTTTTGTAACGATGTACCCCAATATACACCATCTTCTCATGAAGGCATTTAAATCTAAAGGTATCATTATCTCAAAAAAAAAATTGATAAGGTTATAGATTTTGACAAAAATAAGATTTGCATTTCATACGGTTGAGACATAATTTCATTTTCTGATGTATGTGCATTTTACTTGCTGCGAGATAAAAATTCGGATCATTTTCTGCCATTGCTAAAAAATATTTGTTGCTGAATTAAAAACCATCGAAAAAAATGAACACTACTGAGCTATGATTATGGTTGCTAGATACTTGCTGCATGTAATACTGCTGTAAAGCAATGGTCACGATTTGAATAGTGTTAAAGATATAAAGACAATGTATTTATCTTCTAATAATTATTCTCTTATTTGTTGGTGACTTTATAGATCTGTACATTTCAATATTTGAGCAGAAAATAATTTGTCACATAAAATAATCCATTTGATGAATAAATTTGATATCAACACATCAGTAGCGGTGATGAGATTGTAGATTTTGCATTCTTATTCAGATCATTCATAATTTTGAGAACGAAATACAAGAGAGAACATTATCTTCTCGATAATTTGTTTAACCCAAACGAAAGAGAAGACAAATCAGCGAATAAATGCCTAATCGGGTTTTCCGGTATGGTATTCAAATTTAAATGATATAAGAATGTCTTGTATTACTTTATTTTGCTATATTTTTAAATATAAAAATAAAAATAAACTGTGAATTGAATAAACAAGCAGAGTAGTATATGATGCGGGTTGTGTGACTTTTTTTGTAAACGTAAGAATTCATACAATATTGAACGATTTTGTATCATTTTTTTTAACATATGAAGTAAAAAATGTATGATTCTTACGGTTTTTATTCTTACGTTTTTGAATAAATCAAGATTTAATATTAATTAAAAATATATTTCATCACTTATATTCTAATTTTTATTTAATGATAAATGAGTATAACAACTAATTCATTGAAATCTTTAAAGTTCACTAATTCAGAATTAGAAAATATTTTAGAAAATTTTGGAGACGGTTCTTATCCAACATATATGCAGAATGTGAAAGAGTTTTCCAGATTGTTGAATGAATTTAAATATAACGGACCAATTACTAAAAAGGCTATAATGAGATATTTATATCCCAAAAAAGTTGAAAAACAGGAGAATATTCCTCTTTATGGTCCAGAGGACCTGGGCTCAGAGAGCCTTGAAACACCTCCTGAATATTTTGAAGAAAAAATTAAACAAGATGAATATTATAACGATGAGATTGAGAAATTGGAACAATTAAGAAATGAAATAGATGAAAAAATTAAGGAATTGAGAAATGCTGAGAATGAAGTAGAGGGTTTAATGAATATCCCAGCTTCAGAATCAGAAGTTCAAAAATCACATGAGGAAAGATATAAAAATTACTTTTTGGAATCTACTAAAAATTTATTAGATGGTGATATTGACGAAACACTTTCAGAAGAAGGCACAAAATTTATTCATAAACATAAGCTTCAGTTTATTGACGATGGAGATTATCCATGTATATTACTTTCACCTCCTCTTGATTCTGAAAAATTCAAAAAAGCATTGAAAAATGTAACATATGCAACAAATACGATTAAGAAAGAAGACCATGATATTTACACAAATTATTATTTAAATAAATGCACAGGTGTTGATAAAGTTTTTGATTTATTAGATAAAATATCAAAAGAAACCATTGGAACATATAAAATTTTGTGTGATTGTGGTTTCATTGTTGAAGATACCAATAATGTTTCATATGAAAGAACAGCACCGAAGGAAGACGAAGTGGAAAGGTCTATACCATTCGTTATTAAGAATATAAAAGATATGAAAACGTATAAGCATTATATTTATTCATTTATTTCAGAAAAAATGGAAGCAACCCATAAAACATCATCTCATCATTTTATAGCTATTCATACATTCCTTTTCAAAGTTGTGAAATTAAATAAGACAGGAATTAGATTTAATGTATCGGGGTACGCATTCTTGAGTAAATTAAAATGTATTCGTCACGTCGCAGATGATAAAAATTTATGTGTTCTTAATTCATTTTATGGACTTTAGCCCTGGACTTTAAAAAAATAAACTTTATTTATTTTTTAATTTTTATTCTTACATAAATGAACAAAAATGGAACAGCTAAAATGAATGATAATCAAATAAGAGCCGAAGGTAGAAGGTTATTTAAACGCTTCTATAACATTCCTGATGGTGTTAATCCTAAAACTCGTAGAAGTTATTTAAATGAAGCCATAGATGCATATGAAGGATTTGACATTTCATCAGAAAGTGAGAGGTTAGCAAGAATGTTAAACGTTAATATTGATTTTTATTATTGTGACCCTCAACCAGAAGACGTGGACATAAATAAGGTAGACTTTCCATTAGTGGATTCAATAATGATAGATCCAGAATTTGAAACAGTAAATATTTTATTAACACAGAGTCCATGTGGAAAACTTCACACTGACAGAATAACAGACGTTGAAGCACTCACCGGCTATAAAGTTTGTCCATATTGTAAAGAAGAAGTTTATTCTATCCGTGATGATCCAGAAAGGAAAAAAAAGAAGATTTTTAAAACATTGTGAGAAATGTAAAGAAAATAATGGAAGATTAATTCAAGACGTTCAATTGCAAAACACACAACAACCATACACCACATATCACGAAACAGAAGATATATCAATGGCTATTAGCACATAATTTGCAGGAATATTATAAACCAACAAGATATTATATTACTTTTGACTTCGAAACATTAGAGACTAAAGAAGAACTTCAACTTTCTGAATGTGCAACTTTGAACGCTTACTTAAAACCATTTATGGTATCATCAACTGTCAAAATAAAGCCGCAAAGCGGTGAGGACGTAGACCGTGATAAAACATTTACGAGGAATTTTTGCTTAACTTCGAGTGATTCTTTTATTTCTGATTGGATTGAGTTTTTATTTTCAACCTGTTCATTAGTTGCTAAATCAAATATTGAACAATATGAAGAATTAATGAATACATTAAATGAGAAACAAAAGGAAGCAATGAAAGAGCTTTTAGATGAAGAATTTAATAAAGTGAATATCATTGGTTTTAATTCGGGAAAGTTTGATTTAAATTTAATTCTTCGTGATTTAAATACTGCAAAATGGAGGATAAAATCAATGCTGGGTTCTTCTTCTCAATTTAAGCAAGTCATTGTAAAGAAAACAAACGTTCCATATGAATTGAGATTTATTGACATCAGAAATTATATAGCGGGTGGAACATTAGACCAATTCACTCAAGATTTCGGAAACAATAAATCACGTGTTAAATCCTTTTTCCCTTATCAATTCATCACATGGGAAAATTACGAAGAAGAATTATATAAAGAGGAACCATTCACGAAAGATTCATTTTATTCAGCATTAACTCAAGAAACTATATCAGATAGTGATTATCAAATATATCTCAATGATGCTAAAAACTTTAAGAATAGATTAGAATATTTTATTCATTATTGCAATAAAGATGTTGAAATTATGATTGACCCAATTGATAAAATTATTGAAGAAACATTTGTTTATAAAATTGACATGCTTCATAATCTTTCTTTATCATCGAATGCTTCAATGATTCGTTACGCTTTAGCATATAAAGACTTTAATCCTAATGAAAAATATCCTGAGGAAGAGATAGAATCAAGTTTTGAATTAACGAAAAAGTATTGGAAATATAAAATTGAATCATATAAGAAACAAGATGAAAAGGCGAAAAGAGATACCAAGAACAATGTTTCAATGGATGATTTTCAATACTATCACGATTTAATCCTTTCATCTAAATGCAAAATGTGTGGTAAAGCGTTTACATATGCAAATAAACCAACATTGGATAGAATCGATAATGAAAAACCACATACCAAAGAAAATTGTCAGTTAATGTGTTGTTATTGCAATGTCATAAAATCAAATAAAGATGAAGATGTTCAACGTTTAAGAATCAATTTAAGAAATTATGCATTAAAAAATAATTTACCAATGACTTTAGATTCAGTTGAAGCTTATCACATTCTCCGTAATGGAATTACTGGTGGTTTATCAAATGTTCAACATAGAGTAAATCTTAAAGGAATCACGCACATTAATAAACTTTCATATAGTCCAGAAACTAAAACTGTATCAAATGAGGACACCACCAACATTATGACTCATTTCGTTGGAGTTGACTTTAATTCATTATATCCTTCATCATTTTCATCTAATCCCCATGATTTCATTCAATATACTGACCATAAAATGTATATGCCGGGAAGATTGAATGGTGTTATCATTTGTGATACAGCAACAAAGAAAGCAAAAGCACTGGGAATTATTAGAAAGAAAAATACTTTATTCGTGGCTGAAGTAAAGGGTCACATTGATGAAAAATACATTAATGATTACATAAACTTTTTACCGATAATAAGAAACTTAGATATTATCACAGATGAAAAAACAATTGGCAGTTTTATGTATAATTACATGAAATCAAACAATCTACCAGTTGACCAGAAACAGAGGAAATTAACTCAGCTAGCATCAACACACAACCAATATCAACCATTTTCTTCTTATTATCTATGGTATCTAATAGACAGATTTCATTTTATCATTGATGACATTCAATCAATTTTAACATTTACTAAAAACACTTGTTTTAATGAATTTGCGAACAAATTTATGAACGAAAGACAAAAGGCTGAATTAGAAGGAAATAAAGGAAAAAGTTTATTTTGCAAGATTTCACTTAATGGATCATATGGTTACGATGCAATGAATACACAAAATTACGCAAAGACTAAAATAATGAATGCACAGAAGGCACGCGTTGCATGTATGGCAAATAAGTTTAAAAACATAAGAGAAATAGGTGAGGATACATATCAACTGATGCTCAAAGATAGATTTTATAGATGTGAAACATGTTTACAAGAGGCATTTTTTACTTTAGATAACGCAAAATACTGGTATTTGGTTTTCATTTATGATTTTATGTATAAATGCATGAATGTTAATCGTTTTCATTTCATTGAAGGTGATACTGATTCATCTTATTGGGCAATCGCTGGCGACCCAAATCTTCCTAACACTCAAGCATTTCAAGCAATTGTTACCGATAAACAATTTTATGATAAAAACATTTTCAAATTCGCACCATTTGATTTCTTCTGTTTTGATGAGAAATTTAAACCTAAATTAAAGAATAAAGCTGAAGAAAAAGCACATGAGAAAAAATTATTGGGTTTAGCAATTGAGAAACAAGGTGATAACATGGTTGCTTTATGTCCTAAGTGTTATACATCATTCAACGGTTCAATTGATGGAAGTGATTTTAAAAAGATTGCACAAAAAATGAAAGGTGTTAGTTTACGACAAAATAAACAATTAACACCTAAAAATTATTTGGATATAATAAATGATAAATTGATATTTGATGGTCAGAATATTAATTTACAACTTAAAAACGGGTCAATGACTCGCTTAACAATCGGTAAGACTGCATTAACAGGAGCACACACTAAGGCTGTATGTTGTGAAAATGGATGTTGTATGCCATTTATTTAATAAAATACCACAGAAGAGACAAAAGGAACCGTTAATGATGGTTTTGATACTATGATTCAAAGAGGTGGGCACCCTTAAAACATTGATTTTATTTTTATATAAATGAATAACACAGGTTTAAAAATTTTAATTTATGATTTAGTATTTAATCAAAATTTTCTTAATTATTATGATTTAAAAGCATATCTCCAAAAATATAATAATAATATAACGGGTGATGATATGGAATATTATTATCCATATTATAAAAATGAAATTTTGAAATATCATAATAAAATAATTTCTGAAATTAAAGACAAAATTAAAAATAATGAATATATAAAGGGAAAAACTAAATCACAGCTTAAACAGTTGAAAGATTTCAAAAATAAAGTATTAACTGAAAAAGATATTGATGAATTATATAAATTATATAATCCTGAGCCGCAAAAGCCAAAGGAGAAAAGTTTGGACGTTCAGCAGCTCATAAATGAAGCACAAGCTTTAATTTATGATTCATTAGTTAAACCATATTCAGCCCGACTTTTAAATGAAGATCAACTTTTGGAATTCATCCTTCAACATAAACTCGAAGCGGGAAAGTGTATCAAACCTTTATATACAGCATATTTAAAACAAATGAATCCAAAATCAAAGCAGATAAAATTAAACCACTTGCAACACCAAAACCTCCAACGACAGTACCTCCTCCTTCAGTTAATCCTTCATCATTCACTTTATTATATCCATTTCAAACATTTAAGAAGCAAAAAGATTTTAAAAAGGATTTCAAGATATTAAATAAACCAATTGACCCGAAAATTCAACCATTAAAGGAAAAATTTAGTCGACCTTCATTTGCTCCATATCCATATTCATACGAAATCGATCATCTGGAATATTCAAAAGGAAACGTTACTTATTTATTTGCCATTAACATTAACACTAGATATTTATATTGCATTCCGGTGAAAGGGAAAACAGAACAGGAAACAAGAAGAGCTATTCAATACTTACTAGATCATGAAAGAGTAGATAATATCAGGGGTGATGGTGATAAAGGATTTCAGGCAGCTATGACTCATTATTTCCCACAAATTAATTTTTACTTTTCATCCTCTCCATATACGTTTCATAATAAAATAGTTGATGCGGTAATGAGAACTCTTAGAGATGCGTTAGGGGTTAACGGTCGGATATACTGGGATGGAAATCATGACTCCATCATACAGCAGTTAGTATATTATTACAATAATACATGGCATAGAACTATAAATATGAAACCGGTGGAAATGAAAAATGATATTTCAAAAGAATGGGAATATATTAGAAAGCAAATGGAAAAGTTAAATGATGTTAAACGTGAACAAATTAATTCGGGGCTCATGAATTTTAAACAAGGAAATAAAGTTTTGATTCATCTCGATTATGGAAAAACTGATAAATCAATGACAAAAGAAGACGAAGATTTGACACAATAGCTGAATTTGTTAGATATATTAACGGCAATGCATTAGTTGAAGTTGACAAGAAATTAATAGAAATTCCGATTTATTTTATTACTCCATTATATTTAAATAATATTTAATTTTTTTTATTTCGTAAGAAATGAGTGACAACAAAGCAGTCAAGAGTCCAGACAATGAATATAAAAAGAAACTAAACAGAATTAAATCAAAAATATGCTATTACAAAAAGAAGTCGCAATGCGGTGGGGTTGAAAACAATAAAACTAATGGAAATGAAAACGATAAAGAGAGGAAAGAAATAATCGAAAAATTAGAAACTTACCGTTCAATCATTAAACTGAGTGAAGCAAAAATAAAAGAATTTAATAGAATAAATAAATTGGTTAGAAGAGATGAATTTAATAAAGATGAATTTTTAAACTCTATCCAAATTTAATTTTTATTCCTCTTCGACAACATCTCTCTTTCCATCATTACTGCATAACCACATTTTCTCAATTTTAGTGGTTTGTTATTTTTAACATGTTCTTGCATCATTTTTATCATTTCCTCCCTTGTTATGATTCGTGGTAAATTTTGAGCTTGTGGGGTATTCATTTATGATAAAAATAAAAATTTAAATTATGCCGTTCTAAAGTTTGTGACAACAGTCACTGTGTGACGAGACCTGAAGGTCTTGACATTTAGACAACAACATAGGAGGAAGGCAGTTATGAATTATTTTTGAAGAACTGTAGGTGCTACCATGTTACCATGTGCTACCAGGTCATTTAACTTCTTTTGAAAAATGAGACAACATGACATTTAGACAACAACATAGGGGGGAGGCAGTTATGAATTATTTTTGAAGAACTGTAGGTGCTACCATGTTACCATGTGCTACCAGGTCATTTAACTTCTTTTGAAAAATGAGACAACATGACATTTAGACAACAACACAGGAGGAAGGCAGTTATGAATTATTTTTGAAGAACTGTAGGTGCTACCATGTTACCATGTGCTACCAGGTCATTTAACTTCTTTTGAAAAATGAGACAACATGACATTTAGACAACAACATAGGAGGAAGGCAGTTATGAATTATTTTGAAGAACTGTAGGTGCTACCATGTTACCATGTGCTACCAGGTCATTTAACTTCTTTTGAAAAATGAGACAACATGACATTTAGACAACAACACAGGAGGAAGGCAGTTATGAATTATTTTTGAAGAACTGTAGGTGCTACCATGTTACCATGTGCTACCAGGTCATTTAACTTCTTTTGAAAAATGAGACAACATGACATTTAGACAACAACATAGGAGGAAGGCAGTTATGAATTATTTTTGAAGAACTGTAGGTGCTACCATGTTACCATGTGCTACCAGGTAAACTAACTTCTTTTAAAAAATGAGACAACATGACATTTAGACAACAACACAGGAGGAAGGCAGTTATGAATTATTTTTGAAGAACTGTAGGTGCTACCATGTTACCATGTGCTACCAGGTCATTTAACTTCTTTTGAAAAATGAGACAACATGACATTTAGACAACAACACAGGAGGAAGGCAGTTATGAATTATTTTTGAAGAACTGTAGGTGCTACCATGTTACCATGTGCTACCAGGTCATTTAACTTCTTTTGAAAAATGAGACAACATGACATTTAGACAACAACATAGGAGGAAGGCAGTTATGAATTATTTTTGAAGAACTGTAGGTGCTACCATGTTACCATGTGCTACCAGGTCATTTAACTTCTTTTGAAAAATGAGACAACATGACATTTAGACAACAACACAGGAGGAAGGCAGTTATGAATTATTTTTGAAGAACTGTAGGTGCTACCATGTTACCATGTGCTACCAGGTCATTTAACTTCTTTTGAAAAATGAGACAACATGACATTTAGACAACAACATAGGAGGAAGGCAGTTATGAATTATTTTTGAAGAACTGTAGGTGCTACCATGTTACCATGTGCTACCAGGTCATTTAACTTCTTTTGAAAAATGAGACAACATGACATTTAGACAACAGGGGAGAAAATTCATGTCTTACAAAAATAAAGTTAGTTTTAAAGTTATTTTTATTTTTTATTCCTATATAAATGACAGCAACAAACAACAACATCGACTTTATCGTTTCTGATGAAAAAGTTATTGATTCATTAGCTGAGGAATTAGTTGTGGCAGAAACTAAAACCCTCAACGAAAGAATTGGTGAAAATAAGATTGATTTACATAACTACCTCAAACATGATGGAGGAAGAGGAAGGAAAACTGGTACAGCTTTATTAGCAAATAAAATTTCAAATTTAACGATTATAGATGTTGATATCAATAAATCGTACAATGATGAACTTAAAGAAACAGTTAGAAAAGATATTTTATCAAAACTTTCGGATAAAGATGTTATCGTTAAAACCGCTTCAGGAGGTCTTCACATTTATTGCAACACTAATTTCTTCTATTCAACCTCGAACAGAATGATTAAATGTTATTCCTGCAATGATTATGATATTGATATCATGACTTCAATGGATGATTCAAAGCGTTCATTAGTGGTTATGGCTGATTCAAGAGTTCGCAAGAATGCATCAGAACCAATCAATACATACTCATTCATTCGTGGAAGTTATGATTCAACATTAACTAGAACAGTGAATGATATATTAAATGATTTGAATATTAAGGTAAGAGTTGAACAAAAGAATGAAGAAATAAAGAATATAATGAATGAAGACAAAGATGTAAACATTGACGATAAACTTGCCCAGAGCATAGTTGATGGCATCAGTGATTTTGAAGTACATAATGATGGTGGAAACATGAATTTAGAAAAAGAAGTTACATTATTCACACTGTTTCAAGCTATTAATTCATTACCTAATCATTTTATTAATGAAGCATACGACAACGTTTATAACTTCTGCAATTTAACAGAAAATGCAAAAAGTAATTTTGAAAAAGCACGTGATAGATATGCACATTTAATGACTTCTCCATTTGTTTTGGTAAAGATTCTAAAACTATATCAAAAGGAATATTATGATGAATATGTTTTACCTTTATTACGTAAGCCAAAAATAACATTTGATATAAAACTTGATGACTCGTTTTTGATAACAGATATTAGACGCAAGGCTGAAAATCATCAGTATAAAAACAGTTCTGAAGTAATTGAGGATTTATCACGTGTCATTCGTTTTGTAGATTGTGGAAACAAATACTTCGTTCAAAAAGACTATAATATTCATGATAAAATGAATCAAATATCATTCGTTCTTCAATCAAACATGAAAGAGTCACTCAAAATGATTAAATTATTTAAAGAAGAAGGTAAAACAATAACAGCATGGGACGTACTACTAAATCAATTGTCTTCATTAACTGTTAAGGGTGTTTGCTTTAAATCTGATTCCCCAGATGTTTTCTCAACGTTTCAAGGTTATAAATACAACATTCTCGAAAAAGTAGATTACTCAAAAATTGAGATGTTTATGGATTTCATTAAAGAAGTCATTTGTGATAATAACGATGAAGTGTATAAATACCTTCTCGGCTGGATTGCATCAATGATTCAACATCCTGGAATCAAGAATGAAACAGCAATTATTTTGAAAGGACTTCAGGGAACAGGTAAAAACAGATTTACAGACATTATTTCTGAACTTCTCGCTGGTTATTCATGCAAAAACATTACTGAAATAAGTGAGTTAACGGGTAATTTCAACTCAGTAGTTGAAAATAAAATGTTTCTTGTACTTAATGAACTCAAGAATGTTGGTGAAGATAGACTCGCAAACTTCAACGCTTTGAAATCAATTATAACGGATAATGAGATTAGAATTAATGAAAAGAATCAACCCAGAAGAACTGCTCAGAATGTTGCCAATTTCATTTTCGTAACTAATAACGTTTACCCTGTCAAAATTGAAGTTGGAGACAGAAGATATGTAGTTTTAAGGGTTAATGGTAAATTCAAGGGTCAATTTGATTACTTCAAGAATTTAATGGATTCATGCACAAAGGAATTTTATGATAATTTACTGACGTATTTTATCAATTACGACCTTTCATCATTTAATGTACGAATCATACCGATGACTGAAGCCAAACAAGATTTAATTGAATTATCAACAAATCCTTTAGATGAATGGATAAATACACATTATGATGAATTGTGTGTAGGTATGACGTGTAAAAATGCTCTATTCTGCAAACCATCAGACATGAAAGACAAGAATTTTCAAATGAGCATTAAGGATAAATGTGATAGGAAACATAGAAGAATAGACGATAAACAAACATGGTGTTATGTTTTGAAAGAAGAAATGAAAGGATTATATAAACAGGTTGAACCAAACGATAATGAGGATTCATTTACTGACGATGAAATACCTGTAAATGAAGCTTTATAAAGTATGATTTGAATTTATTTTTGCCTTCCTCCTGTGTTGTTGTCTAAATGTCATGTTGTCTCATTTTTTAAAAGAAGTTAGTTTACCTGGTAGCACATGGTAACATGGTAGCACCTACAGTTCTTCAAAAATAATTAATTATTGAATAACCGGAAACCATTAACGTAAACATTATTTTTGGATCATTTACACTCATTAACGATGAAGAAGTCATGACAAAACATTAACGCTCATGTTTGACAAAACATTTACACTCATGTTTGACAAAACATTTACGATGAAATCATCATGACAAAACATTAACGCTCATGTTTGACAAAGCATTAACGATGAAGAAGTCATGACAAAACATTAACGCTCATGTTTGACAAAACATTTACACTCATGTTTGACAAAACATTTACGATGAAATCATCATGACAAAACATTAACGCTCATGTTTGACAAAGCATTAACGATGAAGAAGTCATGACAAAACATTAACGCTCATGTTTGACAAAACATTTACACTCATGTTTGACAAAACATTTACGTAAACATTTATTTCCTGTGTTGTTGTCTAAATGTCATGTTGTCTCATTTTTTAAAAGAAGTTAGTTTACCTGGTAGCACATGGTAACATGGTAGCACCTACAGTTCTTCAAAAATAATTCATAAATGCCTTCCTCCTGTGTTGTTGTCTAAATGTCATGTTGTCTCATTTTTTAAAAGAAGTTAGTTTACCTGGTAGCACATGGTAACATGGTAGCACCTACAGTTCTTCAAAAATAATTCATAACTGCCTTCCTCCTGTGTTGTTGTCTAAATGTCATGTTGTCTCATTTTTTAAAAGAAGTTAGTTTACCTGGTAGCACATGGTAACATGTAGCACCTACAGTTCTTCAAAAATAATTCATAACTGCCTTCCTCCTGTGTTGTTGTCTAAATGTCATGTTGTCTCATTTTTTAAAAGAAGTTAGTTTACCTGGTAGCACATGGTAACATGGTAGCACCTACAGTTCTTCAAAAATAATTCATAACTGCCTTCCTCCTGTGTTGTTGTCTAAATGTCATGTTGTCTCATTTTTTAAAAGAAGTTAGTTTACCTGGTAGCACATGGTAACATGGTAGCACCTACAGTTCTTCAAAAATAATTCATAACTGCCTTCCTCCTGTGTTGTTGTCTAAATGTCATGTTGTCTCATTTTTTAAAAGAAGTTAGTTTACCTGGTAGCACATGGTAACATGGTAGCACCTACAGTTCTTCAAAAAAATTCATAACTGCCTTCCTCCTGTGTTGTTGTCTAAATGTCATGTTGTCTCATTTTTTAAAAGAAGTTAGTTTACCTGGTAGCACATGGTAACATGGTAGCACCTACAGTTCTTCAAAAATAATTCATAACTGCCTTCCTCCTGTGTTGTTGTCTAAATGTCATGTTGTCTCATTTTTTAAAAGAAGTTAGTTTACCTGGTAGCACATGGTAACATGGTAGCACCTACAGTTCTTCAAAAATAATTCATAACTGCCTTCCTCCTGTGTTGTTGTCTAAATGTCATGTTGTCTCATTTTTCAAAAGAAGTTAAATGACCTGGTAGCACATGGTAATGGTAGCACCTACAGTTCTTCAAAAATAATTCATAACTGCCTTCCTCCTGTGTTGTTGTCTAAATGTCATGTTGTCTCATTTTTTAAAAGAAGTTAGTTTACCTGGTAGCACATGGTAACATGGTAGCACCTACAGTTCTTCAAAATAATTCATAACTGCCTTCCTCCTGTGTTGTTGTCTAAATGTCATGTTGTCTCATTTTTTAAAAGAAGTTAGTTTACCTGGTAGCACATGGTGACCCCCCTCATTTATTCAAAAATTCTGTAATTTCATAACTGAGGTATGCTGAATTGGAGCTCAGGACTTTCAATCCGTCCGAAACCATGCATAAACTGTCATATAAGGTGGCATGTAATCTTTACTCTGTCCCGTCGTTTGTGTATATCCTGAAACATTATGTGTATGATTACCTGAACCCTGTGTATCGTTCCAGTAACAATTAATAGCAAATTTAACGTCATCTTTAACATCATATCCTTTACCTTTTGTCATTCCTGACCAATCCCAATATCTATGCTTATGCCATCCTGCTTCGGTTGTGTTTAAATTAACGTAATGACTGTGAGCAGGTAAATTTTCACCCGTAATTGTTTTACTTCCACCGGTTTGTTTTGATGAGTTTGTACAATATAAAAAACGATCGGTTATCTGCTGCCATGTACCAAATCCAAATAATGTTGATGGATTTGTTGAATTCATTGATGTATATATTGAACCAATGGGGTAAATCATCTCAAACATTGTATTTAATCAGTATTAACCCATTCCTTATCTGCTTTCTTCTTTAACTCAGTATTAACCCATTCCTTATCTGCTTTCTTCTTTAACTCAGTATTAACCCATTCCTTATCTGCTTTCTTATTTAACTCAGTATTAACATATTCCTTATCTGCTTTCTTCTTTAATCCATTATGAATATTGAATTTATTATATAATATTGAAATCGTGTAAGAAGTTAAAATTGGTATTGTCATCAATATTAACATATTATTTTTGAAAATTGCTTTTTTAACATCTTGAAATTTTGTGATTTCAGACCAATTTTTTCCATCACTACTGATATTTACTAAATCACCACATCCAAAAGCAATGAAATACCCATCAATATAAAACAAATTTGTAAATCTATAATTTCGAGTAAATTTTGGAGTGAATGAATAAACCAATTCCCAATTTGGTGTTTTCTCTGGATCCTGTGAAAAATCTTGTGATAAATAAATATGTCTGTTATAACTTACAGGATATGAATACAACATACTACCTGAAACAAGAACACAAACATTTGAAGCATAACATAAAGCTTCAATGTCTCCATCAGCTTGAAAAATTTGTTCAAAACGACCAAATGGTATTGAATATGATCTATAAATTTTATCATTTTGTAGGATAAAACACATGTTGTTAATGTAATACCATTTACTTGTATAATCAATTTTCAAATCTGATGACATCATACTAAACATATAATAATTTATCCCATCCTCACTAATGAAAATTTGATTGACTTCATAAATTAGTACCCATTTATTATTAACACATCTAATAGGATTATTTGGATATTTAAATTTAACATCTTGATTTAAATTACATTTGAACCATTGGATACAATCGAATGAATAACAAGGGCAAAAATCATCTCCAACCGTTATCATTCCCATAAATTTGCCGTTATTATATTCAACATAAAAAATTCTTGGATTAATGATTGGCTCTCGTGTATCAGGATTCAAAACGGATGGAGTAAATGATTCATAGTTTTTAAAATCATTTGTTTTAAAATAATAAAGCACTCCGCCTGTATAAAATAAATACATGGTCACTCCATCGAAACATAACCATTCAATATCTTCAAATGTTTTATCTGATGATTTCATAAAATTTAAAAATGGTGGGGTAAAATAGACCTCCGATTGTTTTATTTCTTCATTAACAAATGATATATCAGCTTTCTTTGCTAACTCAGTATCAACGTATTCCTTATCTGCCTTCTTATTTAACTCATCGTTAACATAAGTTTTATCCGCTTTAAGGTCTAAACATCCTGAAACCCACCTGTATCAGCTTTAGTTTTTAAAATCTTTGATGTCCGTTCATGATACCATTCAACCCTTTCTTTAATTTCATTATCTTTTTCATCCACATATTCCTTATTGCTTTCTTCATAACACTATCAACCTTCTTAACATTATCTTTATCACATACTTGCTTCTTCATTATGTCATTTAGGAAACCTTTTATGAATTCCTCATTTAAATTAAATCTTCCAATCTTCAAAACTTTAGGAAATGCATTTAATGCGTAATATCTCTGTTCTTCTGGTGGAATTGATGTTATATCATCCGTTATTCCTTTAATTTTTGAATTCATAAATAAAATTTCTTTTATATTTGATATCACCGCACCACCTTTGCAAACGAATTCAAAATGGTCATTTTTCAATACTATCTCCAAATCTCCATATTTCAACCTTTGCGTTTGTTCTGCCGTCTTTGAATTATATGCATATGTGGCGTATGTAATGGTCTGTGGTTGTTGTTTAATCATTTATTACGATTTAAAAATAAATATTTAATCCGTTATCTCATCAGCTATTTTTTCTATTTGAAATTGCCATAATATTTCATTCATGAATTCTAAATCACAATCAAATAGGTCAGTTATTCTAAATTTAATATTTGATAAATCTTTTGAATGAAGAATAAATGAATTCCCGGATAATTGAAATGGATATGATAAAGAAAATGTGTTTAAGTTGATGGATAAAATGTTTTGTATTGATGGGTAAGAGTTAGGGTCTAATGTTTGATGTGAAAATCTCATTGGGGTATTAACTTTATCACATTTGATTAAAATGAAATTGAACCAGTGTCAGAATACAAAACATCCCCAACATCTTTTTCAAAATTTAATATCCCCAACAATGAACGAAGACGAGGAGTACAAAATTTAATTTTCAGCGGAAATTTAATAAGGTTATTTATTTCATCAAGTTCAAAAAGTTTATCAGGTTTTGATTTAAAATTTTCTTCATACCATACGATAAATGATTCATTTAAATAACTTAAAATTGTGTTAATATCCCATTTCACTATCACATTATTTATATACATATCATACGTTTTTTCATGGTCATCTTTAATAAATGATATATAATCTGAAGGGTCTAAAAGAATGGGATTAAATTTACCACTCACAGAAACGAGAGTAACATTATAAATTCCACTAACTGTTAAATTTAATTCACAGTTATTATTCGAAATAATATTGATAATTGACATTTTTTATTACGATTAAAAATATGGTAAAGCGTTATTTTCCAGTGATAAATAAAACTAGAATAAGATTACCTCAAGAATTCATAAATTCAACGAATAAGAAATTCATTCATGTTATAAATTTTAGTGTTTTCAGAAAATATGAGTCGATGTCATATTCATCATCAGGTTATATTTCACTTCATTCAAATTTAGTTCAATCAAACCCATATAATGACCATTTCATAAGATTTTCAGATGGTATTAAAAATGTAATTGATAGATTAAAATATGAACAGATTGACAATATCGAATTTTTGGAATTTTGGTTTAAATATCCCGATGGAAAAAAGATTGAAGTTAAAGATAAAGCAGATACTATAACAAAAACAATTACAATGACTGATCCGGATAGTGGGGAACAAAAAGAAATAAAACAAACGATAGAAACTGGTGAAAGGTCAATTATTATCGATTATGATTCAAAGGATTATTATTCGATAATGTTAATGCTTGAATATTAAATAGCCTTAACAAAGAATTTTTCAAGTGATATTTTATATTCATCAACTATTTTATTATAAATATCATTATATGTTAAATGAAGTTCAGTTGTTGTTCCGTTCTTTGATATCTTAATTGTGCTAATATCCTTTATAGGATTTATTTTTGCAACTGTTCCGCAGCATGAAACCTCATCATCTATGAAAAATTGAATCTTCACGTCTGAATCTTGAACATCACAAAGAATGGCGATAATGTGAATTAATGATTCATAAGGTAAAATAATTAAACCGGATTGGTCAATTAAATTTATTATTGAATCATAATTATCAGTTATGATATCGCGATATATTTTCATTAATTCAGAATTAATGTCTATTTTATATGGGTTATCAAGTGGTGCTGGGTATGTTGGATAAGTGGGAATTTCAACAGGTTCTTTACCGGTTCAGATAAAATGATTGGGTCTCCATCTTCTTTTTTCTCCTCCTCTTTCTTTGGTAAGTCACGAGTTAATAAATTTGGTTGAGTTGCTGACCTTGTTAATTCAGGACTAACATTAACTTTAACATTTTGAATAATTCGTGATTTATCATCATTTACATTATAACCAACCGTAATCTCTGCTTTTGCGTTTGTGTTCTTTTGACTTGTGAAACGTCTTCTCATTTATAATTGAATAAAAAAAAGAAAAATATATTTAAAGTTTTATTTAGTTGTTACGGTAATATCCCAAGGTTCATCCTTGTTTGCTTATACTTTCTTTGTAACTGCACCAATTATGTTATTGATAATGGTTTGAGTTTCTTCCAGTCTTATTTTATCATTTACAATATCTTTAATCATTTCATTACATGCATTCTTAAAACCATCTGATTTTTCTAATTTACGTCTATCACTTTCTTTAATTAAATCAAAGTTATAACCTTGTTGAGAATAAAGTGGTTTCTTTATCAATTCCTTGAACGCTTCTGAAAGTGAAGATGAAGAAATTCTTGCCACTTGAATTGGTTTAAATTCTGCTTTCATTGCTTCTTTCTGTTCATTGAACACTGGATCGAATAAAGCAACTTTAAAGAATTTCTTAGCTGGAATTTCAGGTCTCAAATTTGCATATTGACCATCAAACTGATTAACATATCGTGGTAATCCATCCGGTCCCTCTTCAATAGCGTTTAATTCTTCATTGAAATAAGAATATGGATTATGACGGTATGAAAGAATTGGTCCATCTTTACTGTCTCCGATATGTTGTTTAACAGCTTTTCCATTTTCATCAAATTGCATAGGATAACGTTCATTATATGCTTTACGTTTAGGATAATCCGTCATTGTTAATTTATACCCATTTATGACTTTAATATTTCCTTGACCATCAGTAACAAAGACTTCATTTATTCCATCAGGCTTTCCATTTGGTCCTGTAATGTCTGCTTCATGTGCTTCCCAATTTGGTCCATGACGTTTGGCATATGCTTGAGCTTCTGGTAATGTTAAAACGTTTCTCATTTGTTTAACATCCTTTTGAAGACCGGCAACAATGTGGACTAATTCTTTCATTCCGTCTGGAACTTTCATAGTTCTATTATATGCACCCTTTTTGTTTGTTCCTTGTTTTAATGGAACCTGTAGAAGATTTGCAATTTCTGTCATGTTTAATTATAAATAAAAAATAAAAATTAATTATAAAAAAGTTATTCGAATTTAATGGAACCTTTATTTAAATCAACTATTATTTTTCCATGTTCTCCTAATTGTTGATATTGTGTGTAAAGTTCATTAATGCTCATTGGTAAATTCACTTGATAAAGCATAACGTTCAACTGTTGACGACTAAAACCACTGAAAATGAAAAGGGTGGACAGGTTTGATTTAATGTTTGTGCTTAATGCTTTAAAGTATTGAACAGCCATAAAGAATGAACACTGAATGTGACATTGAGTTAATAATTGATTAAAATATGATTTCTCATTAGTTATTAGTTTTGATTTCACGGCATCATCTAGAAAAATTAGTGAATGCAAAAATTCTTTATCAAAATTTGAAATAGAAAGTGTTTCAAATAATTCATCCCTTTGTTTATCAATAATTTTATCCTCTAATCCTTGCTTCTTGATTGTATTATATAACTCTTTATACATTAAAAAGTTTTTCAAATAATCTTCTGCTTCTTCTTGTGATAAATAAATAATTGGAATTTTTATTAAATGCTTTAATGATTCAAATGTATCATCTGAAGGTGAACCTGAACGGTTGATATAAATTAACACATGAGAATAAGGTGAAGTGTTAGCAATAATGATAATTTGTTTTAATATCGTTAATGTTTTACCTTTATTTTGTTTACCAATTGCTGCAGTGATTGAATTTAAGTAACATTCAGAATATGGAATTTTCATTAATTTTTCCTTAGATAGAGCATTTTATTATCACTCAATGCTTCATTAATCATATCATCTACGTATGTATTATATACTCCTGCTAATTCTTCAGAATTGAAATCCATTTAATCAAAAATAAATTTATAATTTTAAACATTTCTATTCATCAATATTTCATCATATGAACTTCTATACTGTGGTGGTGTACCTGTTGGATGATATTTCAAACCTTCATCCGGTGTCCATGTCCAATATGTAGTCCTAGTAAACCAAACCTGAGGAGGATTTGTCACCTTTGAACAGTAAGTGTCATTTTCACCCTGAATGATTGGATAAGCTTTCACTTGTACTGTAACTTGTGAGTTGAAAGTTTCTAATCCATCAAAGAATATACCCGCTCCATCACGTTGAACTGGAATAGTGCATAAGAATGAAGTTTGGTCTTTCCATGTTCTAGCTAATGGCGTGCCATTATCATCATTTAGTGGTCTAGTTAATGAGTCCTCGTATTCTTCTGTGCATTCATTCACTCCATCTAAATCGGAAGCTTGAAGCATACGTGTAAAGAATATGTCACCCACTGTGGTCATCGCTTGATCGGGGAAGTTTCTGGAATCTATAGTGACCTGGAAGACCTCGAAGCAATTGGATTTTCTAAACCGTTCTTTGCATTGCATTCTTCGGAAATGTTAACACAACATCTGTAACATTATGAAGAGCGTATGAGAAATCAGAACTGATACCTTCAGGAGTGATGCAACCTCCATTTAGTGAACGAACGTCAATATGTTGAGCTGGAATCATGAATGGATCTTCCTTACTGAATAAACGTGGTATTGCTTTAACTGATTCTTCAATTAAACCGTATCCTGGTGTAATGCATTTATCCTCTAAAACTTCCATCTTTGTGCATGAAATAATAACGTCTTCAACTGTTGCGTCAGCAGATGTAGCGGCTAAGCCTGTAATTAATTTGGCAGGAAGTCCGATTTGTTGGAATTTGCGATCGTATTTATAAACATGATTCATAATCTTTTCATAATTTTCATCAGTTATCTTTTCATAAACATAATTTTGTAAATCAGCAACTCTTAACGGGTCAACCTGACAAAATACTAAAGTATCCCTGAAAACATAATATTTAAGAATGATCACCAAATGATTTAGGATAATCATCGAACGCCTGAAATGCTAACAAATCATTTACCGGAATAATCATATCAAAAGTGACATCAACTTCTTCATTTGCTCTCTTGAAAACTTCTGAAGGGTCAATATATTTACCACATACTGAGTTATCATATTTTTGAACATTATTATATAATGAATGAACAAACTTTTTAACTTTCCTTTCTGATTTTGGTTTATATGTTGCAAATGCGAAAGATTCACGGGCGCAATCCATTTGAAGATAACCGGCATCACCTCTTTCGGTTTCTACTTCTAATTGCTTAAAGTTTTGATTTGATGATTTATAACCAACGAATAAACGCATGCATTTAAAAGCGGCATCACATGTGAAAGCTTTATTTGAAACTAGAGTTGCTTTAACTTTGCGTTTAATATATGTGTCACCTAATTGGTTCACATCATGAGCCGGATTTGTAATTCTTAAATGAGTTTGTTTATCATCAAAATATGGAGTATCAGAGTCATAGCATGAACTTTCAAGTTCTCTATAATATCTTCTACCGTCATTCTTTGCGAATATTTCATTTATCTTTTCGAATGAATGAAATACATTTCCATTAATCGGTTTAGTGTTTGGCACCAAATAGTTAGTCGTCATTTATGATGAAATAAAAAAATCAAAATTAAAAGATGAAAATGAATTTTTAATTTTAATGAAATAATCAACTATGGCTGCAGGTATATTTAAGAAACTATGGGATAAAGTAAAAAGAGGAGCGCATAAAGTTTGGGAAACAATGAAGAAGGGAGCAAATTGGATATTTAAGAATAAAGAAGCAATTAGTGACGTTGCAGAACAAATAGCACCTAATGTTCCGGTAAGGGAAGTATTAAATAAAGGAGATAAAGTTTATCGTCGACTACAACCGATATTGAGATAAAAATAATATTTATTTTTCCACTACTTTCCTCCTATTTTATTAAGTATTCCTTCAGCAATTCCACCAACTGCGTTACCTGCTTGTGCTCCCATCGCTGGATTACCTGCTTTAGCACCTAATACTCCACCAATTATAGTTCCTGCCGTTTTCGCTACTGGTGCCAAAAAGTTTGCAATGGGTTTTATTATTTTCTGATGAACCCAACTTGCAGCTTTCTTAATTCCTTCCCATAACTTTTTAAAGAATCCTGCAGCCATTTCTGATTTAATATTAATTAAAAAATATATTTCATCACTTATATTCTAATTTTTATTTAATGATAAATGAAACCGATTTTAAAAATAAATGAAACAGAGGAGGAAGAAATAAATGAAAGTGAAGATGTTCAAAATAAAATAAACATTGTTAAACCCATTACTGAAACAAAAATTTTTTCATCTGTTGAAGAATTTAATGACTATTACGCAAAGAATAAAAAATTATTTGAAGAATTGACAACATGTAAATTGAATAAAATGTTTAAAGTTGATGGATTCAAAATTTCAAAAATAAAAGGTGTTGTTAGTTTAAAATCTATTCCTCAATCAAGAATCACCTCATTAATGAAAATTGATGATTTAACAAAAAGAATAGAAATTATTGAAGAAAGAATGAATCAAATAATTGATTTCATAAATCATGACTCGTTGAGCCCGGGTCCTTAAAGTCCAAGGCACAAAGTGCCCAGTCCTTAAAGTCCATCACTGAGTTCAAGGTTATATTCATCAAATATTTCATTATTAAATGCAACTTCTGCTAGTTTATTTATTTTTTCAATACGATCATTTGAAAGTCTATCGTTTAATTTTTTCTGAAGTTTTTCGTTACCAAGTTCTAAAATTTTACATGGATGATATGTAAATTCATAAAATTCTTTTTCCTCAGTTTTGATCATTAATTTACAAAGAACTTTTGTGGTTGGAATTCGTTTGAACCATTTATCCTTAATATTTGTTATAAATTCAATATCTGGAATTAATTCCCAAATTTTTGCATTTTCAATTAATTTATTATCAAATGCAAAAGCAATGGGTTTAATATTATGTTTACCTTTATAATATAAACTTTCTACATAATCATCGAAATAAACATCTACTTGTTTAACATTTTCAAGAATTGGTGAAAGAGCATCCATTAATTGATTGACGGTTACGAATCTTGATCCACTCATTTTCTTACGAATTAAAAAAATAAATTATTCATAAATGTCAGAAGAAAATATTTAAATAAATTATTTAAATTTTTTACTCTATTCAAGAATTTTATTTTTGATATAACTCATTGAATTCAAAATTTTTTAAAAAATTGACACCATATTTGGAATCTATGCAAAAATATATTCTTTTTATTAATGGTAATATAGGAATTGTAGGAATAAAAATTTTTTATAAATTATTCATAAATTTTTAAAATCTGCTATTCGGAAGTATGTTCAAAAATCATTCAATTATGTGAGAATTCTTACGATTACAAAAAAAGTCACACAACCCGCATCATATACTACTAAGCAGTCCAGCATTTCGAAGTGATTTATGAAATTAATTCATATATTTTGAACATGATATCTCATAGGATAAAGAATAAAATTAACTGCTTAGAATTGAATCTTGAACATGATTTATTATTGAAATTATTTGAACATTGAATTTTCGTCGATTTAAATGGATCAATCCACAGTACAATATAACTAAAATTGATATATGATATTAGATTAAAAACGATTAAAAATTGCAACCGAAAATGGTCAAAAATAAGTCACGAAAATATGAAATTTAGATAGCTAATTTGATTTAATTAAAGACGGCGAAAAAAAGTGCAGCAAGTTTGTATTATATATAGCGCGTTCTATCGGCGCGCAGCTTCGCTGCGCGCCGATATAAGCTGACAAGGCTGTCATGCACCAGTGTGTTATAACAGATCGATTTTATTTGAAATTTCATAAATTAATAATTATAATAAATTTGATATTCAGAGACGGCGCTACGCGCCTTTTAGCATTCTGGGCACGTAAGTGCCCAGAATGCAAGATTGAGAAATTTGAAACTTCGTTTCAAATTTCTGCCATGCTGTTATGCAAAAAGAAAGTCAGTACAAAAAAATTTTTGAAATTGAGAATAAAAATAATATTGTGAGTTTTTGTGATATATGGATTTTTTAGAAGATTTTAGAGATTGAAGTCTCAATTTATAAAAATTTTTTAAATTGAGAGGAATTTTAATAATATTATTTTATTTGATATTTGGATTTTTTAGAAGATTTTAGAGATGTCAGTCTCAATTTTAAAAAATTTACAAAAAATGATCGTAAAATAATCGTTTTTGTTCAAATCCTTTTCATTTCGGGAAATTGAAGTTAAATATCAAAGTGATGGTCTATGCATATGTTAAATCAAATCATTAAAAAGTGTTTTGATGACTTTTTCTAACCGCAAATTGTCACTTTTTGATGTTTTAAAATTATTATATATCCTATATGCATATAAGATACAAATTAATATTAAAACACCAAAATCGATTTTTGAGAGAATCAAATTTATCACATCTCATCGTTGTTCCGAATTAATATTTTATTTGTAATGTACATATTATCACAATTACATTCATCATATTAAAATTCAAAAATAATTTTTGAGTTTCAGATCTCCCTAATTTCCCATATAAATATATGTTTATTTTATTAAAAATAGAATGTCCAATTATTGATAAAAATCGATCCGCTTTTCTATCGGTCAAGCTGTATATATATAGAACCCATCCATGTAAACCTCGATGTCACTTTTGCGGCCGAGCGGAGCGAGGCCGCAAAAGTGACATCGAGGTTTACATGATGGAAAAGTAAAATGTTGTTCATTCAATTTTTTATAGCAAGTCTTTTCAGGGGGTTATACCGTGATATTAGCCTTGTACCGAAAAAAAGTGACGAGCAATGCCGTAAAATAATATTTTATTAAAAAATTTTTGGTGGAGAATTGGAAAATTTTCCTAATCATTTGGACTATAACCTGGCATATTAGGGAGTTTTGTCAACAACTCAGTGCTGGGATCAAGATAGTTTGTAATCCAAAAGTAGAAACGTTCCTTGGTGTCTTGTTCTGGCTTCCTGCAAAATCTGTGATTTGCAGGATTCTTCTTAATATTGTCAGAAATTGCGCAAATCATGTCCATCGTCGTCAATTCTTCACCATTGATGTTAAAACGATTTCGATTACGGTAATTTCTTTTCTCTTACAATTCTTTTTCTGCAGGAGTCAATTCACGAACATACTTATTATGTTTGAGAGCTTCTACAGAACAAGGGCAAAGACCGCAGGCGGCAGCAGCATTTTGAACCGTTCTTAATGATACTGATTCTTGCCATGCGCTAATAAATGAGTAGATAATGGCGTAGCGCATCATTGCAGCATTGTTGTTGAACTCTTGCTTCGGTGCCTTAATGTAATCTCTCAGATAATCCGTGAATTTGGACTTTAATCTTTTGGCAATGCCAACATCAAATACTTGTAAAATGTGTGTTGTATGTGCGGGAAGAACAATTAATTTGATGTTGGCACTTGCCAAAAGGAACAATGCCAGAGGATTCTCGCGGCTGGAGTGTCCATCACACACAATGAGAGCAGGCTTGTCACGTATATCTTCTGGCATTCTCTGGCGTTCAAAGTTAAGCCACTCGATGAAGAAAATGCAATACAATAAGAATACACTTCTGTTCACCCAGCCTTTTGGCGTAGAAGTAAACCAACAATGTCTTTCGCGCTGGAATACTTTCAGTTCTCTAGGTAGTTCTGCAATACATGGGAGAACAAAGAGAGGTGGGACAGATTTGCCTGTCATTGAGCATCCGCATAAAGCTGTAATGTGCGGAAAGTTTGGAATTCCTTTGGCGATCATATGCTCTATCTCCTCAGGTAATGCAACTTTCTTCTTCTTAAATTTGTTTATGAATGTTTCATCGATACTAAAAATCAACTCCTCTGGAGTACTTTCGATTGTTTCACGATGTTTATCGTAGAATTCTTAGTTAGTATACATATCAAGGGTACGGCGGCACTGCGCGCCTCCTTACCCATGATATGTGAATTTGACACTTTACGAAACCATTAACGTATATTTTACAACACAAACGACAACACTAACTTAACCTTAAATATTTACAAAGCCACCAACCACTTCACCTCACTAATGTAAAAAAATAAACGTTCTCACTTACAAAAGTATTGCAACTCCTCCCATTGCTGTGCTTCATATAACAGCTCATAATCTTCTGACTCACTTTCTTCTTCATATAGGTCAAAATCACTGTCATAGTTTATACCTGTAAGTTTTGACAAAGCTAATGAAACACGCTTACCGTTTGTATCATATGCTTGTATAAACTTTCCATTATGCTTGTAGTCATAAACGCTCAAACTAACTTTACCCTTTCTCCCTCGTATCTGATAGAATGTATTTTCACGAGGAACGAAGAACAAATTCTTGAACTCATGACCGTTGTAGTTTGTTATCTCAATAGTTTTCGTCATTTATATAAAAATAAAATAAAAAATAAACTTAAAAATTAATGATATCACCACCCTCACACGTATGAAAACATAGCACAAAAATAAATTTAGGTGAAGTGGTGAGATCTCACCTGTTTTTTCACCCTGTTGAATTCATTGCTTTATAACTCTCTTCCTTGGTTTCTTTTTAGTTGCTTTCTTCACGTCTGTCTCCAACTTGACTGTCTTTCTTCTTCGGCCGTAATGATACCAGTTACTTCCACCAGTCAATGGGTCAAATGGTCTTTCGTAAGGGTTTCCATACATTCCATAGGGACCATACGGAAGAACTACTGGTGGAGAAGAAACATTTTCTTTAGTTCCATCGAATCTATTTAAATGCATTGTTTCACCTTTCATCTGGTCATTAAATTCTTTTGCGTGTTTTGCAAACTCATCGTCCTTTCCTAAAGCATTTTCTGACTCAGTCGCAACCAAATTGGATGCTTTATTTATGAGCCCTATTTTATTTAATCTTAACTTCTTTGCAACCCAGCCTCCAATCTTCCCTTTATTTGCATCTAATGTCTTTGAAACCCTTCCTCCACTCATTTTATTTACTGCGTCATAAGCTCCAAGTGCTTTTGCTCCAAATGCTAATGCTTTTGTTCCCATTGCGCCTAAAGCTGCCCAAGCTACCATTTACACCATATTTAAAATCATCTCTCTTCAATATTATCTCATAAAAGTTCTCGTTACTGGAGAAAGTCAATGAAAACATAAAGCGTTTCTCGGCTTCGCCCTCACCGCTTTGCGGTCTATCTAACTTATTTCTTATATCATCTATACGCTTCAAAATGTCTGAACAATTGCTAACATCTTCTACAACAGTTATTTTCATCATGAATGACCTTCAAGAACAAGCTCATTTAATATGCTATTAAAATCATTTCAATAATGAGTCCATCCTTTCCGTCTTTGGGTAGCACAACATCTTTCATTGAAGAAGGTTCGACAAGTCTTATGTTAAACTTACTGACAAAGTTTGTTATACTATAATGCTTCGGCGGCGAATACATTAGTTTGAAAGACATAATATAGATTCTTCAGCAAATTCACTTATACTGGATTTTATAACAATGTTCTCACGAGACCAAATACCACCAATTGACAACTTGTAAGCAATCCTGCTGAACCTTCTACTGTAAACGTCGATGGTAACATTCCACGAAGGTCATCTATTGACATCGTTGAGTCACTGAATTTAAATATTTTCTTAAAGCAATCGTCATTATCTAACCATGCAATAGCTTTGAAGTTTTCATTCGAATATACATCTGCTTCATTAAATGTAAAACCTGACTTCTTTGCAGAGATGACTTTAAAATCTATTGAGTTTGTTTCAAAATTATATGCTATGGTAACTTCTGAAGGTAATGGATGTCCTTCCGCAGTCAGTTGTTCTCTCACTACCGTTTGAAGCTTTGTATTAAAAACTTTCATGTCATCTCCTGTATCTAAGTTCACATACACAGCAACAGGAAAACTCTTGCTTCTTTGTTTCATCATTACCTCAAAACATTAAAGTTCTTCAATAATATTTTCTTCCTGCTGGAATACTTCGAACCTGTCTGATTTCAATAGCTTTCTCACCTCCTACATACTCTACCAGTGTCTTGGATATTCATAAGTATACTGACTTTCTTGAATTTTGGTTGGTTTCATCATAACATGTTCATAGTATATCTTTATACTCTTGTCAGTTAGACGGTGCTATGTTCTGAATATTTCTGACTTGCATTTTTAATGGAGATAAAATGAAGCATTTAATACATGACGTAGATGAAGACATGAATGAAACTACAGACAAACTTAACTCTTCTCTTATTCTTCCTTTCAGTAAGGACTATGAGTTCTGTTCAAATGGTGTTTATTTCTATTGTGGAAAGATGGGTTCAGGAAAGACATTCAACCTCATTCGTCATATACGCATAACAGAACGTTTAGGAAACGACTCTTACTATGACCAAATCATTATATCAGCAACTTCAGACTCTATGGATTCAACAGCGAAAACATTTATGTCAAAAGTTCAAGCCTTCTCGTTAAAGTTCCAGACAGTGAACTCATTGAATTTCTTCACGTTACATTCGACGTAAGAGGAAATATTATGCATCGTAGAGTTCATACAGTCAGGAATGCAAAAGACTTCTGAGGAGATGGAAAGAATTATTGACAAACACCACTTACGTCAATACTCAGGAGTTTACGATATGAAACGACTTACAAACTACATTCTGTCAAAACTTTCAAAATACCCCTTCAAAAAAGTATCCTTCAAACACTCTTAGTTTGTGACGACTTCGCCGGAAAAGGTTTAGTGTCAAAACCAGACTCACCATTAGCTAACATCAAACTAAAGTCAGACATTACCACTTAACTGTAGCAATACTTATGCAAACATGGAGGTTTTTAGCTTTAAACATAAAACGTCTCATAACTGACTTCGTTATCTTTCAAGGTTTCTCACGTTATGATATTGAACTCATTTGGAAACAGTCAGGTATAACATTACCTTTTGAAGAAATTTGGGAAGCATATAAGTCTCTCATCTCTCCTCGTTCATACCTTGAGATTCATATCATGACTAATACCATTAAAGTCAAAAAATATTCCATGGGAACGACCAACATTGTTTTAAAGTTTAACCTTCAATTGACTGATGGTAAACAAATTCCATGCATCTCTGTCGCCATTTCTGTTAATATTTTTGCTGTCATTCATATCATCCACTTCCCCATCCGTTAGCTTTTGAGGATATGCGTTAGAATAGCTGTTCTTAAATGAAGGCTTTTCACCTTTGAGAGCATAAACTCTATAACTTTCTGCATACTTTATGTTTGAACCTCCTGAGCCATCATTGACATAAATTTTTATAGGCTTCCACCCTTTGTTCATGTTCCTGCTTCTTCCCTTAGCTCTTTTGTTCAGTAGTTCTACATCTTTATACACAGCACCTGTCTCAGTGAATTCAACAATATTTTCATTCGTTAGCTTTACATTCAAACCCTTGTCGAGTATATTGTTCATTTCATACATATAAAAGGTTTTTATTCTATATGAAATGAGAAGCAAATCCATCTTAGCTGGTGCCGTTAATGTTCCAATTGAACCAACATCAAATGTTGACTCACGAACGACAAACAATATTGTCATAAAGAACTATAGTTCAGAGTGTTTGAAAGAAAAAGAACCAGAACTTAAGTCGGTGAATTTAAACTCAGCTTCAAACGCTAACGCTACATCAGATGTTAAGTTAGAGTATCCACCACTGGACCAAATTCTTTCAAGAGAAGCCAACGACAATCCTTACACAAATGTTCAAACAAATCCTTCAGATAACGTAGACCATTACCTTCTTCAGTTATACCAAACAATTTTACTCAAAGACGATAAGAAGCTTTTGACAAATCTTATAAGTAAGAACCAAATAATTCTAACAAAGGAGGACCTTGAAAATGTTATCTCACGAATAACAGGGAAACAATGTGTCATTGACTATCTCGACCCTGAAATCGAATGCTGTGGTCAAACGCCATATTCATGAAAATAGGTAACATCCGCATCATTGAAACACCAGGAACTACAGGAGTTGAGTTTAAGTATAAATATTCGAATGAATATACAAAACTTCAACAGAACTATAACTTTGCTTGAAATATGTTTTAGTAAATTAAAGCAGTCAGGATTCGGTCTTGGCGCTTTGTGCCGTCAGTCAAAAAAATTTCAAGTTAGCAATTTGTAATATCTATCCAAAACTTCTTCAACAGTATCGAACTCATCTTCATAATGCAAACCTAATCTTATTGACTTGGTGCAGTTTTCACTAACACAATATTTTTCTGTTCTCTTGACTGACATAACTAATTCATTTGTTTCATCAAACAGCAACAACCAAAGTTCATGACCTAATACATAACATTCATACTTTATATTTTTAGCTCTGAGTTCTCTTGTAAGCTGTTGCATTTAATATTTTCTAAAAAGTCAACTTCAACAGTCATTCGCACTGGTGCCTTCAGTTCTACAGGCTCTCCTTGAAAGTCAACAAAGTCTGAATTGCATGTCTTTCAAATTATGAGGACTAATGCGAACCCATTTACCTAAATGAGTTGCTATGACAGGAACGTTTGGAATGAACATTGAATTGACTGCATAACAGAAGGATTATATTCTACTGAACCTTTACTATTAACTCCTGAAATGCCTGTGACATTAGCTATTTTAGACTCAATGTATAAACAATTACCATAACATACGTATGGAACAGATTTCATCTCAATCGTTTGTCAACACTTTTCAAAGGAAATGTCATATGGTATGCACCCAAAAGAAGTTGTACTCTATGACTCATTCGTGTATCTTAAACTCCTTCGCATAACTGAACTTCAATGTTCCCTCAGAAGAGAGTTCGACATCTATGTTGTCAATAGTTTCTTCATTTATGAGAGTATCTATGACTCCAGCAATTTTATCTATTCTATACCCAGCTCTGTTAGGAAATGTTATAACACTTCTTTTGTCATCTATTTCAATCTCTATGAAATCTGTTTCATCTGTTATGACAAAAGTTGCGATAGTATTGAAGTCAACAACTCTGAAAGCAAGCGCTTCATTCTGAAGACCTAAGTTTGTTTGTAGCTTTACTGTCCCGTATTCGTTTTGGGTCTGTACTTTGCAAATAGAACAACATTTTATTTCTCATTAAAATATGACTATTGCTGCATATGCGTATGAAACAAATGAAGCAAGAAGAGCACATGAACTAGTAAACGAAAACTCAAACTTTAACCATTGAAGGCAATGATTTAGTCATTGACGATGGAAAAACTAAAAAAGTCATTGATTTTCGATACTTTTAACACGTATGACCCATTCATTACAATAAGTAAAGTTCCCATCATAAATGATGGAACGGTGCAATATATAAATTCTACAGTAGATGCCTCATTAGTGAAAGTATTAAATGTCTCATTGAATTGTTAAAGAGCTTTCGATTTGACGACAACATTTAAATGCCTAAAGAATTTAGTCATGAATGAGAAACAAATTCTCGGCGTTTGCTGGTAGCAGTAATGATGTACACCTTATGACATTAGAATATTATAACGAACATAAAGATGAACTGAAAGGAGAGAAGGGTGACACCGGACCTCAAGAGACCACAAGGAATACAAGGACCTCAAGGCGAAAACGGTTTGGATGGTGAAGATGGAAAGGATGGAAAAACTGCTAAATCATGGATATGGAAACCTTATAAATACTGGTTTAACAGCTGCTTCTTTATGGAGTTCTTCAATACCAAATCGGAAAGATATGGCAGTACTTGGTGAGAAGTTTTAGATGACGTTAAAAATGCTTTTGACTTCATTTCAAATGGTTCTGATTACTATTAAAACTTTATCTGGTTGGATGCAAGAAACAAGGAGCTCAAATAGATACTGTAAGACGTATAGCAAACAATGCACGTACGGGATTGGATACTTTACGAGAAGCACAAAATACACTAAAGGAAGCAAATGATATTTTCTTGGCTCAGTATCAGACATGCATGAAGATTGGCTTAAAGATATTGACAAATCTTTAAAAAATCACAGTCAGTCTATTGCTGACTACAAGAAAAGTATAGATTTTTTACATAGTGCTATGGACGTACATGATGGAAGCATAAGGAACTTACTTAATGCTAACAATAACTTACCAGGAACTATTAAAGCATTTATAAAGTCCTTTGTAAAACCTGGTGCTCTAACATTTAGGTCTTTGAGAGCAAGAGCATTGAAGTCAAGAGATGCAGAAACTCCAACAGAACCTACAGAAGGAACTGAAACAACAGAAACTCCAGAAGAACCACCAAAACCAACAGCTAATGAAATATTGTTCGAATATTTTCCAAGGTACTCTGTTCTCATTGCATACATTCAAGAAATACTTAAGAAAGCAGACTTGACTTTAGGAGATGATGAAAGTTCTGTATATCTTTCGTTCCAGTTTCAAATAGCAGAACTTTTGAGACAGATATGCTTAATGTATGACAACATCTCTGATTTCACAAGATATGATGACGACCATGACCCCGAACACGGTGAAGAAGAAGTTTTACAAACATCCATTAAGACAGGAAAGGTTTTAACTCAAAGTCTCATTATTGACACCAAAGATGGCGAAGTGGACGTTCTTCAAGAGCTGAAGAAAAATACTTCTTCGGGAGGTGGTGGTAGGCATGAACTTGAAATAAATGAGATAGAAGAGAAATTAGTCGAAAAAGCAGATAAAAACCATGTTCATTATATAAGTTCAGATGAACAGATTATAACGGACTATCATGGATATTTAACACAGGATGAAAAAGTGAAGACGGAAGATGTTAATGAAAGAAGATATAAATTCATTCGTGCTAAAGGTTATGACATAAGCTGTACTGTACAGTATGACACAGGTAAAGCACAAGAAGCATTTGGTTATAACGATGAAATTTATGCTTCTAGTTTCTCTGTTAACGGTGTATTAGTTGAACCAAGATTTACATTGAGAGTTAAGGCAAAAATAACTTTTGAAGATGCTATTAAAAGTAAAGCTGACAAAGATGAACTTGACGCAATGAACAAAGTTTTGAAATCTCATAAACACAACATCTCCGATATAAATGAACTTCAAGCTACATTAGACAGTAAAGCCGACAAGAACCATACACATGAATCCTTCACTACTGTTAGAGCAGACGACATAATATTGAACTATACCCTTGGTTCAAGTGCACCTTTAGAGAATCCAAGTACAAGCGTAAAAGATACACTAAACTCCTTAAATAGTAAATGTATGAACATTGAAGGTCATGTCAGAAACTTTGAAACATATGAACTACCAGCAATGTTAGATAAAAAAGCAGATAAAGAACATACACATAACTCCTTCTCAACTGTTGCTATAGAAAGTATTGAAGGAACGGTTGGCGGAACTGGTGGGGATGCATTATATTATAAACCTCCTAACTTTCCACAAGGTTTAACATCGAATGAAAACATAACAACGAAGAAAGAAATTAGCTGTAAAAATGTTTATGTCATGGATGATGAAAATAATGTTAAATTCACTGCTCAAGATTTATATGATAAGAAAGCAGACAAAACAGAGCTTCAAACATTAAAGACTGAAATACTTCAAACATTATATCCTATAGGCTCTATTTATACGTCAATGAACTCAACAAATCCAGAAACAGTTTTAGGTTTTGGTACGTGGAAGCAGATTGTAGATAAATTCTTATACTGTGCTAGATATTCAAAGCAAACAGGAGGTTCGAAGAAAATTAAAGAAGCAAACCTTCCACCGCACACTCATACAGGAACGACAAACTTTTCTGGCGACCATAGCCACTCATTAAGAGACCACCCATTATACAACTCAGAGTATGAAGCCGGTCATGATGTTTTATCTCCATCTTATAACAATTCAGCAAAAAAGACTTTTCGACCAACTGAACCAGGAGGAAATCATTCACACACTTTCACAACAAATCCAACAGGCTCGGGTGCAGATTATATGTCACCATTTGTGACTATATTCGCATGGTACCGCGTTCAATGAACGCGCTTGAGCCTAGAATAAAATCTTTATTTTTACATAAATGAGCTTGAAAGAAGTATTCGAACAACATCCATGGAGGTCATTTAAGAAGTTCAATGAAGCTGCAAAGAGTTGGGGATTTACTAACAGAGCTGAAGTGAAAAGGTTCTTTGACAAAAATGTTGTACATCAAACAAAAATAAACCCTTACGACTACTTTTTACCAATTTACTCCAACGCTCCTGACGCATACCAATTTGACACTCTCATTCAAAGCGGAAAAGGAGGACATAAACCATTCCTCATCTTCATTAATGTTAACACTCGTAAAGCATATGCATATCCAATGAAAAATAAAGGAACTCGTGAAGTGTTAAGAGTTTTACAAAAGTTTGTAGCAGAACATAGCCCAAGTACTTTAACATCAGACCAAGACAGTGCATACCTCAGCAATGAAATCACAGATTTTCTCATTAAGCATAACATAACTCACTACACTACTGAAGACCATAACCATAACATACTCGGCATCATAAACCGCTTCATAAGAACGCTCAGAGATTTAAACCAAGAGCGAGACTTTACCGAAGAAACAATGAAACATTTTCTCGAAGTATATAATTCCTCAACACATTCTACAACAGGACATACACCAAATTCAATGACACAACAACAAGAAGAAAAGTATATACAAAAGAAACGAAGCCAAACACAAAATATCAGAAATTCAACACAATTTACCCTCATTCCTGGTACAAAAGTTCGTGTAGTTCTTGACGACAAACCGTTGACAAAGAAACGTTTAAGGTTAAGTAGAAACTATTATATCGTAGACTCTACGCAAGGTAATGGATATCTTATAAAAGCTGCTGACGACTCTATTGCGTTTTACCCTCGACATAAATTAGTTGAAAGTAGTAATGGCAAACTTGCTGAAACCATTGACGAAGCAAAGCGAGGAGTGGTTATTGAAATACTTGGCTATAACATAAACGATGACACTTATAAAGTAAGATATGAAGGAGGCGTTGAAGATGTTATACCATCTAAGAACTTGAGAGAGTCAAAGCCAACACATCTGGGACCATTAGAGCGGGAGTACTGGAAAGACAAAAATAAGCCAGAAAGAATAAGAAAATTCTTCTAAACTTTTTCATTAGATGTAAATCAGACATGAATGAGAACAGTCATGATATCATTAATGGTACCATTTATTTTTGTCATAAATGTTTTCAGTGTCACCACGTCACCATGTCACCAGGTTAATTAACTTCTCTTAAAATTACTGACAACATGACATTTTGACAACAGTCCAGGAAATAAATTTTATCGTAAATGTTTTCATAAATTATGAACGTGTCACCACGTCACCATGTCACCAGGTTAATTAACTTCTCTTAAAATTACTGACAACATGACATTTAGACAACTAGCCCGGAAATTTGATGCAGTCCAAAAATAAAGTTAGTTTTAAAATTATTTTTATTTTTTTATTCCTATATAAATGACAGCAACAAACAACAACAGCAACTATATCGTTTCTGATGAAAAAGTTATTGATTCATTAGCTGAGGAATTAGTTGTGGCAGAAACTAAAACCCTCAACGAAAGAATTGGTGAAAACAAGATTGATTTACATAACTACCTCAAACACGATGGAGGAAGAGGAAGGAAAACTGGTATGGCTTTATTAGTAAATAAAATTTCAAATTTAACGATTATAGATGTTGATATCAATAAATCATACAATGATGAACTTAAAGAAACAGTTAGAAAAGACATTTTATCAAAACTTTCGGATAAAGATGTTATCGTTAAAACCGCTTCAGGAGGTCTTCACATTTATTGCAACACTAATTTCTTCTATTCAGTTTCGAACAGAATGATTAAATGTTATTCCTGCAATGATTATGATATTGACATAATGACTTCTATGGATGATTCAAAGCGTTCTTTAGTAGTTATGGCTGATTCAAGAGTTCGAAAGAATGCATCAGAACCAATCAATACATACTCATTCATTCGTGGAAGTTATGACTCGACCATAACTAGAACAGTGAATGATATATTAAATGATTTGAATATTAAGGTAAGAGTTGAACAGAAGAATGAAGAAATAAAGACTATCATGAATGAAAACAAAAATGTAAACATTGACGATAAACTTGCCCAGAGCATAGTTGATGGCATTAGTGATTTTGAAGTACATAATGACGGTGGAAACATGAATTTAGAAAAAGAAGTTACATTATTCACACTGTTTCAAGCTATTAATTCGTTACCTAATCATTTAATTAATGAAGCATACGATAACGTTTATAACTTCTGCAATTTAACAGAAAATGCAAAAAGTAATTTTGAAAAAGCACGTATAGATATGCACATTTAATGACTTCTCCATTTGTTTTGGTGAAGATTCTAAAACTATATCAAAAGGAATATTATGATGAATACGTTTTACCTTTATTACGTAAGCCAAAAATAACATTTGATATAAAACTTGATGACTCGTTTTTTGATAACAGATATTAGACGCAAGGCTGAAAATCATCAGTATAAAAACAGTTCTGAAGTAATTGAGGATTTATCACGTGTAATCCGTTTTGTAGATTGTGGAAACAAATATTTCATTCAGAAAGATTACAACATACACGACAAAATGAATCAAATATCATTCGTTCTTCAATCAAACATGAAAGAGTCACTTAAAATGATTAAATTATTTAAAGAAGAAGGTAAAACAATAACAGCATGGGATGTACTACTAAATCAATTATCCTCATTAACTGTTAAGGGTGTTTGCTTTAAATCTGATTTCCAGATGTTTTCTCAACGTTTCAGGGTTATAAATACAACGTTCTCGAAAAACCAGATTACTCAAAAATTGAGATGTTTATGAATTTCATTAAAGAAGCCATTTGTGATAATAACGATGAAGTGTATAAATACCTTCTCGGCTGGATTGCATCAATGATTCAACATCCTGGAATCAAGAATGAAACAGCAATTATTTTGAAAGGACTTCAGGGAACAGGTAAAAACAGATTTACAGACATTATTTCTGAACTTCTCGCTGGTTATTCATGTAAAAACATTACCGAAATAGGTGAGCTAACGGGTAATTTCAATTCGGTAGTTGAGAATAAAATGTTTCTTGTACTTAATGAACTCAAGAATGTAGGTGAAGACAGACTCGCAAACTTCAACGCTTTGAAATCAATTATTACGGATAATGAGATTAGAATTAATGAAAAGAATCAACCCAGAAGAACTGCTCAGAACGTTGCAAACTTCATTTTCGTAACTAATAACGTTTACCCTGTCAAAATTGAAGTTGGAGACAAAAGATACGTGGTTTTAAGGGTTAATGGTAAATTTAAGGGTCAATTTGATTACTTCAAGAATTTGATGAATTCATGCACAAAGGAATTTTATGATAACCTTTTAACATATTTTATGCAATATGACCTTTCATCATTTAACGTACGAATCATTCCGATGACTGAAGCCAAACTAGATTTAATTGAATTATCAACAAATCCTTTAGATGTATGGATAAATACACATTATGATGAATTGTGTGCAGGTATGACGTGTAAAAATGCTCTATTCTGCAAACCATCAGACATGAAAGACAAAAACTTTCAAATGAGCATTAAGGATAAATGTGATAGGAAACAGAGAAGAATAGATGGTAAACAAACATGGTGTTATGTTTTGAAAGAAGAAATGAAAGGATTATATAAACAGGTTGAACCAAACGATAATGAGGATTCATTTACTGACGATGAAATACCTGGAAATGAAGCTTTATAAAGTATGATTGGAATTTATTTTTGCATTAATCCTGCTGTGTTGTCTAAATGTCATGTTGTCATCATTTTTAAAAGAAGTTAATTAACCTGGTGACACATGGTGACGTGGTGACACCATCAGTTATTCAAAAATATATTTTTGCTTAAATGACGTCAGGGTCTATTTCTTCAACCATTTCACTTCCTTCGTCAATGTCAATAGAAGCTTCTTCAACCTTTGGTAAGAATTTCTGTATAACATCTTTGTTCGTTATTGTCTTCAGAGATGAAGGATAATATTTCACATTTGTTTCACCCTTCTTATATTCTTTCTGTTCGGAAAGATTTAAAGCAATACTGAAGAAGTCAATATTAGAGTTCTTTATAACAGTATAATGAGTATCTTTGACATTCACGAAGAAACTCTTTTGTTTCAAAACTACTGCTAACTCTTGTGAAGTATAACGTTTGCGGTCAATGACGATAGCTAATGGTCTGACATACTGACCAAACTTAGATTCTTTCACAAACTTCTTGTTAAAGATAACATTAACATTTGAAGCATTATTGAACTCATTCTTGATGGCAGTAGCGAGAGCATTGTATGAAAAGAACTTGCAATCTTGCATGTGTTTCATTAAAATAAAAATATTAAATTATTTGAAAAATAACTTAAAAAAATCTAATCTAATTTTTTCAAAAAATATTTTTTTATTTCCTACTAAAGATGTATCGGAAGTTGTCTAAGTTAGAACACTCGGAAATAAAACAACTTCTTACAGAAGCTAATATAGATGTTGCAAAGCATTACGCAACAAACAAAAAAGCACTCGCTGACTTCATTAAAGACTATAATGGTGCAATAAGTTATGATAGAATTCATGAGTTCATAAAGCCGCAACGCGGCGAGGACGAAGTCCATGCAAGAGCATTTCCTTTAAATGACGTTGCTATTGACTTATATCATAGACGTTCAGTACCTCATGAAGTAAGAAGAGAAATGTATGACATAACAAATGCAAACGTTGGTGAAACAAGAAGAAGAGACGACACACTGAAACAACAGAGAAGAGAGATGTTTAAAAGTGCTATAGAACAAGTTCGCAAAGCTAACGATGTCATTCGTTCCATTGACGACAAACCAAAAGAAGGTGAGAGATGGTTAAAGAAAGATGAAGAGAATAGGAAGAGAAATGTGAAGTCAGGCAATAGACTCATTGACTTTAACATTGAAGCTTTAGATGAACAAACAGAGACTACTTACACAAACATTTCGGTAAGGTTTTCATGAGACTCTTAGAGAAAATTAAAATAAACTCACAACAGAGATGGATGGTATGTTATAAACTTGGTGGAAAGTATGAATGTTCTACGTTAAACCTCAATAATATTGGAACATTACTACATCAGCTCTTGAAGGAGAACTTTATATCAGAGATAGAAGCAAATGCTGCAGGTATTGTTGAAATGCACTATGACTTCTTCTTGACAAACATAAAGAATCTTACCGAAATAAAGATGTATGATTTAACTGAATATGAAGGCTTAACGATGTCAGATGTAAAGAAAGGCAAACCAAAAAAGAGACCATATAGAGATGAAAGCACACTGACAAATGACCAGAAAGCCATTTTGGAAGCTCTTAAGCAAACAGGAAACCCAGCACTTATAGAAAGCTTTTGGAAAGATAATGGTGAAAAGAAGTTTTATAAGAAGAGAAGCGGTCAGTTCTGGAAGTATCTTTGCACATTACCTATAAATCTTGAACGCTACCAAATCTTCAATGAACTGAACAAAAGAACTGCAACACTTATGACAGAAGATAACTGCTTCGTTTATGCTTGCATTCAGGCTGGAGTAAATGAAGAAACTATTGACCACATGAGAGAAGTCATTCGTGTTAGAGACTTTCCTCAAAGTAAAGTACAAGAAATTTCTGACGCAACAGGTATAGCATTTAATGTTACCATTGGTTATTTCAATGACTCAAGACATAATGAAATAAAGAGATACATACCAAAAGAATGTGAAACTGTTAGAACTATTGACTTACTTCTTGTTGAAGACCACTACATGCTAAATGAAAGATTACCAATGACAACATATTTCATTCGCAACTATATAGAAATCTTGAAGGAGTGTGGTGGAATGAACATTGAGAAACAGATGAAGATTTATACAAAGAGAGAAGATAAATATGTAGTTCGTTATGATAGAACAACACCGTTATGGGATGTTATGAAAACATTGTGGGAGTGCAAATATTTCGAACCTATTTCTTATGGAGAACTTTTCACATATACTACTGACTTATATAAACAGAACCTTGCACCATTTAAAGACTTGTCATATGCTCCAAAGTATTGTGTACAACTGAAGAAGAAAGCCGAGTCAAAAGAAGTAAATAAAGCTAAATGTAAGTTCATTCCTGAGCACGTTTTCTTTGCTGACTTTGAGTGCAGTACCGATGGCTTTCATAAAGCTTTTAACATATGTTACGACAGTGAAGATGGTTCAGTGAGTGAAAGCATTTGGGGTCAGAACTGTGCAACAGAATTTTTGGAACGACTTCCTGACAAGAGTTTAATATATTTCCATAACCTCAGTTATGATATAAACTTCATCTTAAGACACATGACAGAAGTGAAAGGAACTCCCATCATTAAAGGTTCACGAACAATGCAAATAACTGGCTTATCTAAAGGACGGGCAATTATTATAAAAGACTCTTACAGTGTTATAAATAAGAAGCTTAAACTATTTCTTGCTATGTTTAACTTACAAACAGGACCGAAAGAAGTATTTCCATATAACTACTACAGCAGTGTTTTGTTAGCAAATGACAACAGAACTGGTGTCATTTCTGAAGCATGTAAGTTTATCCAGGATGCGGATACATTCATGAAAAACATAGATTCCATCAAAGGTTGCAGAATAGATGAGAACCACTTCGACTTAGAAAAGTATAGCACATTTTATTGCAAACAGGACGTAAGAATTTTAAGAGAAGGTTTTGTTAAGTTCCGCAATGACATATTAAAAGAATTTGATTTAAACGTTTATGACTACGTTAGTATTTGTTCTATTGCTAACAAATTGTTTGAGAACAGAGTGTACTTCCCGAATGGAAATTTATATGACCTCTCAAATAAACCAAGAGAATTTATTTCGAGATGCATTCAAGGTGGAAGATGTATGCTGTCAGATAACATGAAACAAAAGAGCGAAAAGAAACACATTGCTGACTTCGACGCTGTTTCATTATATCCATCCGCTATAGCAAGACTTTATACTTTAGAAGGTATTCCAAAGGTTATGAAGAAAGAAATGTTAAGCACAGAGTATCTCATGAGACATTTGTTCGATGATGACCAAAAGGAACCCATTGGTGAAAAGTTTATGTCTGGCTTCTTTGTTCTCATTAAGATAACAGAGATTGGAATACATAGACACTTTCCTTTAATAGTTTGTGACCCTGAACTAAATCCAGAACTTAACGTTCCCAGAAGTTCAAACACTTGCTGTTTAATGTATGTTGACCATATAACATTACAAGACCTCATAAAATATCAAGGTGTCAAATGTGAAGTGTTGCAAGGATACTATTACGATGGAAACAGAGATATTAGAATAAGAGATGAAGTAAAGAAGTTGTTTGAGTTAAGGTTAAAGTATAAGAAAGAAGGAAATCCTTTGCAAGAAAATATAAAGCTCATTCTGAACAGTATTTATGGCAAAACTATTCTATCTCCTATTGAGTCAAAAATAACCATAGTAAATGACAAAGATGCTATAAGATATGCCATCAGAAACTACAACCATATAGTGAAGTTCGAAGGTTTGGATGGTTCAGATAAAACTATTTTCAAGCTAACGAAAAGCATTTGCAGACACTTTAACTTCTGTCCACTTGGTGTTAATATTCTGTCTATGTCGAAGAGAATAATGTGTGAAGTATTCTGTAATGCTGAAGATATGGGACTTCAAATATTTTACCAGGACTGTGATAGCATGCATATTTTCAATGAAGACATACCAAAGCTTGCAGCAGAGTTTAAGAAGAGATACGGTCGCGAACTTATAGGAAAGAACCTTGGTCAATTTCATTCTGACTTCGCAGAAATAACACCTGGAAAACAAAGTTTAGCATACAAGTCAATATTTTGTGGAAAGAAGACCTACATAGACTTACGCACTAACGATTTAAATGAAGTTGCATTCCATGCACGTTGCAAAGGTGTAAAACAAGACGTTCTTGCTTTAACAGCTAATGAAATGTTTCCTGAAGCTATACAATGTTATTACAATGAAGATAAGAACATTCACATACCTGTTGGAACATATGACAAAGACTCTGAGTTCAGTTTAATGAAACTTTACAAAGCACTTCATGATGGTCAAGAGATTGGATTTGACTTATGTAAGTCTTCTAGTCCTTGCTTTGCTGAAAAGTTTAACTTCTCAATAACGACTAAAACAAGCTTTATTCGTAAGTTGAAGTTCTGAGGTCATTTATTTTTGTCAGCAATGAGGTCATTCGTGATAAAAATAAGCCGCTAGCGGCAAGGGCGAAGCCCATGTGGTCATTTACAATACTGCGATGGTAGAGTTTAAGAGTTGTGCTTCAATGTAGAGACAGTCCTTATGGTCTGGAGGTAAGAACACTGGGCAGTTATGGTCATGAGTGGAGAACATGTCTATCCAAAACTCACGATTGAAGCCAGTTAATTTATAGTATTTAGGGTTAGGAAGTGGTGAAGTTCTTGTATGACCAATGAACTCATTTTCAACTCCCTTACTTAAGTTTGAATATAATATAGCTTGCTTTCTATCCCAAATGCCAGGTGTTACAATCTTTGAAAATTCATTTTTCCTCGGAAGCATTGCATCATAATTGAAAACATTCTTGAAATCATCACTTGGTTCAGAGATTTGAAATCTTATACGTAATGGATTTTCTTTCTCTTTAGCGACTTCATTGAATGGTGAGAATACAACAAACTGACAGTCATGTGTTCCATCTTCATTTTCATTAAATTCATAATGAAAGTCTATAAGTTGTGGCTGACTACCTTCTTCTTTCAGTTGTGCAAGAAACTCACGTAAAGGCTGTAAAGTTTGTACTTCAATGTTGAACTTTTTCTCGAACATCTCATTAAATGAAATCATACATTGCAACAATGTTGTATCGTCTTTAAAGTATTTGTATATGTGAATGTTTTGGGCGCTTAAAGATTGTTCGTCATTTTCTATCTCGACTTGAAGTATAAAGTCAACCTTTCTGAAAGCACGTGTTATATACATATTTGTTATGCCAATGTACTTCTCTTCATTTATGTTCACAATCCAGTCTGTTGGAAACTTAAACGTTACTCTGTTCCCTTTATTTTGACGTCAGGGTTTTCACTACTGAACGCAACAGATAAAGGTATTTGTCTATACATTTAATTCGGATAAAAATAAACCATTTACTCTTTCTTTGCTTCAGCTTCTTTAGCTTTTGCTTCAGCTTCTTCTCTAGCTTTCTTCGCCAGCAAACGTGGGTTCTTTTGTCTTCCAGCAGCTAATGCAGCAAGTTGTTTTTCACTAAGTTTTCTCTTTGGTCTCTCTGGCTTTTGTTCTTGTTTTTGTTCCTTCAGTTCAGATAAAATTTGCTCACGAATTTCTTTCTTCAATGCTTCAACATCTATGACCCCTTGGGTCTTGTCCGTAGGGCTTGTCTGAGTCATTTGACTGCAGATAAAAAACAAAATTAAAACTTTAACCGATGTAAAATGAGCTTGTCAAAATCAGAGCGAGAGTCTATTATATTAAATGACGCAAGAGGAATACAACATCCTTTCTATTACGTAAGTCAGAGTAAAGATGGTAAAATATACGTAAGAAAAAGAAAGGTTCCATTAGCAAATGCAGAGAGCGACAGTATTAAGGTGCATGGCACCGAGGGCGAAGCCCATGTTAAGCCTTCTATTCAAACTGAAAAGTCAATAGAACCAGAAGAAAAGAAGCCAGATGTACTTTCAATAACGAACCAAGAGCTTATTACAAAGTTCGTGAATTTCATTGAAAAACAAACCGAGTCAAAGAACCCTGACCCACCAGTGAAAGAAGTTGAGACAAAAGAGAATGTACAGTTCATTGAAAATGTCAAGAAACAACTTCCACCACGAATGCCAAGAAGAAGAGTGAGAATAATGAAGTAAATAGATATTTTTATCCGAAGTAAATACATGCAGAACGAACAGTTAAACGAATTTACTCCAGCAGAGCATATTCATCAGATTCGCTCATATTTCGATATCATAGACAATGCAGTTCAAATTGGTGACACTAATAGAAAATATTCTGACGCAAAGATTCCATCACAACCTGGAACTGCTAAAGATAACACATGGGTAACATTCAATCTCTCACCTCCTGGTGAAAATATGTTGGACCTTTACAATACATTCATTACGTATAAAATGGAAGGTCAATTTATTGTAGATAAAGAAATTGGTTCAGGTTCCAATAAAACAAACCCACCAGGATTTTGGATTGGTTTCGATGACGCTTTCTATGCAGTTGCTGGATATCAAATCCTTGCAAATGGTCGTATCGTATATTCTCAAGACAACGCAAGAGAAGAAGCATATATAACTTCAAACTCACAAACTACCGAACAAATAAAGAAAGTAGATGTTTTCTCAAAGACTCGACATGAAGATGTATGGAGTCATTCGGGAACATGCAGAACAGGACAAATTGTTAGTGGTCCAATTACAGCAGGAAAATCATTTGATTTTAAGCTTCGTTTAAGAATTCCTGTTAGAAGATTCCTTCCATTAGAAGCTATTCGATTTATTCCAGCTTTTGCAGGAAACATTCAGCTTAAAGTAAAGTTCAGTAGTGACGCCTTACAATGCACATCTATATCTGTAAATGATATCATTGCTTTCAATCCAACTCTTAAAGTTGCATTTGCTTCAGATTCAAATCCACCGACAAATAAATTTGTTCCATGGAATGAACCATTCACTATGATAACGAAGGCAGTAGAAGCTAGTGGAACAGTTACTATTACAACTGTAACCCAGCAACTATTTCGAACAAAGATGGATTTTAATGAATGTTTCATTCATCCAAAGTCATTCTCTTTAGACCCTAACATTTATACAGAACTTGTAGAACATTATACAAACGAGGCTTTATGTTTTCCTGTTAAAGTTATGGATTGGATTCCTATGGACGGTTCATTCTCAAAGAATACAGATAGTTCAAGTGCAACATTTACAGCAGCTTATACGCCTATTAATGTTAAAAGTATTTGGGCACTATTTAGAAAGAAAGACAACTATTATGTTAATTTTGAGAACCCTAAGTTTAAATATCTTCAGCTTTCCATGGGAGCTTATGGAAATATACCTGCAGAACCTGAAAAATCATATGGACCTGTATTTTATGAAATGGTTGCGAACGCTTGCAATACAAACAATGATATGATAGGATTTAATGAAGATGTTATGAGGTCATTGGTGGATGATGGTAGTGTGGAACATAAATGGGATAGCTATGACAACACACATTTCTTATGTGGTTTTCCAACAGAAGTGGACTTTTGCTTCCAGCAAGGTCAAACATCTACTGCTCCAATAACATACAAATTGTCTGTTAAAGGACCTATTGAACTAGCAACTGAAAATGTACCAAAGCCACTTATTGGATTTATGAGGGATTGTTGCTTTGCCATTCAGGTGCGTGCTAATGGAATCCCAATAATAAGATTAGATGACTATAACTTAGCTACGGACGACGGTGAGGAATAAAGGATGAACGTTTATTTTAAAGCTTATAAATGAGTTCTTCATCAAGCTCTCGTGAACCTTCACCATCTATGAAACAAACTTTACCAAACGATTATGGAGCACCTATTGAATATTTCTTACGAGCTGCACAATGGCAAAGAGCAGTCTCACCAAGGTTAGGTGTTCCACCAGCTCCTGTCAAAAATAGCATTTGGTCAAGTCCTTATATAAGATATGGTCTCCCACTAGGTTTGCCTAGCTACAGCAGGAGCAGTTATGATGTTGAAAAGAAATAAAGCAAATGTTGTAAATAATACTGAAGTAGCTGAAGTTAAACAAACTCCAACACCTTCGCCAAAACCAACGCCTTCACAAGCAAAACCTTCAATGACTCCTGAACCTATGGAAGTACAAACTCCTGTTCAAAAGTCAACTCCTAAACCGACTCCAACATTTAAACCAGAACCTACTCCTCAAATAAATCGTAAAACTCCTGCGTTTCCTTACTGAAAAAATAACGTTATTTTTTATTTAATATTAAAATTTTTATTTGATTGAAATGACAAATAAAGTCACTGAAGCAATGAAACAAAAGTTTTTGGTAGAATACATTAAATCAGGAACTATTCCAGAAGGTTTTTACATTCATACTATGAAGGATGGTAGAGTTCAGTTTAGAAAGATAAAGCAACCATTAGATAAAGACGGAATTTTGAGAAAGATTAAACTTCATGAGGACAACATTGCTGAACTTAAGAAGAAGTTAGAAGAGTTGGAGAAAGGAGAGAGTTATAAAGCAATGAATTCAACAGGGTGAAAAAAGAGGTGAAAAACAGGTGAGATCTCACCACTTCACCTAAATTTATTTTTGTGCTATGTTTTCATACGTGTGAGGGTGGTGATATCATTAATTTTTAAGTTTATTTTTTATTTTATTTTTATATAAATGACGAAAACTATTGAGATAACAAACTACAACGGTCATGAGTTCAAGAATTTGTTCTTCGTTCCTCGTGAAAATACATTCTATCAGATACGAGGGAGAAAGGGTAAAGTTAGTTTGAGCGTTTATGACTACAAGCATAATGGAAAGTTTATACAAGCATATGATACAAACGGTAAGCGTGTTTCATTAGCTTTGTCAAAACTTACAGGTATAAACTATGACAGTGATTTTGACCTATATGAAGAAGAAAGTGAGTCAGAAGATTATGAGCTGTTATATGAAGCACAGCAATGGGAGGAGTTGCAATACTTTTGTAAGTGAGAACGTTTATTTTTTTACATTAGTGAGGTGAAGTGGTTGGTGGCTTTGTAAATATTTAAGGTTAAGTTAGTGTTGTCGTTTGTGTTGTAAAATATACGTTAACGGTTTCGTAAAGTGTCAAATTCACATATCATGGGTAAGGAGGCGCGCAGTGCCGCCGTACCCTTGATATGTATACTAACTTTCTTCGATAATTCTTGGTTCACACGCCATGTATCTTGATTCTTCAATCTCTTGGCATGCCTTAAGCTTGCAATGCAATTGCTGTAAAATATGGTTAACATAAGGTCTCGATACATCATCACCACCAAGAGTATTGATAACTTCTTCTGCAAGAGTAGGACAATTAATCTCAAGAAGGAATCTGTAACCATAATCTCTTCTGAGCTCTTTCAACTTGAACTCCTCGTCAATAATGTCAGCTGCTTCTAGAGCTTCACCTTTGTAAGCAGAATCTTCGATAATTTCTTTTAAAGTGAGCTGATCACGCTCGCATAGGTATGGATCTGCACCGCCATGATTCCCTTTTTCCCAGTATAGACCTAATGCAGCTCTTTTAAGTGCAGTAGCAATGAGATTGGATGTTAAAGTTCCGAGATCTGGGTATTCTTCCTCCCATGCAAGCTTAGTTTGACTATATGTCATACCTTCGGCGCGACAATTGATGATAAACTTTTGTTGTCTACCAAGAAATTCGACTGTGAGAAATTCCATTTTTAATTTTAAACGAGCACTTGAGCCACGTTTTATCTGACTTCACCAGCCAAAAAGCCCCTGTACTAAGTGTCATGTTTTTGTTTATTTTAAAGTTTCTGCCATGTAATGGTTTACATTGCAAATTTTTTGAATACTTTACATCACCATAAAATGGCAGTACAAGGCTAGTTTATCGGTACAAGGCTCTTGAAATGACTTTACTCTGATTGATGTTTGAATAAAAACTTGGTCGGACAATTTAGACAATTTGACTATTATATATCTTATTAACTATAAATTTGATAAAATTTATTTGTTTAGAAAACATTTTCTCATGACCAATAGATTTTCTCGCAAGATCCGGTTAATTGCCTTATTAAAGAGTAATACAAACAGATAATAGAGCAAGATGAAATAGAAGAACAAGAGTAGGTGACAAAAGTGCATACTCTTAAATTAACCTTAAATGTTGATTTTTCGATATTTTCGGTATTAACCTTATTGTAAATTTTTCCGGTGATAAATTTATCACACTGAGGTTATTTTTCCGGTGAGATTTTTAACCTTGATTTAATGAAATTAATATATATAAATTTTATTATTTTTAATTTCGAATGAGTATAATAAAATATTTTTTATGTGTTTTTGTTTTTGATGTGATTTGAATTTTGTTAACTCTTTTCAAAATCACTTCATTTTTATGATTTCGGTGGACTTAGAGGAGCTTATTGCTTTTGGTATTAAACAGGAAGTCAAGGGCGGTGTCCCATACAGAAGAAGAACGGGATCTTCTGAATACTACTACTATAAAATATAATTGCTTATCTATGTATATTATCCCTGCATGATATCAAGACTTGGCTATTAGTCTTTATCCATTTTGAAAATTGTATTGTAAATTGTAAGAATTTCTGAATACTACTACTATAAAATATAATTGCTTATCTATGTATATTATCCTGCATGATATCAAGACTTGGCTATTAGTCTTTATCCATTTTTGAAAATTGTATTGTAAATTGTAAGAATTTCTGAATACTACTACTATAAAATATAATTGCTTATCTATGTATATTATCCCTGCATGATATCAAGACTTGGCTATAAGTCTTTATCCATTTTTGAAAATTGTATTGTAAATTGTAAGAATTTCTGAATACTACTACTATAAAATATAATTGCTTATCAATGTATATTCTCCCTGCATGATATCAAGACTTGGCTATAAGTCTCTATTCATTATGAGTATGACCCCATTTTTTTTTACAAAAAGTGCCGAATTGCAACTTTGTCCCAATCTCGATTTTCTCGCAAGATCCGGTTAATTGCCTTATTAAAGAGTAATACAAACAGATAATAGAGCAAGATGAAATAGAAGAACAATGGTTTTTATGATTGAATTTCAAATTTTCAAATTATGAAAGGGGTTAGGGTAATAAATGTCTCTTGAAATTTCTTTCCTTATATTCTAATTTTGCCGAAAACTAAGGTGCGATAAAGAAAACTACAACTCTCATTGAAATTTAGTGAATTTGGCATTCTTTGTCTTCTTCAAGAAGTGAATATAATAGTAATAACATATTTTTGCTATATTCCAAGTTCCAAACGCTGAAAAGTTCATTTATTGAAAGTTTCAAAAGATATTTGATTTAAATGAAATTATTAATAAATGAATCGACAATGAGATACTGAAACGTAGCAATGATTTATCACACTGTTGCAAGGACTGAGAAGAAATTAAATCATAAAAAAATAAGAAATAAACTAAGCATTAGAACGATAGAGTAATAATTTTATTTCACATTTGCATGCTAATCAAATATATTGTTAGCTGCAAATAATATTCTATTCATTTAAAAAGAATATGAAAAAAAGTTAAATAATATTGTTAAGAGATAGGTCAACTGGATTTTCAGCCGTAACTGATTGATCACCATCAGATTGGTAAATTGGATCTGAGAGAATGAAAATTATATACAAAATTAGGTAATCAATAAGGAATCTGTCACTAAATGACATAGATAGTGCCAATCTTACATAATGGACTAGATTTGTTTGAGTCATTCTCTGAATTATAAGAGAATTAAAATAGAAATAAATATAAACTCTGATAAACAGAACAAGAGGTATTAATAAAAGGCATATATTGACCCGGTACCTAAGTTTAGCAGGGAAAATTGTACTTATATTCGAAAACATAAAGCAAATCAAGAGAATAAGAAAAGATGCACATGAAAATGCATATTCTAGGTAAAAGAAATTTTTCTCTAAGAAGGTATAAAGGATATTAAAGATTAATTTCGAAATAGGAATAAAAACGCAAACTGTTTCGATGATTACTAGTAATGTAAATGCGTATTGAACTAACTTAGAAAAGTAATAAATCAATTTGAAGCCAAATGTTTGTAATAATGTTAGTACGTGACAAACTTGAACAAAATAAGAGAGTAGAGACATAAAATATAAAGAATTCGATAATCTACGTACCTTAATAAATGTATCTAGATCAACGCTATGTCCAGTAAACGCATTTGTAACTAAACAATATATATTAATTGCCCAAGAAAAGGCATATGAGATGCAAAAGCAGCTACCCTGTTCATAAGTTTTATGTTTTGAGAAACCTGATCTGCGTAAAATTATTGAAGCAACTAAATAAAATGGAATTAGAAGAAATATTAGCAATATAAAATATATATAGTATGATGGATCATTACAAATGGAAAATAAATAGAATGTGCAATGAGGGGCTCTAACAACTTCTTTGATTAAATAAGAAATCGCCATTCCATTAATTTATTTCAATTTGAATTATCTTAAAATGTGTGATGAAAGCATTATATAATTTTAAGAACGATAAAATAAATATTGGTGGTTTGAATTTTCCAAAACACTCATTTCCTACTTATCTCTCATACACTGCATGAGTTGTGTATGATAATTAGTTGGAAATAGAGAAACTAATTGAAGAAGAAAGCTCCTAAATCGGCTGCTACACATATAAACTTTTTCATTGAAAATTTCATTTCAATAAAATCCCAAAATATAGAAATATTGATTGTTAACTTAAAATGCAATTCTATCGAAATACAAGTATTTTCATTAGAGCATTATAATGTAAAGAAAAAAAAATCGGAATCAGTTAATTGAAGATTTGTTAAGCATCTTAGTTGTATTTTGATAGATATTAGTTAAATTTACATAGTTTTATATGTTAATGTCAAAAATGAATTGTAAATTAAAGAGATAGAATTGAATCGTTTAAGAGTTCGAAAAAAAAACAAACTGAACGAATCAATAGTTACTGCTTTGCGAGGTGCTGGAGTGCGATCTCCTTCTCGTGGAAGAGGTCTTCCTCTGTGAACTCGAGCTTCTCCTTGAGCCAGTCGTTGATCTTGAAGCCGTCGACAACATGAACGTGTCCTTCTTTGTCAACACTGCATGGGAATGAGAAGACAACACCTGGCTTGATTCCGTATGGGTTTCCTTCTGGAACTGGGATACCCATAGAGAGAACTTCTCCTGGTGCTGTTCCGAAGAGCCATGCCTTCATGTGCTGGATTGCTGCCTTAGTTGGTGACGCTGCACTTGTGAAGCCACGGTGTTCGAGGATGTCCCAAACACGATGACCGATCTTCTTGAAGAATGCATCGAAGACGTACTCCTTGTCGAGAACATCGACAACTTTCTGTGTCTTGCCGTCCTTTGTGAATGTTGCCTGTGTGAGATCGGAGACCATTGACTCACCGTGATTGCCCCAGACAATGATGTCGTGGATGTCGTTGATGCTGACACCGAGCTTTGATGCGATCTCATAGTATGCTCTGTTGTGATCGAGGAGTGAGAGGCTAGAGAAGTTTTCTGGCTTCAAGTTCTTTGCATGGAGCATTGCAATCTCGCAGTTTGTATTGTCTGGGTTTCCGATGACGAGAACTTTGACTGTTGGCTTAGCCCACTTGGAGAGGTACTCGCCTGTGTTCTTGAAGATGACACTGTTGCTGCTGATGAGGTCTGCACGAACTTGACCTGGTTTGAGAGGCATTGATGCGACGAGGAATGCGCAGTCGATGTCTTTGAATGCTTGTTCTGGTTCTGTTGTAGCAACGAAGCCTGCGAGGCGTGGAAATGCACAGTCCTCGAGCTCCATTGTGAGGGCTGTCAATCTGTTGATGGCTGGTGGAATATCGAAGAGATGCAAGTAAACTTTGCGTTCACCATAGAGTTCACCGCTGGCGATCCAGTGGGAGAGGATATAGCCGATTTGACCTGCTGCACCAGTGATAAGAACATGTGCTGCTTCACTCATTGTGAAAAAATGATGTTTTATTCTCAGTTCTCAATTCATGACCTCCCGAGTTATCAATTTTCTGAAGGCTCTCAAATGATCTCAGTTTACATTTCCTTTTGAATATCTGCCATAGAAAATTTATTGAATATTGTAAATTGAATGGATTTTAACAAATATTCTGTCTGTCATCAAAACCATATTCTTTATCCTCTTGTAAATTCTAATTTCATCGAATTTCCAAAATATCCGGTAATGTGTTTTCAATTCGAAATCATTTGGACATAAACCAATAATTTCCAATGCCTTTATGTTTCTATATTATAATAATGAATTTATTTTATATTTAACGTCTAAACAACTTAGAAGGGAAATTTGGGAAAAATTCTCGATAGGATTCCCCATTGGATAATCAATAAATATGATTTGAAATATTATTATATAAAAGATTATATTATAGATTGTGTTAATTATGTAAATTTTTAAAATGAAATCTTTAACATTCATCATTATTTGACTTTATTGACATAAAACCAATTACACATACTTGTATAAAATATAATATCCATTTGTTATGACTTAAATCCATATTGTGTAGTTATGTCAGAATTGGGAAAGGGAAAAAATTTTGTAAAAGCTGAAATTTTAGATGAGCATAATACCGTGATTAAAAATTGACGAATTATTTTTTGAAACCAAATTGGTCATGTAAAGTTAGCGTCATCGTTTTGACACTCAGAAATGATTGGGGATAAAAAAATATTCAAATAAAAATTTAGAAAATTTAAAATGGATATAAGCTTAAAAATGCAATTAACTGAAACAATTTACAATATTCAATAAATTTTCTATGGCAGATATTCAAAAGGAAATGTAAACTGAGATCATTTGAGAGCCTTCAGAAAATTGATAACTCGGGAGGTCATGAATTGAGAACTGAGAATAAAACATCATTTTTTCACAATGAGTGAAGCAGCACATGTTCTTATCACTGGTGCAGCAGGTCAAATCGGCTATATCCTCTCCCACTGGATCGCCAGCGGTGAACTCTATGGTGAACGCAAAGTTTACTTGCATCTCTTCGATATTCCACCAGCCATCAACAGATTGACAGCCCTCACAATGGAGCTCGAGGACTGTGCATTTCCACGCCTCGCAGGCTTCGTTGCTACAACAGAACCAGAACAAGCATTCAAAGACATCGACTGCGCATTCCTCGTCGCATCAATGCCTCTCAAACCAGGTCAAGTTCGTGCAGACCTCATCAGCAGCAACAGTGTCATCTTCAAGAACACAGGCGAGTACCTCTCCAAGTGGGCTAAGCCAACAGTCAAAGTTCTCGTCATCGGAAACCCAGACAATACAAACTGCGAGATTGCAATGCTCCATGCAAAGAACTTGAAGCCAGAAAACTTCTCTAGCCTCTCACTCCTCGATCACAACAGAGCATACTATGAGATCGCATCAAAGCTCGGTGTCAGCATCAACGACATCCACGACATCATTGTCTGGGGCAATCACGGTGAGTCAATGGTCTCCGATCTCACACAGGCAACATTCACAAAGGACGGCAAGACACAGAAAGTTGTCGATGTTCTCGACAAGGAGTACGTCTTCGATGCATTCTTCAAGAAGATCGGTCATCGTGTTTGGGACATCCTCGAACACCGTGGCTTCACAAGTGCAGCGTCACCAACTAAGGCAGCAATCCAGCACATGAAGGCATGGCTCTTCGGAACAGCACCAGGAGAAGTTCTCTCTATGGGTATCCCAGTTCCAGAAGGAAACCCATACGGAATCAAGCCAGGTGTTGTCTTCTCATTCCCATGCAGTGTTGACAAAGAAGGACACGTTCATGTTGTCGACGGCTTCAAGATCAACGACTGGCTCAAGGAGAAGCTCGAGTTCACAGAGAAAGACCTCTTCCACGAGAAGGAGATCGCACTCCAGCACCTCGCAAAGCAGTAACTATTGATTCGTTCAGTTTGTTTTTTTTTCGAACTCTTAAACGATTCAATTCTATCTCTTTAATTTACAATTCATTTTTGACATTAACATATAAAACTATGTAAATTTAACTAATATCTATCAAAATACAACTAAGATGCTTAACAAATCTACTGGAAGGAAATTTCTACAATTTATTGTTTAATTATACCTTAATCCATTAAGAAATCCTTGCACAGATTATTTTGTATCATGAATATCATATTATTTCACTTTTCAACTAAGCTTCAAACAAAATTTATAAATCATCGAATTTTTCTGATAATTTACATATATTTTTCATATATATGGCCAATATTAGAATGAATTAAAAGCAATATAAGTCTCTCAGTATTGAAATCTCATCAATTTACTGTGATTCTTATTCAATATCTTTAAATTATGATATTTTTAGGGTCTTATTGATATATAGATTAATTTACCTTTGCAAAAAACATCAAAACTTCTATATTCAAGTATTATTAGTCGAAAGATTTTCAGATAATAAATTTCATCAAAGAAAATTGACTCGCAACTCATGTGTTTTCCTAAAATTTTATTATTGTATTCTATGATAGATTCAAAATACGTAATAAAAAAAATAATAAATTAATTTTTTTTTTATTCAGAAACAATGTTAAGAGCTCCAGTTATTGGTTGTTTGCAGAAAGGACAAACCTTTTGCATCTCTATTCTATCCTTCAAACATACTTCGCAGCAGCAGATATGTCCACATGGGATCATTGCTGCAACTGCGACTCTTCTTCTACAAAGTAAACAAGGTGTTTCTTTCATATCCAATTCCGCGTACAATTCCTGAGGTTTATCTGTTTGTGCCATAATTGTTCCAGGAACATAATCATCCTTCTTATTCTTTGCGTTCTCTTCATCTCTCTTTTCAACAATCTGTCTCATGAACTTAGAGAAAGTCAATCTAACACCTTGTAACGGTGTCAAACCTTTTTCATTCATCAGTTTTACATCAGCACCTGCATTTATCAGTGTTTCAACAATCTTTTTATCCATTTTTAGTGCGGCCAAATGCAAAGGTGAGTTCTTATCAACATCAACAACATTGATAGGAGCTCCATTTTCTAATAACAACTGTGTTAGTTTCATATTACATAAATCAGCAGTAATATGTAAAGGAGTTTGTCCTTTAGCATCGGTTGTATCAACTTTTGCATTGAATTTAATCAATGTCATAACGAAATCTTCATTTTGCTGATGTGCTGCAATATGAAGAGGAGCATTTCCATCATTATCTTTGATGTCCAAATTAGCACCAGCTTCTCCAAGTTTCTGTAAAATTCCAAGTTGGCAATTAATTGTTGCCAAATGTGCCGGAGTTTCTCCATTTTGATCAACAGCATTGACATCAGCTTTTTGATCAATGCAAACAGAAACTAATTCGATGTTTCCTTTCTCTGTTGATATATGCAATGGTGTTTCTTTTTTGTCATTTGTTGAATTGACATTTGCACCTGCAGCAAATAACAATTTCGCAGCTTCTTGAGCGTTTTCAGCTGCGACGTAATGCAAAGGAGAATCACCATGCCTTGTTTGCTGGTTAATCATTGCACCAGCAACAATCAAAGCATTGATAATTGGTATGTTCACGCGTTGTACTGCATAATGAAGAGGAGTTAATCCTTCTTTGTCTTTCGCGTTCAAGTCACAGACCAAATCAATGAGATGTTTAACCATATCGATGTTATCATTCTCAACGGCATAATGGATTGGCCGTTTTTGGTCGTGTCCTGGAGCATTTACGTCAACAGAGTTTTCTACAAGGAAATCAACAATCTGTATATGATTGTACATCACGGCGTAATGTATTGGCATGTTTCCGGCTGAATCTGTTGCGTTTAAATCGGCTAATGCTTTTTGTAATGCTCGAACCATCTTGATTGAGCCTGATTTGCAGGCCATGTGTATTGGCATGATACCTTGTTCGTTCGCCATGTTGAAAGGAGCTCCGTTTGCTTGAAGAATTGGCATGACTTGATCAAATCCGCTTTCTGCGGCAAGATGGACAATGGATGAGCCATCATTAAGTACTGTACCTGCTGAACCACCACATTTGAAGATCAGTTCGAGCTGTTTGTCGAGTCCCATTTTGGCAGCAATCATTGTTGGTGTTAATCCATCTTTATTTTGGAGATTCCAGTTGACGTTGAGCTTCTTGTTAGAAAGATACTTGACTAAAGCAAAGTTTTCACTTCTAACAGCTAAATGTGCTGGAGATTCGCCTTCTGCGTTCTGTAAGTTAAAGTTTGGCTGATAAGGCTCAAATAAATTGATAATACCTTTAACTCCACTTAGAATTGTGTAGTGAATTGGAGTATTACCGGACTTATCTTGGAGATTCGGACTTAAATGAGCCTTTAAGAAGAAATCCATTGATGATTTAGTTCCCTTTTCTGATGCATAATGCAATGCATTACGACCAGAGCTATCAACTGTGTCTAACGGAGCTTTGTTTTTATATAAGACAACAACTAAGGAATTTAATCCATAAATTGCTGCATATATGATTGCATCTCTTCCTTCTTTATCTTTAAAGGTGAGGTCTCCTTTCAATTTTATGATAACGTTGACCATTTCGGATTGTTTTTGCTGGATAGCGTATAACAGAATGGATAAACCTTCTTCATTAACTTCATTGACATTTTCTTTGTTTATGGCTTTCTTGAATTCCTCTAAATTGCCAGCTTGGCAAGTTTCCCAGATGCTCATAAATTTAAATTAAAACGGTTTCTAAAAATTGAATGAATCGTAAAATTTTTATACTGAATTTCATATAATGTTGTACATTTGATAATCAATATTTCATAAAAATAATGATAAAATCGTTACCCTTTAAAAAATTGACAGAAATCAGTTAGCATATAATGCAATGAAATATATATTTATGATTAAAATATCCGATTGAGCGTAAAAACGATAGAAGATTTTATATCAATTCACTTCACAAAGATTTTGGACTTTCTGATATCGAAATCTTGAATATACTTTTGATGAAGTCATTATCAGTATTTTTTGTGGTTTATTTTTCTTCACTCGTGATTATTCGAGCAGATCTGAAAATAGGTAAATACGTCAATTGGCCAACCGATATGGGTATGATTCTTTCAAGCTATTACATTCCATGAATAGGGAATTAAAACGTCATACCTCATGTGTATTTTTCTTCAAATTAAAATTAAAAAATCGGTTTTTTCGCAAATATAGATACCACTCATATGACCGAGCTACATAAATGCCAGATTCCTTATATCTCAGCCAATCACTGTAATAATAAAGTATTAATATTAAAATAGCGCACAATAGCAATATAAACAGCGCTATTGAAGTGGCACTATATGCAAAACTATGTCCTTACTTCTTAAGTAAAAATAACTTAAGTTTTTCTTGATTTCGAAAAAAATTAAAAGAGAATGTTTTTATTCATCACTAACTGTTAAAATATAATGAACAGCAGGACGAATGCCGCATTTAAATTCAAGTGCATGTTTATCTGCAAGACACTTCTCATATCGAACTTCTAAATCATCATTCATTGTAATGTTTTCTTTTTGGCATTCTTCTATAAAAAGGATATTTAATGCAACAGCAAGATTATTTGTTGTTTCTATTTGTGTAGTTCCAAGTCCCATAAAAGTCTGTGAATAAGTGTTTCCTTCAATAAAACACCTAATAACTGAAATGGTAGAATCCAATACAGAAATCAAATATTTATGTTCATTGTACTTAATTATGCATTCTCTCAATATATGAGTACCCGACCAAGAAAATCCAAATATTCCACTTCCTGAATCAACAACAGAATTATTCAAAAATACACATGAATAAGTTTCTGATGAAGAAATAGAATTATAACGAAATATTTCATTTCTTAATGTTGCTTTATTTCCTTTGAAATAGCTGTAATTAATGTAAGTATTTTGACTTTGATAAACAAAAAATGCAGTATTTCCTTCTGCAGTGTTGTCAGTATCATTTACATTTGATACTGAGATATCTCCTTTAATTAAAGAAAAAGAGTTCTGTAATGAACTTCCTGAGTGAATTGATGAAAGAAAAAGATAGTTTTTCGATGAAGAATCTGAAACCCATGTATCGCAATATGATCCTGCACTATTTGTAATGGATTTCGTACTACAAACTCGATAACTAATGCATTGGCCTTGGTTTAAAGTAGTACATCCGGCATTGTAGAAACTGTATGGGTTTGAATTTGTACAATTTAAGAAGGTAGAAGTGCAAACAAGAAGTTTGGTGTTTGAATTTCCTGAAATTCGAATAACGCCGTTTGGGCTGAGGAATGAAAAGAATGTTTCGTCAACAAAACAGCGTCCGGGATCATTAATAGTTTCGTTCTTGTTATATTTAGTAGGAGCTGGATCACTACCATAATATGTATTCCATAGCGAGAGATCAAAGTGTAAAAAGGCTGATAATTCATTGATTATCTATGAAAAGTTCATGGAAAAGCACTTTACATCTCAAAATTTTCGGATGTAAAGTGGCATATTTACCGCTTTTTGCCACCAAAAAAGAACAATTGCTTCATATCTACCACAGAATAGTTTAAGACAATGCACTTCCATATCTTTACTTGATCTTGCATGAGAGTTCCTAATAGTTTTTCAAATTCAAAAGTCAAGGCCTATAATGAAAAATAATTAAATAGTTGTGATACTTTTTACGGGCTTATAAATAAGCCCGAAAAAGTATCAAGCAACTATTAAAATATATATACTCACTTTTTAATCGTCGTCCCTCCTCTCAAAAAGTGACTAATATATTTTGAAAATAAATTTAAAGTTTTATTTTATATATTAAAGCCAAGAGAAGTACTTTCGGATAATGAAAATAGAGTGAAGTTTAAGAAATATCGATAGTGTTGTGGCTTGTGACATGTGATATGATTACATTCAATAATGGATGACTTAGAAAGTAATGAAATGTTGAAAAGTTCAGAAATGAATGTTTCGTTATCGTTGTCAACATTAACACCACAATTAAGTTTAATACAGTTATAAAATGCATGTGTATCAACACGTGTAACACTGCGTGGAATGTTGATATGTGTGAGAGATGTACAGTTACAGAATGCATATCGTTCAATAACTTTAACTGATTGAGCAAAATTGTATCATTATCTGAGGCATGCACTAGCAATGTCTCCCAGAATGAGATATTAAGACTGGCATCAATAAAGCTTTTTATATAGTTGAAACTAGATTCATTCTTCATAGCGTTCAAATTTTTATTAGAAATAATGTAGTTAATGCTAAAATTGTAGTATTTACGTAGTGATAATCATATTCATACTGTAATTCATGTGATTATAATGCAAACCCACTAAGTAATTCTTTTGCTAAATTGAAATTGAAAATTTGATTATGCCATTTTGAGCTCGATGTATTAAATGTAAAACATTTTTCATATGAGAATGCAAAATCCAAAGACTTTTCTATTTGTTAAGTTGCTTGAATCGTGAATTTGGAATTTTTATCAAAATATGGGCAAATAAGCTCGGCGTTGTCACACATTCACTCCCCCTGAAGTTGTGCTTTAATCAGAAGTCATGCTATTTTTCCAAATTTTTTCAAAATAGAGAAAATGATGAAAAATCTCTCATTTATTACATTCAAAATTTTAAATTTGAATTTTTTTTGGAAAATTTGTGATTCAATTTTCAATTTCTCCAAGTAAAACTGAAAATATTAACAGATCAAATCATAGAATTAACTTATCAAATTCTGTTGTATTCATTTCTTGCGATAATTCCGTTCAAAAGCTTTGTTTAAATCTATTTATTTTAATAATAATAAAATAGATAGATCTCCGCTATTAAAACATGATACCATGCTGATATGAAATATGAGTTAACATATAATTAAAAAGTTTCTACAATTAATAAGAAATTTATTACTAACTCTTTATTTTAACTATATTGAAACTTTTTATATGCATTCTGGCCAGTAAAGATCCAGAGAACCACATCTGCATCAATTTATGCTGAAGATTTCTGGATTTCATTACTCTTTTGAAAGACATCCAGATATCTTCAGCATAAATGAATTACATACATGTTCTCTCGCTCTTTGTGAACCACCTACCACAACAAAATTACCTTAAGGCAAAGTTCGGCTGAAGTCTCCCATATGATGAGAAAGAAACTTTAGAGCAGCTTGCCATATCCGACTAATTACACAATCCCTAGCCCTTTGGGGACTATGGAGCTGTAGTAAAAGTATTATAAGGCAAAGTCCTTCCGAGGCCTCTCATCAAATGCGAGACTTCGGAAGGACTTTGCCTCATTCGAGTAATTCTACATTCCTGGGACGTTAAGGACCAGGAAGCAGCAGTATAAAGTATGAGGGCAATGACGATATAACTAATATCTCAATAAACGCAGTATCCATGCAGCCTAGCTACTATACCATTGCAGCTAGGCTGCATAGATATTGCGCTTCTGGCTTGCAGAACTCTCATGGTAGACTAAGCGGAGATCTGATGCTGAAATCACTTGCTGATGTGGATGGAGCAGCACTATGATTGGCCAGACCAAAGGCTGCGTAGCATCTCAGCAAGTAGATTATCGGCGGTGACTCCAGCTATGTCCACCATGAGATTATGACATTTTTACGATTTGACGGGAATGCTTTGACCTTTACGAGTAAAATCACATCCGACACCTTTGATGGGTCAAGAAGTAGTGGTATACAATAAGTGTTGGGATTGCAAAGATGAATCTGAATAGACGCAAAAGTAAGAGAGACAGGCGTGAGATAACCGGTAAGAGTCAATGGAAAGTATCGAAGGCGTCTCTAGTTTGAAAGCACAAACAGCTGCGGGGAATTAGTGTTGGCCTTAATGCAATTGATCATCAGAAACTATTTTACTACACTTATCATCATTACATGTTGTGCGATGTAATAACTAAGAAAGAAATAGCTCAGGAGATCAATGAAATATTCTTTGGCTAGCTCTTCGAAACCAACTCTTTTCTTCATGTTTTGTCATTGCATGTTGTGCGGTGCAATAAATAATGAAGATTTACTTGGCTGCTCGAGAGAGAAAACCAAATGAAAAATGGCACCTTTTTTGGCGCCTCTTTTTCTTTCAAATTTCCCCGCCAACCGAAATATCCATTCAAATCTTCCCGCAAATATTATTGCTTTCAATTTCTGTGACACTTAAAATTCGTCCAAAATATAATATTAAGATAGGTTATCCAATGTGATAACATAATTACTCGCTTATTTGCAATTATTCCTCAAATCAATTCTATTTTAATGCAAATCATGCGGTAAACCACTAATAAATGATAAGACATATATGCAAATACTCACTAAAATCTATGTGTATGCTCAAAACTAGAATAATACATCAACTTAGATATTGAAGATTCAGATCAACTAATAACTTATATCATCCAAGTCTGACTCTTGCATGGCTTAAACACGGCTCGAAACGGTACGACCAGATTCAACAGTTTTCCTCAATAACAGGTTTCACCGCACAAAACTGAATTTTGGAGGGTAGCACACTAAAAAAAATTATTCCTCAAAATAAGAAAATAAATTGAATATTTTACATGAAACGTGTCTTTTGTAAATAGTATTATATTACCTTATTGAATGTGTTTTATAAAATTTAAAAATGCGATCTTTTTCACATTGAATTGATGTAATATAAATTTTGAAAGATGTTCGTTAAAACTTCGAATTTTATTGACTAATCATATGATTTATAATTCGATTTTAAAATTTTAGTATTAACATTCATTTTTTTTCAAACCATGATAGTTCACATAATAATGCTCTCTATTGCATTATCTATCATATTTTTAAACTTTATATTTTTGGTCAAAAACTTACCTATTAACCCATAATATCACAGAATTTTCAATGCCTACCCTGTTTTTGTGCTTAGATGGGTTTACCTTTTACGATAAAGACCATAAACCTGATGAGAAGTTTGCTTATAAGATCATTAACACACAAACAGGTAAATCATCTGCGAAAAAAACTTTTTCATATGGTGAAACACATGATTTGAGAGATCCGTTTCATATTAGAGTTAATTCCATTAATAATCAAAGTTTTCGTATTATTCTCTATAAGAAAGGCCTCCTTAAGGATCATTTGCTTGCAAAAGTTAAAATTCACCTTAGCGATCTTGAAATCAATCGTGTTTCAATAGACACAGTTCCCATGAATACAGAAAAAGTTCAAAGCCTTCAATATGCTGCAAATCTAATTTTACATTTGTCAGATGACGATTGTCGTCCCTATAGTGCTCCTATTGGTCATTCGAACTTAAGACAAGTTAGTGTTAAGTCATCTCAAATTAGTAGTAACGTCAATAATCAATCAGATGCTGTTAATCATAATTTATTATCGATCGGATTTTAATCGATTGTATAATACATATATTGTTGTTTGAATAAATATACTATGTATGAATTTAAATATTTTTACCAAATTTGGATCTCTGTTAGAGAGATTTCGAAAGACAGACGATTCTGATTTAGAAAAAATTAAAATGTTGAAAGTAAAAATAGTTTAAATAAATTACCATCGGCCGAGCTATTTAATTCTGTATTGTTTTCGGAATACTGCAATCTCACCTTATTCATATTAATTATTAATAAAATTATTTCTTAATTTTCGTAAAGTCCCAGTAGTATATTGGTTAGAATAGATCCTTGACACGGATCAGAGGCCAGTTCGATTCTGGCCTGGGACATTTTTTATCTTTTTGATTTTGAATTGTAAGTTAAGTATCGATAAGATTTTTCTTTGATGCGTACTTCAATCAGCAATCTAAAAAGGAAACCAATGAAAGCAACAAAGAAAATATTTTGGGATGAACGTGGTGATTTAATACCGGAAGATCCTCCTTCTCCACCTCCTAAAGAAATACCACAAATCGTTATTAAAAAAGAATCGCCAAAACCTAAAAAACGAACAAAAACTGATGAAATAGAATATATTGAATTGCAATCAAAAGTTAAAGAAGCTAAGGAGCAAAGACAAAAGAAGAATACGATCAAGCCCGTAAAACGAAGTAGTTCAGTTAGTGATTTTTCCAAATTCATACAAAGACAAAATGATTCAGCAAAACGACATGTTGAGCAGCCTAAAAAGCAAGAGCATAAAATTACATATCAAAATAAACGTTCTCAATCATTAACAAGACACATTCCTTTTACTGTTTCATCAGCTAGAACATACCGAGCTCCTTCAAGAATAAGTGATTTTTCGTATTTTGACGATTTAAATACAAGTGAGAATTACACTGCACGATATAGCCCATCTAAAACAATAACAAAGGATATAACAAGTACAAGCACCTCATCTAAATTATCAACTTCAAAATTTAATTACAAACATTTCGAGCAAGAGGAATTAGATAGAACAAAACGACTACAGACAAAAAAGGAAGCAATATTGAAAGAAAACACCATCAAACCTAAAATTATTCGACGAAAACCAGATATGGAAAAAATAGAAAAATTAGCACAACCTAAGGCACGAACAACAGAAAAGATTATTCAACCAGATGATATATTTGATATGATACCGCCTCAACCAGCTAAAAAGAAACGAGGAGTTCCAAAATATATCACACAAGTGAATCAGTTTACGAGATCACTCAAACAGTAGTGTATTTTCATGTAATAAAATATTGTTTTAATTTGTTTTTTATCAGAATTCATCATGATTTTTTTTTATTCTTCAGCATAATTTATGCATTTCCATAGTGAATCAATTTGGGGATGCTTTTTTGTCTTCTTATTGAGTTTAATTTTAAGTGATAAAGTATTCATCCATGAAAACATGAAAATATGATTGATATTGTAACCAAAACACGTCAATTGCATAATAGCTTTAATAGGTATAAATAGAGCAAGAATTTACATATATAAAATGGTCGCTTAAATCTAAAGGATAAGAAGAAAAACATCAAAATCTAGAAAATGTAAACTTCAGAATAAATCCAAGATTTGTCACTTTTCTTGAATATGAATGAGTTTTGATGACCAATTCAGATGAAAATTTTTATTACTCAACTAATAATGATGGATACCTTATTGGGAACCAGACAGATATTCCAACAAATGGTCTGAAAAAGCTTGATTTAGTTGATTGTGTTATTCCTTCTTTCTTTAAGGGGAAAAATGTCTACGGGTTTGGATATCGATGCTTTTATGGTGCACAAAATATAACTAGAGTATATATACCTAAAACTGTTACTGTTTTTCAGGGAGATACATTTGTTTTTTGCAAAAAATTAGAAGAAATTCATTTTGAAGAAGGATTTAAGAATGCCAATTTGAGTTATTATACATTTTATGGATCAGGTATAAAATCTTTTCGGTTTCCAATTGGATCAACACTTTGGTATGATTTCTTTTCATATTCAGAGATACGAAACGTTTACATATATGATATGACATCATATCAAAAGGATGACATGTTTCGATTCTGTTATAAAGATTTGAATATTTTGGTTCCAATAAATTATCCTTATAGTTCGTTTGGAAACCGGCCTGTTCAGAAGGTTTTACCTTACTATGCAGTTGCAAGGCATTCTTGCCTTATTCATGAAGATTTTTTGAAATTTACAAACCTAATTCCATTAATTATGTTAATTTTGTTATATTAAACGAAATTTTTATATTTACCGAGGTCAATCCCTCATTTTAATTTTTAAGGGCCAGTTTGTCACTTTTGTTGTAAATAAATCAACTTTAGTGGTAATTTCAGACGATAACTTTTATTACTCTGCATATAGTGATGGATATCTTATTGGAAACCAAACGAGTATTCCAACGAATGGTCTGAAAAACCTTAATCTCGTTGATTGTATAATTCCATCTCAATTTCAAGGGAAAACTGTACACGGATTTGGATATCGATGCTTTTATGCAGCTCCAAATATAACTAGAGTATACATCCCTAAAACAGTTACAATTTTTAAAGGAGATACATTTGTTTATTGTAAAAAATTAGAAGAGATTCATTTTGAAGATGGCTTTAAGGATGTTTACTTGGCACATTATACATTTCATGGTTCTGGTATAAAATCTTTTCGATTTCCACTTGGATCTACACTTAGCTATAGCTTTTTCTCGTATTCACCAATTAAGAACATTTACATATATGATATGACAACATATCAAGTTGATAACATATTTGAAGGCTGTTTCCAAGAGTTAAATATTTTAGTTCCTATAAACTATCCTTTTGATTCATTTGGAAACCGCACAGTTAAAAAGGTTTTACCTTTCTATGTATATACAAAGAGTTCCTGTATTATTCGAGCGAATTTTTTGAAATTGAATTTTGTAGAAGTGATGCCATTTATTGTAATGATTTTGTAACTAGTTTAAAAGTTTTTATACTTATAAATTCCTATTATTTCTGTTTTATTTGTTCTCATTAGTAATTATTAAATTAAAAATTTAGAGTTTTCTACAAAATTAGATACCACTCATATTTCCGAGCTACATAAATGCCAGATTCCTTATATCTCAGTCAAACACTGTAATAATAAAGTATTAATATTAAAATAGCGCACAATAGCAATATAAACAGCGCTATTGAAGTGGCACTATATGCAAAACTATGTCCTTACTTCTCAAGTAAAAATAACTTAAGTTTTTCTTGATTTCGAAAAAATTAAAAGAGAATGTTTTTATTCATCACTAACTGTTAAAATATAATGAAGAGTAGGACGAATACCGCATTTAAATTCAAGTGCATGTTTATCTGCAAGACACTTCTCATATCGAACTTCTAAATCATCATTCATTGTAATGTTTTCTTTTTGGCATTCTTCAGTAGAATAAAGATTTAATTCAATAACAAGATTATTTGTTGTTTCTATTTGTTGTAAATTTCCAAGTCCCATAAAAGTCTGTGAATAAGTGTTTCCTTCAATAAAACACTTAATAACTGAAATAGAAATACTAAAACCACATGAATAAATCAAATATTTATGTTCATTGTACTTAATTATGCATTCTCTCAATATATCAGTACCCGACCAAGAAAATCCAAATATTCCACTTCCTGAATCAACAACAGAATTATTCAAAAATACACATGAATAAGTTTCTGATGAAGGAATAGAATTATAACAAAATATTCCATTTCTTGATGATGTTGCTTTATTTCCTTTGAAATAACTGTAATTAATGTAATTGTTTTGACTTTGATAAACATAAAATGCAGTATTTCCTTCTGCAGTGTTGTCAGTATCATTTACATTTGAGACTGAGACATCTCCTTCAATTAAACAAAAAGAGTTAAATTGTGAACTTCCTGAGTGAATTGATGAAAGAAAAAGATAGTTTTTCGATGAAGAATCTGAAACAGTTGAAGAACAATATGATCCTGTATATTTTGTAATGGATTTCGTACTACAAACTCGATAACTAATGCATTGGCCTTGCTTTAAATAAGTACAGCCACCATCTCCGTTTGAACTTGTACAATTTAAGAAGGTAGAAGTGCAAACAAGAAGTTTGGTGTTTGAATTTCCTTCAATTCGAATAACGCCGTTTGGGCTGATCCCAAACTCGATTTTAATAATTGTTTTAATAATTTGAAGAAACAGTTTCCAGGATCATTAATTGTTTCGTTCTTGTTATATTTAGTAGGATTTGTATCACTACCATAATATGTATTCCATAGCGAGAGATCAAAGTGTAAAAATCTAATAATTCTTTGATTAACTATGGAAAACTTCATGGAAAGGCACTTTACATCTCAAAATTTACACATGTAAAGTGGCATATTTTCCACTTTTTGCCACCAAAAAAGATCAATTGCTTCATAATCGCCATAGAATAGTTTAAGACAAAACACTTCCATATCTTTACTTGATCTTGCATGAGAGTTCTTAATATCAGATGCTTTATATCTATAATTACCATCATGTCACTTTTTTGAATTCAATTTTGAATAGTAGTTCAAATGTTGTGCAAGAAAACTGTCATTCTATTGCCTTCTAAAATCCATTTTTCAATTAAAATTGCAATAAAATTTCTATCATTGTATCAAATAAATTAAATGCAATTTTTTTTCTGAAATTCGATTGTCAAATTAATAAAACAAACACAAATAAAATTTATTCAGAATGATTGTGTACATCAATAACAATCACAGAAATATTATCTTGAGACATTCTAGTAAATGCCAAGTTCCGAAGTGTTGCAGAACATCTATGAACATTTTCTTCACTTGCAACAACCAATCCGATCTCTTCGTTAGTCATGACATCGTATAATCCATCACATGCGATAACAATCCTGAAATCATTTGGTTGAGCTTTGTATTCGATTACACTTGGCGTAGAAATTATTCCTCTAACAGAGAAATCTCCCAAACTTCTAGACATAGACAAAATTCCTGATGTCCGCTTATCAATAACGAATCCACCCTTTTCCCTGATCCTGTCGAACTCTTCTATGCCATCTGGTTTATGATCATATGTCAAAGGAAAGATACTTCCATCCATTTTTACTATTATTGCTCTAGAATCTCCCAAATTGAAGCAAAGAATTTGATCTTCTTTCTTTAATATTGCGACAAGTGTTGTTCCATCCTTAAAATTCTGTTTTCGGATTTCTTCATTTAGATCTTTAATTCTTTGTGCAACTTTCTCAATTGTGATTTCATCCAGAGAAGATATCATTGCTGGAAATGTCCGACTAACAAAAGAAGAAGTAAAATTACCTGCATGGCCATCCATAACTGCAAATAAATCATATCCATTACAAATGTTTGTTCGAATAATTAATGAGTCTTCCATAGTTTCTCGCATGCCTTTCATCTCACAATATCCAAAACATTTACTTGAATCAATTTGTAAATGTTGTTTAATCGGAAAATCAAATGTTTGTGAACAAAAAAGATCTCGTAATGGAGAATCATCAATGTCATCAAATTCAATTTCAAGATTTGTATTTACAATGTCAAGAGTAGACAATGATGGGAATTTTGATAAATCTAATTTACCTGAAAGTTCTGGATTATCTGAGAGATTAAAGATATGCAAGTTCTTAAGTGAATGAATATCAATTGAATGAAGAAAATTATGTGAAACATCTAATTCTTGTAAACTGCTGAATTCCGATGAAATATGAAATTCGTCAATATTGTTATGTGAGAAATATGCAATTTTAACACTGTCGGAAAGTGTAGGAAATACTGAAATATTGTTACATGATGCATTGATAAAAACATAATTAATATTGCTTGGAAAATCATTCAGAAAATTGCTTGAAATATCTAAGTACTGCAATTTACGTAATTCTTGAATGCATGAGGGGAATGTTTTCAATGAACATTGGCAAAGATACAATCGTTGCAATGTCAATGGAAGACTTATGATGTATTCAATAGGATTCTGACTCAAAATAAGGACTGAAAGACTGCTGTTACAAATTTCTCTTGGAATAACTTTGATTTTGTTGTTTGTCAGGATTAAATGTTTTAATTGTGGTAATCGGAAAAGAGAAGGATGAATCTCTGTGATGTTGCATGATGTGAAATCAAGACGTTGAACACTAAGAAAGATGAAACTTGTTTTGATAGATGAAATAGGATTATAACTACAACAAAACATGAAAATAGATGAATTAGAGAAATCTGGAATACAACTGAATGAGTTATGGCTGATTTGAAGTTGTTTGATTGTACCACAAATAGATTGACTGTCTTGAAGACGATTGTTGTCAATAACAAGTTTCTCAATCGTAGATGGTAATGAAGGTAATCGTTCTAAGTAGTTGTGATCAACAATAAGAGAAATAAGTTTTCCAAGTGATGAAATGGATTCTGGGAGACTTGTGATGTAGTTGTCGGATGCAATGATAGTAATAGTGCCAATAGGAAGTGGATGTGGTAATTCGGTCATGAAATTATATGAAACTGAGAACTGTGAACAGTTTGGAAACTTTTCGTTGAAACGTTTGATTTCGTGAAGATTGTTATGTGAAAGATTAAGAAGAACGAGTGATGGGAAGTAACATGAATCGCTGATTTTGTTGATTGAATTACCACAACAAAGTAATTGAATTAACGTAGGACAACTGAATTCAATTTCGCGAAGAAAGTTGAAATTAAGGTTAACGTGTGTAAGTGTATTAGAATTTGTACTGAATTTAGTAAGTTTGTTGCACATCAAGTCAAGTTTTGCTAACTTTGGAAGAAAAAGGTTGAATTCTTTGATTTTATTATGATGTAATGTAAGGGTGTGAACGTTTTTAAGGGAGTTTAAGGATGATGGAAGTTCGCGAAGTTTGTTAAATGACAAGTTAAGTTCACATAACATTGGGTATGAACTTAATGAAATCAAAATGGGTTTTGTCCACACTTTGAAGTAGTTCTGGCTGAAATTCAAGTTCTTTAATGATTCTAAGCCAAATGGTAAACGACAAAGACGATTGTTTTGTAAGTCAAGTGTTTCAACAGGGTGTTTTGGTGGAATATAGTATGGTAATCGTTCAAGAAGATGATCACGCTCAGAAACAACTAGATGTGTAATGTCAAGTTCTGGCAATGATTCTTCATTTCCCATTCTGAGAAAAACAATTAAAATCTTCAAATATTTACAATTTATTTACATTTGATTATATTATTATTTGATAAAATATGATATCATTTGGTATTATAAAATATTTATATTTTGACAATTTTCAATTTCCCCGTCAAATGAGAAAAAAATCATAATTTCTTCGTAGCCAGCAGTTAGAGTCACCGCCTTACATTTTTTACACTTTGATCTCTCAGTATGGAATACATATTATGGTAGTGATCCAAGTCCTCCTAAATATAACAAGAACGAAACAATTAATGATTCTGGAAACTGTTTTGTTGAAGAAACGTTCTTTTCATTCATCAGCCCAAACGGCGTTATTCGAATTGAAGGAAATTCAAACATCAAACTTCTTGTTTGCACTTCTACCTTCTTAAATTGTACAAGTTCAAACGGAGATGGTGGCTGTACTTATTTAAAGCAAGGCCAATGCATTAGTTATCGAGTTTGTAGTACGAAATCCATTACAAAATATACAGGATCATATTGTTCTTCAACTGTTTCAGATTCTTCATCGAAAAACTATCTTTTTCTTTCATCAATTCACTCAGGAAGTTCACAATTTAACTCTTTTTGTTTAATTGAAGGAGATGTCTCAGTCTCAAATGTAAATGATACTGACAACACTGCAGAAGGAAATACTGCATTTTATGTTTATCAAAGTCAAAACAATTACATTAATTACAGTTATTTCAAAGGAAATAAAGCAACATCATCAAGAAATGGAATATTTTGTTATAATTCTATTTCTTCATCAGAAACTTATTCATGTGTATTTTTGAATAATTCTGTTGTTGATTCAGGAAGTGGAATATTTGGATTTCTTTATTCAGGTACTGATATATTGAGAGAATGCATAATTAAGTACAATGAACATAAATATTTGATTTATTCAAGTGGTTCTAGTATTTCTATTTCAGTTATTAAGTGTTTTATTGAAGGAAACACTTATTCACAGACTTTTATGGGACTTGGAAATTTACAACAAATAGAAACAACAAATAATCTTGTTATTGAATTAAATCTTTATTCTACTGAAGAATGCCAAAAAGAAAACATTGCAATGAATGATGATTTAGAAGTTCGATATGAGAAGTGTCTTGCAGATAAACATGCACTTGAATTTAAATGCGGTATTCGTCCTACTCTTCATTATATTTTAACAGTTAGTGATGAATAAAATATACCAAACACTCTCAATAAACTTCTAAAGAGATGTTGCTGTTTATTCTTAAGAAACCTAGTTTGTTGATGATATTTTGTGCTGTAATATTATTGAAATTTAAGGAAGTATCTTGTAGAATTCGATATGTTTATTATCGCAGTCTGCTATAAGGGTATAAAGAAGACCACTGTTTGCGACATCACGTTGACAAAATTCGAAAATTTGATTTGCAGATTCTTCTGTAAGAAATGTTCGAGAATTGCTGACATTACTACGATACTTGCGAATGATTTAGTGTCATTTCCCTTCATGAAAGTAATCAGTAATTCAAATGATTCTGCATTAGCCATATCATGTGAATTGAATGAATATAATTCTGCCATTTTTATGAATTTTTTGAATTTCTTGTCGAGATTTAACATTCATTACAAATGCTTGTCAGGATGATCAATAAGTCTTCCATAGTTTATAGGATGCATTTCAGCTTGTATATATGCAAGCGGGTATAGAGAAATATAACTCACAAAAACAGCTAAAAATGTTACAAATATATTTTAATGGTAAAATAAAAAAAATAACAAACAAAAATGATAAAAATAAAAACGAATTCATGTTCTGTTAGAAGCAAAATCGATAATTCGTTCACAAAGGTCGTTCATAGTTTGGTCGCGTTCTGACATTTCAGCGAATTCTTCGATATTTTCTTCGATACATTGTGCAATCTCTGAACAATATTCGCCTGAAACGTTGGATTCTTCGGTGATTTCGCACATTTTTGTAAGAAAAAGTTCACCATAATTACTATGAACCATGAATTCTTGAAGTTTCCTGAAAATACTGTATGTAGATAATGACCGATATTCCTTTTCGTATGCAAAGTATGACAAAGCTTCGTCCGCAACACGGAATGGTAAGTTATCAAAAATTTCGGAGAATGTGTTCTCAACATGTTGAACGACGTCATCTGGCCAATGTCCTTGGAACTTTTTAAGAACAGAAAGAGATAAAAGAGTCAAATCACTAATTTCTGGACTGATGAAGAACAATACGAAATCGGTGAATTCATTTTCAAATGACTTGAAGTATGTCAACAATTTAAGAAGGCAACGATAAATAACCATGTCGTTACAGTTATAGTATTCTCGAATAACTTTAGAAAGGTAAGATTCGTCGATAGGAACATCATGTTTCAAGATCTGAATCAGGAATTCTATTCCAACAAGCGAAATACTTGTATCATGGTACTCAACTAAATGTTCTGCATAAGGAAGTACTGACTTGTAGAATTCGACAGGTATATCATCACAGTCTGCTATGAGGGCATAAAGAAGTCCGCTGTTCGCAACATCACGTTGACAAAATTCAAAAATTTGATTTGCAGATTCTTCTGAGAGAAATGTTCGACTCTTAGTATCTTCGAGGATTGCTGACATTACTACGATACTTGCGAATGATTTAGTGTCATTTCCCTTCATGAAAGTAATCAGTAATTCAAATGATTCTGCATTAGCCATATCATGTGAATTGAACGAATATAATTCTGCCATTTTTATGATATATTGTTGAGCCCAATCAGAGAGTTGAGGATCATCATAAGTAAAAGCAGCACTGAACATATAATTCGAGGCACCAATGTTTTCCTTTGTTTCTAAATGTAGACAATAGTTAAGTACATCGTTAATAGACTCTTCTGTAACAATTGATTTTTTAATGATTTCATAAATTTCTTGTCGAGATTTAACATCCTGATATATCTGAAATGTTTCACGACTACTTGAATTATTGTACTGGTACAAAATGTTCTTGTACGCGCGTGTGAGATTTCTCTTACTCATTTTGATTCTGAAATTTTATTCAATTAAAAGACGATATCCTTGTCAGAAAACTTTGATAGATTTATCCATTATTTAAAAATCTAATAAATATAGTAATAAAAATATTTGTGAAGATTATCAAAATCGATTATTTTGTCATGTTTTATTTCAAATTTTAAAATTTTGTCACTTTTGAAACTAGGACAGACCTCTTGGCAGATGTCCTTATTCAACTTTGTCAATCTTTAAATGGATTATAATTGAATAAGTTTGATAAGGTTGAACGTTTGTAGGATAGTGATCTCTCAAATATTTTATAGTGAAAATGTGATTTTTATTGACTAACATAAAATAAAGCTTAAATTAACAAAATTTGCTCATACGAAACAAGAATTTCGCACAAAAATTTTGTATCAAATTTGATTATTTGATCGTATACAAATAAGATAACGATATGGTCATACATCTTCAAATTGTAATTGATCTGCAGAGGTTATCCTTCAATTAAATATAATTTTAAAATATGAAATCGTAAATAACAGGTTAAATTTGCTTAAGGCGAATCAAAGCGTTCTCATAGTTCATTACAAAGAAATGAATCCGGTGGTGAATCATAAATTGATATCCGTAATGTTGTCAAATTCTATTAATAATATTCAAAGAATCTAAATGAAAAGAACGCACCGCTCCAATGTACAGTACTGTGATTATTAATGTGTTCTGATCGATTTTATAATTTAATAAATTTCTTAGAAATATTCAAAGAAGAAAGAAAGAATTTATTGAACAACATGTAAAAATATTGCACAAGTAAGTGATTCTTAATTCCGGAAAAGAATTTTCATAAAGTCATTTTCCAGAATAGAAATAAAAAAATCTCAAAAAATATATATGTATTAATTCGAAACAAATATGTTAAGAGCATCCAGGACAGCTGACCAGGCAATAATGAAAGGAATGAATAGAACCATTGACCAAAAGATCATCGTAGAAGAAACTCCAGCACCAAAGCCTGCAGCTTCAGCCATCATGTAGCAGCTAGAAGCTGTAGGTAAAGTAGACATAATCGTACAACATCTTGCTAAGAATGGTGTTAATTTGAAGATCCAGCAAACAAAAGCAACAATGATGGGGTATAGAATGAACTTAACGAACATGCAGAATATAAACTTCCACCATGAGCACGCTATGATGGAATGCGATGCTAAGAATCCGCCAACGCAAAAAAGTGCCACGCCTAATACACCGTCAGCATCTATTGAAATAATACGATCCACCCATGTCGGTACACCCTTACCAATAGCGGCAACTATGAAGCCTAACGCATCGCCCAATATAATGGGTGAAGTAACTAAACCTTTGAGAATGTTAAGAATGATTTTGAATGAAAATTTCTCTTTCGGTTCATTTTTTTCGACATGTATCTTATTTCTGTTCATCAAAGCAACTATTGCTGCTTCCACAAGATATACTGGAGCTGTGACAAGATCATTACTCATTGTAATCATTGAAACAATTAAGATATTTGCTTTTGGCCAAATTGAAGTAAATATTGGTAGGCCAACTATAACGTAATTTACATATATTGCTGGGAAATATGAGGATACGTATGTAAGAAATCGATTCTTAAAAGGTACGACCATTAACAAAGTCAAAAGAACTTGAGCTATAGCTGAAGCCGCAGCCATAATACCAAAAGGCATAAAGTCGAGATCGGCAACAGTTTGGTGAGCAAGGAATCTCAAAACAAGTGGGAAAAACATATATAGAAAACAAAATCTGTTAATCATAGGAATCTTTTCGGCTTTTAAAAGCCCTGTCTTAACGACAATAAATCCAATAATCATTTGTGTGAGAATTGAACATCCAACGCTTATAACTCGGCCGTAATCTAAGTCCATTATGTGAATAACACCTGGACACATTTCAAAAAACATTGTAGAATCTGATTTTATTTCTATATTTTATAAAATTAATATATGTTTGTATGGGAAATTCGGGAGATTCAAAACTCAAAAATTAAAACTCGATAATTTTAATATATCTTGATTCACATTTGTATGTAAATTAGTATTAACTTATTAATGTTTATCAACTCCATGATTCAAATTTATTGATGTCAATAAAATTCATTTATATTATGAATATTAGACTATGTATGGTATGTGTGTTCTGGTAACATTAAAATCTCATATACTGGCAATTTGGCACTTTTTGTCACTTTTCATGAAATTTCAGATTTCCCAAACTCGATTTTAATAATTGTTTTAGAATGCTAATATAATGTATAATTTATTTATCCAATCAAAATTTAAAAAAGTTCAGTATTTGCCATTTTAGACTTCAAGCTCGCGACACATTAACCGCTTTTTTAAAAATTGAGACTGACATCTCTAAAATCTTCTAAAAAATCCAAATATCTAATAAAATCATATCATTAAAATTTCTCTCAATTTTAAAATTTTTTATAAATTGAGACTTAGATCTCTAATATCTTCTAAAAAATCCATATCTCACAAAAAAACTAAGTTTTATTTTCACATTCAATTTCCCAAAAAAAAACTTTTTACCTAACAGCAAGGCAGAAATTTGAAACGAAGTTTCAAATTTCTCAAGCTTGCATTCTGGGCACGTAAGTGCCCAGAATGCTAAAAGGCGCGTAGCGCCGTCGCTGAAAATCAAATTTATTATAATAATTATTTTATTATAAATCGACCTATTATAACATGCTGGTGCAATACGTCAATTTATTTCACCTCTAAATCCAAAAAACTTCAAATGAGATCACATTACAGTCTTGTCTTTGAAATTCTCGAAACAATATTTGACTCCGAAAATGAATCAGATTAATGATATTTTTGACGAACAAAATTCTTTTTATAAATTTTTTGTTGTTCAGATTCTATTTTGAAAGAATTATGCTTTAAGTGTAGGTGGATCAAGTGATAGAATTTAATACGCTTATAATCACGGATTACATATCATCATGAGTTTGTAATTTGAACTTCAAGAATTTGATATTTTCGAATTGATGTATTAAATAGCATGTAGGTTATGGCAGTCCCAACGGGAACCGCGGTAATTTACCGAGGTTTCCGCACACCGGTTCCTTTTTTTAGGAATTTTTTAGATTAAAAAATATGCTTTGTAAATCATTTTTTGTAAATCGGCAAAAATTTGGAAATATTCTGACGACAATAAATCTGGGAATAGTATTTGAAATACGAGAACAACCTATTTAAAAGTGTTTCGCTCGATTTTGTATAATTTCAAATTTTCGCATATAGCTTTCCGTGAATTACCGTGATTTTACCGCCACATCAATAGTTTACGACACTTTTTCCGTAAATTGAGTAGTTTACTGCACTTTTTCCGTAAAATTGAGTTACGGGAATCCGTAAGATTACCGTACCTCACTTCTAGTTGAAAATAGCATTAGTATATAATAAATAGATATATTATTCATATTTTTGATTTTGAATTACGGAAAAAGTGAGTTCAGAACTTCCAATTATTATTTGATTAATTATGTTAAAAATACTATAAGGAATTAAAATACATAATGTTGAAATTTGAATTACGGAAAAAGTGAGGGTGAAAGTGAAGTGAAAAAGTAAGATATTTTTTGTTGAAATAATCATAGTTGTACAATTTTGAAACTATATGTAAAGCTATAAATTGAATAAATTCAAAAACAAAAATTGTTTATTCTTATTAATAAATTTATATTAATCAATATTTGAACAACCCGTAATTAAAATTGAATTCCTCTTAAAATTTAATCCATACGTTAATTTTTAATTTGCTCGGCGAATGCCGAGCTTCCCTACTTCTCTTGTCATTCCTTCAAAAACTCTAATCTCATCGCACTTACAAACATCATGATTTGATGTATTGTCGAGAAATCTTAGACTTGTTTGTCATTTGATTGATAGCATTTGAAAGTCATCTCGAAAATCGATTAACAAGACAATTTCCCAAACATCTACATACAAGTAGATGATGGTAAACCCATTAGAGTTGTTTTGCTATGATTCCTCCAATCTTATGATGAGAAAAATCATATCAAAACAGCTCTAATCGAACATTCTACACAGCTTAGCATCCAGCTAGTTCCAAGTAATGCGATTACAACATCAACGGCCAAAGCCTTTCAGAGTCCTTTAATCATTTCTTCTCATCTCAATGCGAAGTGGCCCCAAACGAACTACAAGCTGACGTTACAACGCATTACAACCCGGTTAATACGCGCATATACATTAGAGCTGCTTTGTTATGATCTCCCTCATCAATTGATGAGAGATCTCATTATGAAGCAGCTCCAATCGAACTAAAAACCTACATACAAATGAGTGAAAACAAATTCATTAGAGTTGTTTTGCTTTGATTTCTCTCATCAGAAGATGAGAGATACCAGAACAAAACAACTCTAATCAAACTTTCTACACAACTCAGCACAGTATCAATGCAAAGTAATGCGTCTGTATCGTTAACAAGCAAAGTTGTTTCGGGTCCTTCCATTTTGGAAGAATTCGGAACAACTTTGCGAATTGATAGTGTAAACCCATATACATGAAAGCGTGCATGCATAAAGACAGGTATTGTCAGCAATGACTACCTGCCCAGCTATGAGTGATCAGAGAATTACCATCTCAGGCTTTTTGAGAACGTTTCAGCCAGGACCCTCGTATGTTGACTGTGAGAAAGGCATCCTTTATCTGAAAGAGATGCTTTTCCAACAATCAAATTCGAAGATCTTCGACGTTGTTGTAAAAAGAGAAGGAGAAGGAAAGAAGAGGAAGGAGAGGAAGAAGGAAAGGAAAAGAAGAAGAAGAAGGAAAGGAAAAGAAGAAGAAGAAAAAAGAAAAAAAAGAAGGACATATTAAATATAATGCGCACTTAATAGTGCCGAGGCGGCGGAGCCGCCGAGGCGCGATTTTTTGACCCTATATTACCGCACGGCAATGTTTTTCTCGATTTTGTACAGCCCTAATGTAGGTAGATAAAATCCACTTGACGTTAGAATGTGTTTGTTTATCGATAAAATAATTACTTTTTGGAAAACTCTTTTTGCTAAAAATTATTCAACATATAACGCCACACTTTAATTTATGTAACCTTTTATGATTCGGTTTAAAAAATGAGCCATGCTATTATCCAAAATATTTAGAACTTTTCTTGTTTTTTAGTTAATTTTTCGATATTTAATATCTTTAACAAGGGAGTACTATGAAAGCTTGTACAGTCCTATTTCCAATTTTATCTATAAAATAAATTCCAAACAAAAAAGAATTTTGAAATCTTTAATTTCCAATTAAAATGCATTTTTAATTATAAATTAATATACTATTTAATATGCTTATGCATGATAAAACCACATTTGATAGCAAGCCTATAAATAAATTTGCTTTTTGAGACCTTTTCGGCAATAAACTCATTTTGCTCAATTAGACAAATTCAGATCTAATTAGAACAGATAAATGATCATTAAAATACTAATAACAAATTCTCAATAAATCATCCAAAATGAAATAAGCAAAGATTCCTTAATATGTTTGAAAATTAAATTGAGATATGAAAATAAAGTGTATTTTTACTATCAGTATGAGATTTTAAGTTGGAAGTAAATGAATTTGAATTGATATAATTATTCTTCTGAAAACATAATTTGAAACAGCAAATTTTATTTCCTAAAAAATTTTATTTTGCATTTCACATTATATAATTTGTTACAAATTAAAACTTGTTAACAAATAATTGTAAATAACGTTATAATTGAAATTTATAAGATTTTTATTTTCATATTGTATATTATTAGTCATTGATTCAAATTATATAAACAATGAAGTAGATCTTACAATTTTTTGAATCACATTCAAAAGTGCTAATCTTCTCAAACTAAAAACACGCCAATACGATTTATTCAACATGCTTTACTATTTAAATAATATCTCATTATCAAGCAGATTTAACAACAATTTTCTTATGGCCCAATATTTTCAATGCCGCTAATAAAATTCGTTCGTATCATATATTTTGTGCATGATATTATACTGTATCATATTTTGCAAATTTACAATTTTTAATAAAAGAATTTATTTTTTTATTTTTAATGTTTATTAATCATACTATTACATTTCTTCAATTAGATTTTTGAATGTTAATTAGAAGTTTAGAAATTTTTCGCTTAAAACATCACATGTTTTTATAAACACTTCGACAGAAATTCCACCTTAGTATTACTTTTTGATAATGAACGTTTCAACATTATATCTCAATTGATTTCAATGCCTTTCTCAATCTTTAACGAATTTCAATCAATAAATCTACTACATTCATATTACCTTTCAATATTTCTCAAATATTATTTCAAGCCATTATTTTCTTTAATTTTGCAAATTACCTCAGACTTTTCAGAGGATTGAGTTGCCACTCAATCCTCTGAAATAGTCTGTGGTAATTTTTAGTCTCTACACTATTTCAATATAAGCTCCATTTTTAAACAGTTTTTAAAAATCGAGCATTGAAAAGTGTGATGAGACTCTCAAATTTTAAAAAATTGCCCTCAATTTCTGCAAAATTTAAAACAAGCATATTTCAATCAAATCTATTCATTCACTTACATAAAGCATAATTACTTAAAACATTCCGAACGTACCTTTTATCAATTTTTTTAAATATTATTTTCAATAATGTCTCAAGATTTCGCCGTCATCCAATATCACCACAAAGCACTTCAAATCCCACCTCAGATAGGTAAGTACAAGATCATCAAAACCCTTGGTAAAGGTGGATTTGCTGTTGTGGTCCTTGCATACGACACGACAACAAATCAAAAGGTTGCATTTAAGGTTATTGATAGACAAGAAGTCAACGAAACAGGTACAATCAAGTTTGTTGAGTGCGAGCTCCGTCTCTTGGCCAGACTTTCCCATAATAACATTGTCAAAATCTATGACATCATATACGAGCCTGAGATGATTATGATCGTTATGGAATACTTACCAAATGGCGATATCCAAACCCTTGTCAATAACAGCGTCTCATTAAGATATGACGAATACTTGAATTATACCGAGGACTTACTCAACGCTTTGAATTATCTCCATAAAAGAGGAATTGCCCATAGAGATATTAAGCCAGATAATATCTTGTTTAGCCAAGATATGATGATTAAAATAATTGACTTTGGATTATCCAAAGACAATCAGATCCCAGAGAACCTTCTCCTAGGAACACCAATGTATATGGCTCCTGAGCTGTTTAAATCATTAGACAGCGATCCAATGATGTCCGATGTTTGGTCATTAGGTGTCACACTACATATCTTCATGACAGGAAGATATCCATGGAGATATGCTAATGAAATGGAATTTATCAGAGCAGTCAAGCACAACAATGTGATGATCAACATAGAAATTGGCGGTATTCTTGGCAGAGTCCTCGAGCATATGCTTGAAGTAAATCCGAATGAAAGAAGTAATTGCCAAGATCTCTTAAATCTCATCAACTCTACTAGAAAGAATGGTTTTGGTTACTCAATGCCACATGTTGGAAGAACATTGAGCTCTCAGCCAAACCAGCCAAAGAACTTAATATCCTTGAAGACTTTGGCACTCTCAAGAAGAATGAGAAGTTCCAACGAAACATCGGTCAATAATAGAGCGAAGATAACTATTCCATACAAGGTCAAAACTAGGTCAATAATAGAGCGAAGATAACTATTGTTTGAATTATTTACGGTAATTTATTTATTCTTTTTACTACACTCTTGAGAAATCGTGACGATTCAATCTTGATGTGATTCACTTTCATTCCCAATTTCCTAAGCGATTAGCTATTTCGTAATGAATCTATATTAAGTTCAAATTAACACCATTTACATAGCGAAAACATAAACTCAATAATTTGAAATAATTAATTGCCGATAGAGAAGCTTTCTGATAAAATAATAATTATTAGCTTATTATTTCATTACTAAAGCCATACTTACAGACAACAAATACGATCAGCAAAATTAAAAGGAAAAATTGATTGGTGTAAGCGGCGTTCTATAATTCATTTTCAGATTAACAGGAAGTTATCAGAAAGTTTCTCTCTTTTTTTGAGGAATATGGACTACTTTTTAATAATTCTTATCATCATTAGATTATTGCAAAGAAACACAATGAAAAAGCATTGACATTTTTGAAGAAAAGTTATACATCAATAAATCAAAGCAAAATAATATCAAAAAATTCATCATCAAAAAACAATAGAGAAAAATATACGTTCATTTACATTAATATAAAGACAGATATCATAAATAAGACATTGCTTAAAGTTCCAAACTGATTTCGAACTCTGCAAGTGAAATCTTTACAAAAAGAGGTCATTCGACTCTCAATTCCTGCCTTTCTTATCATATCAATGTATGACCCAGTCTTATTCTCTATAATTACTCCACAAATAAGTTTCTCGCAACCTTTGAACGCATCCTCACCAATTTTGGTGACAGATAGAGGCAAGTTAATATGTCTTAAGTTAACGCAGCCTTCAAAGGCATTCTTTCCAATCTCAACAACGGATCCATCAGGAATAAGAATTGCTTGCAAAGCAGAGCATCCAATGAATGCACTTTTTTCGATATATTTCACTCTATCCGTGAAAGCGAAAAATTTGTTTTTAGAAGCTGGTGGATAGACAATCATTTTTGTTCTTTGATTATTGTACATCGCCCCATTATCAGAACAGAAGTTTTTAGATGCAAAATCGGAGATAGTTTCGAAACTAGAGCAGCCATCGAAAACTCCATAATCCAAATTCGACAATTTCGAATTTGGATTTATTGTCAATTTTCTCATGGCAAAACATCCTTTAAAACATTGAGTATTTAAGCTTTCAACAGTGTCTGGAAGAAGTATTTCTTCGATAGCTGTATTAGAGAATGATTCAGCACCAATTGTCCTAACGTTTGGGATCGAAATCTGATTCAAATTTCTGCAGTTTTTGAACAATAAATCCGGAATATAATTTTGATATAATATATTATCGGTAAATGAAACAGATGTCAATCCACAATTCATGAAGCAGCTAACGCCTAAACTCAATACTCTATTTGGTATAGATACGTAATTGAGGGAAGAACAACCTTCAAAGCAAGAAGATCCCAAAGTAAAGTTACCATTTCCTTGAAGCATCAATGATTTCAAATTTTGGCAGTTAAGAAAACAATTATTTGAAAGATCAACGTTTCCATTTGATATGAATGAAACAGAAGAAATACTAGAATATGAAAAAGCACTTTCAGATATTGTATTTATTTGTGAAAATGCTAAATCATTATCTATTTTTGTGTTATTAAATGAAAATCTTCCAATTTTTGTCACTTGATTTAAAGAAGGAAATTTTGAAAGTTTTTCACAATTATTGAAGGCAAAATCTTCAATAACAAGTAGATTATTATCTGCACCATCAATTCGAACTTCTACTAATTTATTTTTATTCTGAAATGCACCCTTTTTAATCAAACTTATTGTCGAAGGAATAGAAACAATGGTATCTGTATTACCAAAATACTGCAAAATCATAGTTTTTTCTTTATCCATTAGCAAGTATTGCTGATCGATAATTAAGTTCGAACCGGATGGAAGAGATAAAACAACATTTGGTGAATCTGAAAAGACTCCACCTGCCATTTCCTTCAAGTTTTCAGGCAATATAACTTCAGTTAAATCTACACAATTCGAAAAAGAAAATTCTTCAATCAAAGTTACATTATTTGGAATTGTAATTCTTCTTAATTTAGATCTAGCAAATAAATAATTTCTTATTACTGTTATACGGCTTGGAAGTGTTATTTCAGTTAGTTGCTGCGTGTTGTAGAATGCATGGTCATCAATAAATGTTACTGTTTCTGGAATTACTAAATTTCTCAAATTAGATCCAGCAAAACAATTATTTTTAATCTTTTGAAGGCCATTCATAAATGTAACAGAAGTAATCTGGCTAGAAACACATAATCCTTCTTCAGCATTACTTACATTAACACTAATTTCATATGAACTTCCTGAATTTGATGCAATATAAATTATGGATAAATTATCTTTTGAAAAAATAGCTCGGGAATCTGTCCAAAAGTATTCATTTTGTGGATCAACTTGAATTGACTCTATGAATCTACATGACGTAAAAGCTTTTCCTGTAATTGAACTAACAAAGGGTGGTATTTGCAAACTTGTGAATTTCATTCCTGCAAAACAATTCGAAGGCATGGAAGATAGCAAACAATTATATGCAAATTGTAATGATGTTAAAGTAGTCATCGATGAAATACTATATTCGAAAATCGTTGCTACTGATGAAGGAATTAATAACGAAGTTAAAGATAATTCGGATATTGCATAAGAACCAATTGTTTTGAGGTTTTCTGGCAATAATAGTTTTGTTACTGCTGAACATTTGTGGAAAGCGTGGGAATCAATTGTTTCTAGTTTTGTACATGGAGATAAATCTATTTCTGTTAGTCCTATGCAATTGTAGAATGCATAGGGCTGGATTGTTCGTAATTGTGGGTTTGGCTCGAATGAAAATCTTTTTAATGTTGTTCGACTTGAACTGAAACAATAATAGGAAGAACTTTCGCCAAAAATAATTTCGCATGCGGCAGTAATAGTGATGGATTCATCTGATGATGTGAAGCTTTTAAGTAATTTACCATTATTTTGATAATTAGCTATTTACTTGCTTTAATTTTTTTATTCCATTAATTTTTTAAAAAGTGACAAAAATAGTTCAACATACAATTCTTCTACCAAATAATTAAAATATATCATAAGAATAATTTCTTATATCCTTTGAAAAATTCTTATTTGAATAGTTTATATCTAGCAATCAGCGGCATTACTTTCAGAAGGTGTAAATTTTCTGCTACACCTACATGTGATGTCCCAATTGCGATATTTTTTATGATATTCGAGATATTTTTAATTTTTCCTTATTCATTCATCGGAATCATGCTGTTTAATCATTCTAATTTAATTCACAACACATACAAAGAGAATGGTATACTATTTTGCTTCACAAATATTGTTTGTACAGCCTGGAATTCAATTATTTCTTTATCAATCTTGTCGTATTGGCAAAATAGCTTAAATATTCTCTCCAATGCTTTGAGAATATTTCAAACATTTGCATTTGTTTTATATTTCAACGATATTGCAAAGATTTTATTAATATTTAAAGTTTTTGGCTCCAAAATAATATATTATCTATCTAAAATACTCGAATATATACTAATTTTAACAGGAGCTATTAGATATATTTCATTTTATATACAAATTCCTTATATTTCAGATTTTATTGAATTAATTTATTACAAACATAATGGAGTTTTCTATATAGTAGTTGTTATATACGTATTGAGTTTTATAATATTAGAAATGACCTTTGTTTTCTCTAGTTTGAAAGATATTATTGAACCAAGGAAAAGGAAGAAATTAAATATCGCATTGTTTTTCATTCCGTTTTTATTATTTTTGTATGTAATATTCTTCACTTGGATGAGATCATTTTATTACACATCTAGTTTCCCTCAAGATATGAATCTTATCAAAACGAAAAAACAATTGTATTCATTTCATCTTATTCTAATTTATAATTCTGCATGGTTTCCAATAATGAATTTAGCTCCATTAGTTATTTTACTTATGCTTTCATCAACAACAAAAATTTCAGACGAAAACATGAATCATGATGATGATGAAATAATTAATGAAAACTTTAATTTGGAATTATAATTATGAGTTTGCTTATTTAAGACTAATAATGTGAGAACTAATTTTGGTATCGAAAACAATATTGATTTCCTTTTGTTAATGAAGAGAAATATCCCTATATTTGTTTGAGAAAAAAGACATTTCGAGAGTTGAAACTTTATTCAATCCTATTTCGTTGAATGAATGAGCAGCTTATATATGTGATTATCACAATAATTCATGTGAATGTTTAAAAAGTGTCAGTTTTATTTTAATTTCTTCCTCATTCTAATCTAAAAAAGCAAGAGATTTCTATAACTAAAATGTTATTATTCATACAAATAGTAAATATAGGCCATAGTAATGATAGACAGTAGTTTACTTTTTTAATTCAGGCTCGCCATTCTGTCCGATATTATGAAAAAAAGGTAGTTCTCTAGTACATATCACTGGGATTTTCAAACATCCTTACTTTCAATTCCAAACAGCATTTCAATCAAATATAATTTTTTGTTAGATTTTTTATTTTCGGTTTGACAAATTTTGAGTCTATATTAAAAAGTGACTTTTTTTAATATGACCTCTCAAATTTTTATCACTTTTTCATCAATTAATGAGCGGAGGATATTGGGATTTAGTTTCAACAATTGTAATAGTGCAGCTATAAAATATAGAATATACAGATGCATCTAAATGAATTTGGTGCTGTTTTCTTATTTTTCTTAAATAGATCACAATTGATTACAAATATATCCTTAATAAATAAGCAATTACATTCTATTATATAAAAGAGCAATCTTATTACTTTATTGTCCACTTATGCAGAGCATTACTAGACGTATTTTTTATATGAATGAATATAGTTTTTCAAAGGGTATTTTGCTATTTTACTTAAATATTAAAAGATACTGTATCAATAATCTTTAAAAACAAATCATTGAAAAAAAATATTAAATAAAAAAAATATTATATAAAATAAATTGCAGGCCCTGGTCTATAATGAGGCCACAGATTCGTATTTATCGGTTCCAGGGCTGGATTCCTCTCCTGCCGCCAAGAACAAGACGGCAATTGAGAAAAACGGCCATGAGATTAGGAAGCGAAGCTTTGGCCTCAGCAACAGCCAGATCCTGTATCCATAGGTGTTTCAGGGCTGAGGAGAGAGGAGACCGTCCTTGATAATGGTGATCTCCCTCAAACTCAGCCCTGAGGATTAACCTTGCAGACTCTGGCATCAAGAAAGGCTAGAGCTTCGTATTTAATGATCCCAAGGGCCGGATTCCGCTGAGAATTGTCTGTGATGTGGAAATTCTCAGAAAACACTGCCTCTAGGACTGTATTGGAAGACTTGGCCTCATAAGGCTCCAGAGCATGCATGTTCCTTTCTTTCATGGCAGAGTTTTAACTTGGTCGTCCTCATGAGGGACTATCAGGTAGAAACTACACCATGAGGATTGTACTTGCAGACCATGGCCTCTGCAGAGACCAAAGCTTCGAATTTACTGCTTCCCAGGGCCGGACTTCTCTCCTGCCGCCCTAGATCAGGACGGCATTTGAGAAAGCCGGCCCTGAGAATTGTATGCGAAGGCCCTGGTTCCTGTTGAGGCCAGAACCTTTGTCTATTGGTCTTTCAGGGCCGAGAGGAGAGGGATCGTCAAAAATGCGGACGATCTCCCTCAAACTCGGCCCTGAGGATTGTATTTGCAGGCTCTGGTCTCAGAAAAAGGCCAGAGCTTCCTATAAACGCTCTCTCGGGACTGGATTCCTCTCCGGCCGCCCGAATCAGGGCGGTCTTTGAGGAAACCAGCCCCGAGGATTGCTTGCGAAGCTCTGGCATTTTCTGAGGCCAGAGCTTGTGAATTTCATTCAGTGCCAAGTTCCTCTCGGATCGATCCTAATGAGGACGACCTTCGAGGAACTTGGCACTGAGGTGATGAATTATGAACTCTGGCCTTGATGAAGGCCAGAGTTTTGATGCAATATCTTGATGGGATGAGCTTATGCTCAGTAAGCTCATCCCATCAAAACATTCGTTTAAAAATTGAATGAAAAATTATCGTATGTATTGAAATTTTTAAATAATAAACTTGAATAAAATTATTATATATAAAGAATAGAATGAAATAAAACCGAAATTGAATAAAAATTTCCAAAAAAAATTGAAAATTCTGAAATTCAAACAAAAAACTACAAATTTCATAGGAAAAATAAAGAATTAAAAATTTTGTATTTATAAAGTATCAATATTTATGATCAAAATTAGAAAGTGAGTATTATTTGAGAATTTTATGCTAAATGTGATATTTATATTTTATTAAAATGAAATTATTGATGAAAGGAAGTTGCGTTTGCAATGTAATAGAATAATAGCTTACAAATTTAAACTCCTTTCCAAAATAAAATAACGACGTGATATTCTTCATGTAAAATACGTCATTTTTCAGTTCTTCACACATAAATGCAGGGTACAAGTGATGTACCCTGCACTTATATGTGCACAATTGGAAAAGTATTAGTCACATTCGCATCGAAAGGAAAAGTAAGCCAATTTCCAGATCTGACTACATGGATGCAAGAGCATATAGTAACCCGCTGCAACCATGCACTCAGTCCTGGAATTGAGAATTACACATTCACATTCAAATAAAAATATGGGAACATGGTTATATAATGTAGGTAGATGAGGACTACCTTGAAGAAGTCCTCATCTACATACATTATAGCCTAATTTGACTTGGATGTGAATTAATCTTTTGACACCTATTAGGAAATTTATCGTTGATTTATTTAAATAACATAAGGTCTCACTAAATTAAATAAGGAATGAATTTTTGAAATCTCCTTCAAACTTTTATAAAATAATTTTATAACGAACATTATTTGAATAACAAAATAAATATCTAGTAATTTTGAAAAGATTTTTTTTATCAAAAGTTGTCTCAAAATTGAAAGCAATAAAAATACAATAAAGAGTTCAATAATATATTATATCAAAAATATGGCGAAAATCCTTAATTTATTTTCAATATGATTTTATTATATTCAATTTTGAATGATAGAAAAAAGTAAGATTTCTTTGAATTTTTGACTCTTAATATCATTTATCTATCAGTTTGAATATTAATTCTATAATATGTAACCATATATTAATTTATACGTTACTAACTCTTCTTTTCATATAAAAACAAATAATATGTTTAATTACCTTCATTATGAATCCAAATACATGTATTTCTAAGTATATCATAATATATATCTAACGTCTATCATCAAATCCTATTTTTATCTATTAATCATTTAATAATTTAATTTCATTTGCAAAATATCCGATATCTGACTATATTTACTGAACAATAATCATCAATAACACAATATAACGCATATATAATAATAAAAATATGTGTATTCGATATATTCATTCTAATTCAAATTAGCATCTTGATCAAAACTCAATTATAGTCATTACCATTTTATATATATATTACTCTAATTATATCTAATTTAATTGTTATAGTAAACATTAATATATTGCTAAATGCTTAATATTGATTTTTATATAACTTTAATAGTATGCCCATTGCATAATATGATCATCACAAGAATGAGTTCTGATCATATGTGCAATCCCACATTATATAGACAAATCACATAAAAAAAGATGAAAAAGTGATAATAAATTGAGAGGTCGTATTAAAAAAAGTCACTTTTTAATATAGACTCACAAATTTTTTAGAGGAAATCACTTTTCCTCTGAACTTTTTCAAAAGTATTAGTTGTATTCTCAAAGAAATAATTATTAAATATATACAAGATATTGTGTTTATGAGTCTAAGTTCATATTCAGAACAATTAACTAAATTTCAAAATTATTTTCGGATTTTTGATTGTAAGAACATTTCCTATTCATTTATAACCGGCAAATGCTTTAAATATTATCTTTATCACAATGAAAACTGCCAAAACAATAGTAATGAAGATATAAATAAGATGTCACAAGGAAAAATATTTGGAATATTTCAATCAAAGCTACGATGTATTAATATTAAATAATGTAATATTACCTTTCGATGATTCTATTTCTTTTAATATGTTTTACATTTTCGGAACTAACGTTTGAATTACATGATAATGTATTAATCATAACATCTGGAGGGTTATTATCCCAAGGTGCAATTAGTGCATTATTCAATCTAGGTTTAGTTAAAAAAGTTATATTTGATACAAATTCTAATACACAAATTGGACCACAAGCATTTTTTAATTTTCGCAACTTAGAATCATGTAAATTATCAAAACATATAAGCTATATTGATGTACAAGCATTCAGATTTTGTTTTTCATTGACTAAAATCACTATTGATATAGAAAATCAATATTATACAGTCGATAATCAAGTTCTTTACAATAAAGAAAAACATGCGATTTACAAAGTTCCAGTGAACATGACAGAAATCAGCCTTCCTTCCACAGTTTTAATAATTAAAAGCCATTCGTTCCATTACATAAAGAATATGAGTAAATTACTTATTCCAAAGACAGTTACATCAATTGAAGGTGGCGCATTTTATGATTCTCATATTGATACTCTAGAATTTGAAAAAGATTCTCAATTGACTAGTTTGACAACTTCATCATTACAATATATTTATTCTCAACGAATTATTCTTTCAAACTCATTGGAAGAAATTCAATCTAATGCAATTTATTCAAATAGTCAACATTTTAATATTTCATTCATAACTCCAAGAACAAAAATTTTAACAATTCAATCGAATGGGATTTCAGACACAAGCATTGAAACATTTGCAATTCCATCCGGAACAACATTAAAAGCTAATGCATTAAATCCGTCTAATTCTCTTCAATCAGTTACAATTTCAGAAAATGTTCATCTAGAAGATAATTGTTTTTCAGGATGTCCAAATATAGAATCCTTTTTTATTCTAGACAACAATATACATTTCAAAGATGGATTTCTAACAGAAGGAAATAAATTAATACATATTTCACGAAGCACATCAACTAGTTTTGATGCAAGTTCTCTTTCATCTATTTATTTCAAAAGATAATCTATTCAAATTATACTATGATTTTTATTATGAGCTTTCAAAAATTCAATACTAAAAATCGATAGCTTATCAAATTATTGAATAATTTTTCATATATATAATATATAAAGTAGTATAGACAGTTACTAACAAAATTTAAAAAAATTAGAGCGTCACACTTTTTCTGGGAGTGTAAAATCCAACCATTTGTTCTTGAATTTACGAAATTTCATAAAACCACATATATTCATGTGATGATGATCTTTTTCCGATTATATTTCAATTTAATGAAAAACTGGAACAACACATCACAACAAAATCTTCGCATTTGAATTCTTCTTTTCTATCCCATTTTGCATTTCATGCGGGAGTTTTGTTTCTATTCCGAAAATGAATGGAATTGGTTATCAAGGAATTATCTTTCTCAAACTGTAACTCTTTTGATAAATCATATCATTTTATCTGTTAACATTCTTCCAACAGTCAATACTTCGATAATAAATACATATTAATTCAATCGATCAAAAGGTTTAACATTTTTCAAATCAGTTTATATTAGGTTACATACATATTAGATCTTTAAAAATATTGAGTTAATTATTGATATTTCAACAATCTCAATTTAATTTCTTTTTACTTAGAAACTGAATACTATGATATCTAATGGAATGCAATATAACCTGTGTAATCATTTTGATTAGATTTGAAAATAGTGTATTAAAATTTCAATTCCATTTTAATAATTATTCTTAGCTTATTCCGAAGCAAATTTAATAAATCCAATATATAAGATTTTGCAAGTATTTTTCAGTTTTCTACTTAATGCTTAACAAAATTTTATGAGTTTATGATTAGCACATAAAAGATAGTTTTATGTTGTTCATGTTCACTCTTTCCATTTAAACATATTATAGTGACAATATTAAAAGAATAATATGAAAATCTAGTTGGACTTATATTTCGATCATTTTTGCTAAAATTTCTAACTGGTTTTTAAATGGTAAAATATCAGATCCATTTATGAAGAAATGATAATTTTTGAAAATTTATTTTCCTCATTTGAAATAAAACTGATTAAACATACAACCAAATATCTTCAGAATTAGTTTATGAATGCGTGTTCTTCAGAATTACCATAAAAAAACTATCGAAATCAAAATTTGAATATCAACAATATCAACTGACTTCCACTAAAACTACATATTATGGCGATATATAATAGAAATGTGATCTGAAATGTAGAAATGCAGAGTAGAAAAAAAATTATCGTTTTGATTTGAAGATAAAGTTGTATAATATCTGGCATATAAGTAAACAAGCAAATTGAAATTAATCAAATTGAAAGGTACATTCACTATTTTTGACAAAATTTTAAATTTTCATGGGGTTGTAAATCTTATAATAACTAGATGAATAAGGAATGAATCCCAGTATAATGTGCATCATTATATTAAACACTATATGTAAGGCTAATGATTCTATTAACACTTATGAAGATCTATAGTATTTGAGCAGATAAATTTGATAATTTCCAAAACTCTTATATTTCAAAATTAAAGTGTGCGAATGCATTTAAATGAGAGCAAAAAGAGATTGATGCTGTTAAAACTAGGTGTTAATTTGCAATTATTTCGCATCACAAGAACTACCCAGTAAATTCGGCTATCTTTCTTTGCAATTATTCTCCATTATACATATAATATAATGGTTAGGGTTTGAAGAAAAGTTACTAGAGAATTATTGACTTTTGAAATAATGCAGAATTTTACTTGAAGAAATCATTAATTTATGAGTTCCAAATTGCTAAGCATGACGAAAGATCATTAAATTTGCTGCAATTAAATACATTTATTGCAGAATTAAGATTATTGAAATTAAAAATTTGAAATATTGCCTTTTTGAATAAAAATTTAAATTTGATTATATAATCATGATAATATATTAGAGAAATTAAAAGAAAATATTTTAAACCATTCAAATATTTTGAATGTCTTATCAATTTAAAATATTAAAAGATAGCTTGATTTTATCATCATTAGTTGTTATCAAAGTTTTCTTCTTTTGATGAACAACAGTAAATAATTTGTTAATTACTTGTCTTCCTTTTTCGCAGCAAAATCGAAAGTTATGATGATAATCTTGCTCTCAATTTTGAAACTCTCTGATTTACAAGTAAGCATTCCTTTGGAAAAGCAGTCCTATTCTGTTTTCAAGATATTTTAAAGCCTCCATTTCATACAATGCGCAGATCTATTCGAAATTGCAAGAACTCTCAAGAAAAATGCAGCAGCAAAGAAGATTCCATAGTTTCTAGCATCAAAAATTTACAACCTTAATACAACAGTTAAAGAGAAGCTCGAAAAGAAAATATTTAACCATAAAGCTGGAAACCATTCGATATCTACTATTGGATCTAATAAAAAGTTAATTATAACATATTTAACATGCTATTTGTTGACTTTGTTCCATTATATTACCATATATATCTTTTTGAAATCTAAAATATTTTTACGATTTTAACCATGTGTTGTTGAAACCATATATCAATCTTAGCTAAAGTATAGTTTATGAGTCCGTCACCATCTAACGTATGAATTTTCAAAAATGTCAAATATGTTCATTTTTTCTGTAGATTCAGCCATAATTTCATGTAGTTATACTATTCAACTATTATTTAATATTTTTATCGATTTAAATATATGATGAGATGCTTAGTTCTCCTGGAAATCGATTTTTAATCGCAATTTTAACTTTCCAAAAAAATTCAAAAATAAAAATCCATCTCAATTTTCTAAGTTTTATAACTCGCCAAATCTCTAGCCAAATTTTTTTGGCCCGTATAAATATTGTTAGGCACTATATAGGGATGCTTATGGCATTCCAAACGGGAACCGCGGTTGGTTACCATGGATTTCCGTCACCGGTCACATTTTAAAGATTTTTAAAGCCTTATAAAAATATGCTTTGTAAATCATTTTTTGTAAATCGGCAAAAATTTGGTAATTTTCTTCAACTAATAAATCTGCGAATAGCATTTATAATACAAGAACAATCTTTTAAAATGCGTTTGATTCATTTTTGTATAATTTCATATAGGCACATATATTCTTCCGGGACTTTCCGTGATTTTACCGTAAAATCATTAGTTTACACCAATTTTTCCGTATTTTGAATAGTTTACTGCACTTTTTCCGTAAAATTGAGTTACGGGAATCCGCAAAATTTCCGGACCTCATTTTTCATAGAATATAATAATAATATTTGATAAAAAGATAATTATTTATATTTTTGATTTTTGAATTACGGAAAAAGTGAATTGTTAACTTGATTTTTTTATATGGTTAATTTTTCAAATGATATTATGAAGATCTAAAATATTAAAAGTAAAAAATTGAATTACGGAAAAAGTGAGGTCAAAAGTGAAATAAATTTGCAGAACAATTTTCATTGAAATAAGACATTGAGTATCACACTTTAGTGAATCAACATCTATAAGAATGAAGTGTTTTGAAGCTGAAATAATATTGAATAGAAATTAATTTTTTCTGAAATTTTGAATGAAATTATGGGAAATAAAAAAATTACTAAATATTGTATTCATACAAATATATTATTTTAAAGGAAAAATAGATGCTGATAGAAACGATGAAAAATTTTGAAAACTTTACAATTAATTTATGTTCGTTAACCACAGAGCTTGCAATCCAAAGCTCACGTTAGACTACAAGAGTCATGAAGTCTCATACTAAGGGATATCCAACATATATTTTAATAATCTAATGTTTGTGACAAATATTCAACATAAAATTAAGTTTTCGTTTCGTTACAAGGCATTCATACTTTGGAGATATCATATTTAATGTACAGAAAAGTTAATATTAAACAATACATGCTAAAGAATTAATAAATAAGATAATAAAATAAATTTATACGTAATTACTTTCATTTAATATGCTTTATGCTGTATAATATTGATTAAGAGGCATTAAAAGGTTCCATAGTCTGCTTTTATAGGCAAGATTTTTGATAAAAATTTAAAATTTTGAAAAATGATGAGAAAAGGAAAAAAAAGGTAAATGAGAGCAAGAGGAGGGAAAAAAAAGAAAAAGAAAAGAAAGGGAAGGGAAAAATAAAAGAAAGAAGGACATATAAAAATTTAGATGCGCATTCTTAATGCCGAGGCGGCTTGCCGCCGAGGCGCGATTTTTTTAGGCCTCTACGGTAACCCGGCAATGTTTTTTTAAATCTTGTACAGCCCTAGGGATGCTATTTATCTAGGGCTGTACAAGATTTAAAAAAACATTGCCGGGTTACCGTAGAGGCCTAAAAAAATCGCGCCTCGGCGGCAAGCCGCCTCGGCATTAAGAATGCGCATCTAAATTTTTATATGTCCTTCTTTCTTTTATTTTTCCCTTCCCTTCCTTTTCTTTTTCTTTTTTTCCCTCCTCTTGCTCTCATTTACCTTTTTTTTCCTTTTCTCATCATTTTTCAAAATTTAAAATTTTTATCAAAAATCTTGCCTATAAAAGCAGACTATGGAACCTTTTAATGCCTCTTAATCAATATTATACAGCATAAAGCATATTAAATGAAAGTAATTACGTATAAATTTATTTTATTATCTTATTTATTAATTCTTTAGCATGTATTGTTTAATATTAACTTTTCTGTACATTAAATATGATATCTCCAAAGTATGAATGCCTTGTAACGAAACGAAAACTTAATTTTATGTTGAATATTTGTCACAAACATTAGATTATTAAAATATATGTTGGATATCCCTTAGTATGAGACTTCATGACTCTTGTTGTCTAACGTGAGCTTTGGATTGCAAGCTTGCTACAGCACATAAGTATTCTGTGGTTAAAAAAACCACATGAGCTTTAAAAACGATAAAACCAAAAATAATTGTTATAATTTAAATGAAGAAGTAATTTAAAACGATTTTATTTATGATCAAATTTTATATATTTTTTTGGATCAAATCCATTTTAATAGAATTTATATACTATTCATCTATTAGTAAACACTACCGAAAAAAAAAAAAAAAAAAAAAAGGTATTGGGGCTTCCAGGGCTGCGCCCCTCTAGCCCCCTGAAGATATTTAGTATAAAATGCATTTTATATAAAATGAGGTTTTTTTGGGGTGTGGGGGCTTCCAGGCGCGTTGCGCCTTCTAGCCCCTAAAATTTTTTGAAAGTCGTTGCTGTTGACTTTTCGGTAGAGGACTCAAAATAGTTTAACTATGTCCGGACAAGTAAGAGTCTATCGTCGCTACAGTAAAGTTACGGGCGTTCCAAGAAGTATACTTTGAGAAGCCTTTTCTGTCACTTTTCAGGTAAAAACATTTTTATTATATATATAAAATGAATTTTACAAAACCACCGTTACCCTTCTTCGGAAATAAGAGTAGATGTAAAGATATTCTATTGAGAGAACTTAAGAAACTACCGAATGGTCTAACATTTGTAGACTTGTTCGGTGGAAGTTTCTATATATCCCATCTGTGCCATACCGTATTCCCAAACTCAAAGATTATATGCAATGACTTCGACAACTATATGAACCGTCTCAAACATATACCAGACACAAACAAAATATTGAGTGAGTTGAAAGAAAAGATACCTATAGGTAAGATGGAAAGTATACCATTAGATAAGAAAAATATTGTCAGAGAGGTTTTGAAAAAGGCAGAGTATATTGACTGGGATAGTATATCTTCTAGACTATTATATAGTGGTTCTATAAGAGTTCATGACATTGAAACACTTATGTCAAACGTTTTATATCTTAACTATACAAAGGTTTTCAAAGAGAACATAGAAAAATATACTGAGGGTATAGAGTTTGTGAGATGTCGTTGGACAGAGTTGTATGAAAAATATAAAAACAAGGAAAATGTTTTCTTTATAGTAGACCCGCCGTTCTTTAACACATACGATTTTCAATACCAAGCAGACTGGACTTTGAGAGACTCTTTAGAAACTTTAGACGTTTTACATAACCATCCATGCTTTTACTTTACATCCGATAAAAGTGGTTTGGAAAGTGTCATGAGATGGTTAGAGGACATACATGAGTATGAGTTTAGATACGATAAGATAGAATATGAGAGAGGTCCTATAAACCGGAGAAAGTGTCATAACAAAGAAATTTTATTGGTAAGTAAATGTGGTTTGAAATCGGATTGTTAGTTTTAGGTTTTTTCCATTGTGTCATTTACTTATTTGACGTGGCAGAAAGATATAGAGAATATGAAGATGAACCAATGTCTGCAAATGTTCAGCATATGTACTCGTAAGAGATATTTTTATCTAATATTAAAATGGACGCACAGAACTTAGCGAATGCACAGCAACCTGGACAACCAAACCCAGAGAATATTCCAAATGAAGTTAGAATACAAACTGCAATGGCAAACTATGGTCAAGTGCCAACAGATGTACAAATGCAAACTGCCATGTCAAATGACGCTGCGTTAGGCTTACCACCATGGTATGCAAATATGAGATGGAAAGAGTTTTATACAAACCCTGAAGTGGGATATAAACAACTCTATGCAGATGACGCGAACACAGGAGTTGACCCAGAGTATGTTTTCTACCAGAGGAGAAATAGAATGTATGAGCTCCAGTTAAAAAATGCTATGGAACTCAACAGGAAACGTAAGAGACTAGGTGGACATTAGATTTTTACATATAGTAAAATGGGTTTCTTTGGAAGAATAGGAAACTTCTTTCGAAATGTTGGAAGAGGTATATGGAATGGAATAAAATCTGTCGGAAGAGGAGTATGGAACGGTATCAAAAATATTGGTAAAAGAGTAGGTCAGTTTGTTGGTATTATACCTAAAGACCCTGAACCAGAAGAACAAGCTCCTGTTATACAACAGCCTGAACCTGCACCACAGTCTAGTTGGCAACCAAATCCAACACCTCAACCGTATTAAAATTATATTTTTACCGTTCGATAGTAGTTGTATATGAGACTAAGTTCTAAGTAAAACGCATGGTATAATGGAACTATTCTCTTTCTTCCAATGTTGTAAACCATACTTGAAAGTCTGAAATACTTCCTCGTGGTTCATATAGCTTTGTAGGTTTTTCGTAAAAGTCATTTGCCAAGCATAAAAAAAGAGTTTTGTGCACCAGAAAATGAAGCATGAACTATAATTAGCATCTGAGTCGAAAACATTTTCATATGTTCCATTAGGGTTTCGACTTCATAAAAGTTCGGGTGTACTGGATATTCTGCAGGCTGATTTAACATCCTCAAAAATCTATACCATGCCAAGTTGTTATATTTTGTAGAAATATAAACGTCTTCTCCAAGGTCTTCTATTTATTGATTTTTAACAGTTGCATTTTTCCTGTCATATAAAATATCGAGATGGTACTCTCCTTCGTCAATGTTAAACTGGTTTGCATATTCGAGATAGATATCGTTTATTTTTTCTTGAAAAGCTTGAAGAGTTGTTTCTAAGTTTACAAGCAAATTCACTTGTAAAAGTTTTCCCTGTTCAAATTTCTCATACGTACGTTTTTCTTTGTTATAGTATCGAACTTCAAAAGCGACCGTAAATGGGAAACCATGTATGGCTTCTGAAATGAACTTCATTCTACGAAAGCCAATAGCTTTTGTGACGGATGGGTCTCTTAGCCATCTTAATGGGTAGTCAAAACGATAGCCTTCATGCTTTACGGTCTCTGTCTCAAACTTTTGACCGACATTAGTAAAAAAGTTCATCTAATGGTTTAGTTGTAGCAACTCTTGAATTTTCTTTTTCTATTGGAAAGCATTTTTTATCTAGAATAAAAAATGTCGAAAGAAACAGCGTCTATGAGAGAAATACAACACAACCGACAACTCATTTTGCAAGCTCTAAATAAGAACACAACAAACTTTTCAAACTATTCTAAGATATCTGAGTCATGAAAGAAGGAAACTTAAAACTGACATTAAAACCCATTGACAGACGAGTTTCTATTTCAAGACAGTAAGAACCATACTGTTTGTATAAATCCAACAAAGGAACTTTAAACGAGAAACCTATAGATGAACTTCTTTGAAAGCAGATGTTGACAACAAAGCTGACAAAAGAGTATGTCATTGAAAAAAGTTCAAGAAGAACATGACAGAGCAGATGCAACATATGCAACAAAAGCAGATGTTGACAAACAAAGCTGAAAAGAGTATGTCATTGAAAAAGTTCAAGAAGAACATGACAGAGCAGATGCAACATATGCAACAAAAGAACATACTCATCCTGAACTAGCGGACAAAACATATGTTGACAATAAAATGTCAAGTGAAGTGACAAGAAGCTGACAAAGAATATTCTAAAAAAGACTCATACACATACCATTGCAATATTACAAACTTACAAGAAACCTTAAACAGGAAAAGTGACGTTGGACATACACATACCATTGCAAATATTACAAACTTACAAGAAACCTTAAACAGGAAAAAGTGACGTTGGACATACACATACCATTGCAAATATTACAAACTTACAAGAAACCTTAAACAGGAAAAGTGCCGTTGGACATACACATACCATTGCAAATATTGCAAACTTACAAGAAACATTAGAGACAAAAGCAGATAAAACATATGTCAATGAAATATACCAAAGTTTAGTTGGAACAACAAAAAATATTGAAACTATTGTTGGTGACTTTTCTATCTATGAAGAAAACAAATATTTTAGATGGGAGTTTGTACAGTCCTTAAGAAATGTATACGGTGTAAACTCATTCCGAAAAATAACAATGAAATGTATGTAAGCTATATAAAGAACGATGGTACACAAGTTAAAGTTCCATTAGACAACAACTGCTACTTAAACTTATATGGAGACGAACAAAAGAAATATTTAAGAGTTTATGAAATGGCAGATATGACATTGCCTGACCCAGCTCCAGCACCATATTATTATGACTATGGTGTTGACGTCAGAACACTACACGCAGACCCAAAAAAGCAAACATTATATTTAGATTTTTATAGATATAAAAGATATAATGCAATAGAAAAAACGAGAATAGTATACTATTATACAGATGACAGAAATAAATATTATAGTCAAGATTTTACCTACCCTGAAAACATAAGATTATATTATAAAAAATATTCCGACACAAACCAGAAGAAACCTGAAATAGTTGCACTATATTTTAAGTTCAAAAGAGACAATCCTATAATGTCTCATATGTTTGATTTAATGAACCCAGTAGGTTCTATTTATACATCTATGGAAGCAAGAGGTCCTCAAGTAATGTTTGGTGTTGGTGCATGGGAACAAATAGTCGACAGGTTTTTGTATTGTGCAAACTCTTCAAAGGAAACAGGTGGAAGTAAAACGATTTCAGGTGAAAACTTACCTGCACACAGTCACTACATAGATTTAAGTACATCTCAAGCAGGTTGGCATAAGCATAGATATTGGGATTGGTCAGGAATGACAAAAGGTAAAGGATATGATGTTAAAGACGACGTTAAGTTTGCTATAAATTGTTACTGGAGTGACACTCAGGGAGAAGGAAACCATACACATCGCGTTTCAGGGTATACACAAACAACGGGACAAAGTAAAGACTACATGCCACCTTACATGACAGTTTACGCATGGTATAGAATTGCTTAGTCGTCATGTTCCACTTCTTTAGCATATTCGTCAGGAGTTGTCTTATATTTGTTAGGAACTGTCTTTGAAAGTATACCACCTTGAACTTTGACAAGTTTGAAACGAGGTCTGACAATAGTAGTTTTATCTTCTGCTTGCAGTCTGTACATTTTGCCATGTTTGCCTAAAACTTCATAATATTCTCTTGTATACTTTCTTCTATTTTTACGAACACGAATGTGAGTACCTGTCGAGTTCCCATTGTTGTCATAGTCAATAGTATTTTCATATGGGTCGCGTTTAGGTATTTCTATTTTTACTTTGTCACCTTTCTTAAGTTTGAAGCCTGGCATTCTTTCTTGTTTGTCTCTTTTGACTAAACTATTAAATATATAGTCTTTCTCTAAGTCAGGGTTGTTTTTCATTTCTTCGGGGGAGTGGTTTCCCAAACCTTTTTGTTTACGGGTATTGTAAATATTTAAAACTTGTCTCATCTTTGCCATGGAGAAATGTCTATACTTGTCGTCATATGACATTTCATCTACCTCACCACCTTGTGGTTGATTTAAGTCTCTTAAGATTTTTATACAACTGTCAATGACACCAAGAGCAGAATGGTTTTGGTCGACAATGAAATATTGGTTTACATTTTTTGAACGCAGATAGTTTTTAATATCGTCTGATTTGAAAGAACTTTCACAGTCAGATGTCAGTTTTGTTGGATGGTATTTGTCAACGAATATTGTCAAAGCAGTTTTCACATCTAAAATATTTTTGGACTGTAATGGTATGGCTTCACAGTATCTTGTGTTTTGACCAACAAATATTAGCCAGTATGGTGGTCCATCTTCTCTATACCTCGGAATGTTTTCCAAGATATCCATAAACCAAGCATTTGGTGTTGAACTAAAGATTTTTACCATGAGTGCTTTCTTTGTTGCTTTAGAAACATACGGGTCCTTGTTTGAATTCGTCATTTTTAACCCATAAGAAATGGGTTTATTTGGCGCATTAGCAGGAGTCGCATCTAGATTTTTACCCGCAGTGGGAACACTAGCCAGAGGTGCATTTGGAATTGGAAGGAAGATTTTGAGTACATTAGGTATACTGAAAGAGAAAGCGCAACCTATTATACAAACTGTACAGAAAGGTTGGGAGGTAGCACGAGATGCAGCAAATCTTATTCCAAATCCTGAAACAAGAGGAAAAGTTCAAGGATGGATGGACAATGTAGGAAGACAAGCAGGAAATTACTATAACAAAGCAAATGACTACTATAACCAAGCAGGACACTACATGGACCAAGGTGAAAGATTCTTTAACAGAGGATATAACCATGCACAACAGTGGGTAAACAACAACCAACCTCAACCGCCTCAAACGTGGGGAATGTAAAATTTTTTCTGAGATGAAATGAACAATACAGCATTGAGACAAATGGGCTCAAGATGGATTTGTCGGCTTCCAGCAGTTACACAACCACGTGTTTGTCAAGTTCTTCCTATACCTCAGGAAGTTTTAGACCGACTTAAAAAACCTCAACAACCAGTTGAAAACAAACCAAACTAAAATTTTTTACTGAGATGAAATGACCGAAGAAGTTGAAACGGTAGATTTGACACCACAAACAAAAAGTTCAGAACCATTGTCAAAACCTGTCAAAGAACTTACAGATGAAGAGAAAAATTCAATAATAGAAAGTGTGAGGTCTGGAAATACAAACCCTAACTACAAAGTCACTTTTCATAGAAATGGAACGGCTAGTATCTCAAAAAAGAAACAGACTCTCACAAATAAAATATTGAAGTCTGAAGGAGCTTTCGAGACAACAGATGGAAAAGTTTACTTCACTGACCAACAGTTCATTATAGAACATCTCATTGACTTAGAGTCGAAATATTCTAAACTTTACAACAAACACAAAAAGTTGAAAGGAAAACAGAAACAGATGGCATATGATATTTATGAAGATACTAACGACACAACTGTTCCAGCAAGTGAGGTAAAGTCAGCAGAACCGAAAAGTGACGAAAAACCGATAGAAGAAGAGAAACCAAAAACTGAAGATAAACCAAAACCAAAGTTTAGTCTCCAGACTAAACCAAGTCAACCTTCATTAGCTGGTATGGGTTGGCGTCAAAGACTTTTGGCAGCGGGTGGTTACGTAAAGTAAAGAAAAAACATTTTTTTATTTTTATAAAAATGCCCCCGTATAGAATGGATAGAAAATCTGCTAGAGTAAAAGCAGAGTTAGAAAGATATGGTTGGAGAGTTTCAAAGAAGTTTAAATATAGGAAGGGAAAGCCAATAAAAGTCTATGACAAACTGGCTGGTCTGACCTATGAAATGGACCTGGAAACAGCACGCACAAATTATCCAAACAGACTTGAGAGGTTAGAAGAAGAACGTCTTATGGACATGCCTTTCAATGTTACTGAGCCACAGGTTGAAGGACACGACGGCTTTGCCAGATTCTACTGGAAACATGACGAACAATTGCATCCTTTGAGAAGGAAAAAAGGAAAAGGTGAAGACGCACATGCTCCCATGGAAAGAACAAGATATGCATATGAAAAATACCGCGAAGTTAGAAGTAAAATTACTTCTGGTCGAACCTTTACAGTAAACTTTGAAGAAGGAAAGAACAAAGAAGGCTTCATGGGAGTACTTGCTGCCATACAAGACGGAAATAAGAAAGGATACAATCTCAGACTAACCGTAACAGATTTAGATGGTCATATATACTACTCACATGGCAATGAACAAACAGCCGCACAACTTCTTGACGCTTTCAAGACTACAAAGAGAGAACAAATGTTTGACTCCGACTCAGATATTTTGAACGCAATTGAAGGAATTGCAAGCGTGAAGTTTGAATGGTACCAACCCAACCCTCAAGCAGTCAGACAACATGCTGGGTATTTCCCGTTCAGAAATAAGTCTGACATTGACTTAACAAGGTATGGAATTTACAATTCAATTGAAAAAATTGTCAATGAACCTTGTATTCTTACATGTCTCAGGAACTCTGGTCTTGTTACAGATGAGAAGATGAAGTATCTTGAGTCATGTGTGAAGACAAGGTACATTCTCAGAGGTCAATTGTCAAAAGTTGCACCGTTGGCAAATGTGAATATCCGAGTCAACATACCGACTGAGAAAGGTTCTTCGCACGATGACTATGTTGTTGACTTCAAATTACCATGGTTGAAGATTGTACTTGTCCACAACCACTTCATGTTGAACGAAAGTCTTACAAACCCATTGTTCGGAAAAGGTAAGTGCAACATTGTCAGAGCTGTTAACATTCTTTTCGAGAAAGGCTTGTTGGAACCAATTCCAGATGACAAGCTGACAGAAACTTTTGTACCAAAAGATGAAACAAACTTTCCATTGTTGGTAAGACCAAAAGTTGTTCCAGACAAAGTTATAGCACAAAAGAAGTACACAGCTCCAAAAGGAGTTGGATTGTTCGGATACCAACCTGAACCAGAAGAACTTCCAATGAGGTTGCAAGAACTTCAAGATGCTATAAACAAACTTCCATTGAGACATCCAATCGACGTCAAATTGTATTGGAGAGCATCAGAGTTAGGTCAGAAGGTTTTATATGAAACAGGTTGCTTCGACGATGTTTATGAGATAACAGGAGAAGTTTCTCAGAAGATAAGAGACTCACTTGAATTTCCACGAACCGGACCCATTGGTTGCGACAAGTTCGACTCATACGAAAAAATATACTATGTCGACCTTAACGCTGCATACATGAGGTTCGTCCAATATATTCCGACTGGAATTCCAAACGAAGATGGTGAGTTCCCGGGAAGGAACTATACAGTTGGAAAGGTCATACAACAACTCTATGATATTAGGAAAGCTTCAAACCCCAAACTTGCAATGACACTCAAATTGCTTATGAATTCGACATGGGGGTATTCCATTAAAAAACCTCAAAAGATGAAGAGTAAACACTATGAGAAGGTCGACAACTTTGTTGAAAGGTTCTCCCCTTTTGTTTTGAAGTACGAGTTCACCGAAGGTCAAGGTGGCTTAGTAACCACAGTAAAACCTATTGTCGAACATTGGTCTTATCCTCAGTTCGCAAAGGCAGTCCTTGACAACTACAACAAATTTTTCTCCGATGTTAAATCGAAAGTGAAGGTATACTATGAGAACATCGATGCACTCATGACGAACGAAGAAGGGTATAACAAACTCATTGAAATGGGTTTAGTCGGTGAGAAGATGGGCCTTTTTAAGCTAGACAAGGTATTTTCCGAAGTTCATGTAATATCGAAAAGGAAGTACTGGGCCATACTTGAAGACGGGACAGAAATAAAACATTGCATGAAATAAAACATTGCATGAAATAGTAAAACATTTTTTAAAACATTTTTTAAAAAAATATTTTTTTTATTTTATTTGAAATGTACGCTGAGTTTGTTGGAAAGGACCGTTGGGAAACTTGTTTGTTAGATGAGAAATATGAAATTCACTGTTGTGAGTCATTTGAAGTCAGAAACAAAAAGACAAAAAGAGTTTTAAGCGAATGGGAGCAAAATAACGGATATGCTAGGATGAGGATTGGTGGAAAACACTATTTTAAACATGTTGTCATTGCAACTCATTTTATACCGAACCCTAACAATTTACCTTTTGTAGACCATATAAACCGTATAAGAAACGACAATAGACTTGAAAACTTACGTTGGGTTACTTGTTCTGAAAACAGTAAGAACAAAAGCAAATTTGGAGATATAGTATTCGAATTTGTCGACGAACTAGAAGATGAAGCAATTGAAATTACAGACTATGGTAAGCATACGCTTGAGTTTTACTACTATAGCGAAGAACAAGACTCTTTCTACTTTTATACCGGCGTAAACTATAGAAAATTACAAGTATATTTTACTAAGGCAGGCTATGCTTATGTAAGCACTAGAGATACAGATGGAAAACACGTTCCAATACTTCTTAACAAATTCAAGAAGCTATATGGCATACCATTTTAAAACGTTTTTAAAACAGTATATTTTTATTTTATTTGAAATGTACGTTGGGAAACTTGTTTGTTAGATGAAGAAGTCTTGACAAAACATAGACAAGAAAGTTCATGAGAAAACATTGACGATGAAAGTCTTGACAAAACATAGACAAGAAAGTTCATGAGAAAACATTGACGATGAAAGTCTTGACAAAACATAGACAAGAAAGTTCATGAGAAATTAGATGAGAAATATGAAATGGCATACCATTTTAAAACATTTTTTAAAACAGTATATTTTTACATATATAAAATGCTTCAGGTTGAAAAACAAAGAACAAAAGTAGCAGATACAAAACCGTTAGACTATATCTTTACAAACGCTGGTAGGAATATTTCAGATGAAGAAATTTTATCCGGAGCTTATCGGTTTGACTATCCAGTTCGTTGGCTTCAAAGTCCTTCAGATGCAAAGGCAATAGGATTTAGAAGAGTTTTGTTTTCAAATAGAACTAACGCGTTTATGTTCGCAGTATATTTTCATGGCCAGTATAAAGGTTCTGATGGTCTAATAGAAAAATTTGATGAAATGAAAATCTTTACAATTCGTTCAGACGAAAGTCTTGAAAAAACTCTAAATGACTTTCAAACTCAAATAAACAAATACTACTGGGAATTTCAAGAAAAATACCACTCTTTACTAAATGGAACATACTATCTGAAGCTAGAATACGACAAGATGAACTCCACAGTTTCATTTCAAAAGATTGAAATTAACCCTCCAAGAGATACAGAGTTTTTATCTTGGGGGGTGGACAGGCGTTCTTGGGCACAATTTCTTCGGTTACTAAACCAGAACGAACCACTACCACCTGACGGTCCATTTAAATTTATACTTCCACCAGCAGATTTGACAGTTTATAGAAACGTGTTCGACCCTCAAAATGTCATGTGTCATGCAAGTTTCAGTTCAAGCAACAACAGTTTTCTTTGTATCGGTAAGGACTTTTATGACTTTGCTTCTAAATTCTACGAACCACCTAGTAACAGTTTCTCTGACTTTCAAGTCTGGTTCACAACAAACGGTGTGCAGCATATTATTCCATTGTACTATGACTTTTATCTCGAATTGTCTTTCATATACAACTACGGAAAAGTGCTGAAAAAGTACTGAAAAATATATTTTAGGCGAACCAGGTCCCTCGGTCCCTCGGTCCCTCGGTCAACTAACATCTTTTTGAAAATGGTGACAACATGACATTTTGACAACAACACAGGAAATAAAAATATATTTTAGTTTTTTTAAAAAAATATTTTTTATTTTATTGTAAGAACATGTCAGCAACAACTTCACCAAACTCTTTAGTCATGAACCCAACTTCAATGTTAGTAGAGATGAAAAGCTTCATTCCTTCTTCATATACTTTCGAAACAGAAATCCAGAAGATAAAGCAAGAACTTCTCCAAGGAGATTTAGACTGTAGTGCGAAAGATGAAACAAATGAACAGTATCTTTATGAAATGCAGGACCTGGTGGAACATCTACCTAAACTTCCTGAAATACAACAACAAAAGCTTACTATTCCAGAATTCGATGAAATAGAAGTGAAACCAACTGACTCAGTAGAAATAAAGAAGTTCATACGAAAGGTAAACTATGAGTTTCTTGGATTTCATTGCAACCACAAAGACTGCGATATGGTATATTTCATTGACATATACAAATCTGAAGAGTTTAAGACCTACGACAACTTTGTTTCGTTAGTTGCAAAATGTGTATGGCAGATAAGAGATAAAGATAGAAGAGGTAAAGTATGGAACGAACAGATAAAACCAGCAACTTTTGAGTTAAAGAAAACCATCTACGCCTTACTTTTTTTAGCAGGACAAATTTCAGAATATAATGCAAAAATGAACCCACAATGTTCAAAATGTAAAGCAGCAATGAAGAAATATAACTACTCCGTCAAAGAGATAGAACGTATGCGAAAAGACTATACTGACTTAAAGAAAGAAGCAGAGAAACCAGCAGAAGATAAAATGGACATGTTGACATTTCTGAACAAAAACTATCCAACTGCTAACGATTTCCTTCTATCTGATGTCAAGAAGAAATATAAAGAAACTTTCGGTATCGTTAAAACTTTTGATATCCTTCGTGAAGAAATAGAAGCTACAAAACTGTTTAAAGTCATGAACCATCACAACATATACCATGTAAAACGCTTGTGAAAAAGAGGTAGCACCTAAAATATATTTTTGCCTGATTTACACTCATTGACGATGAAATCGTGAAAAAACATATACGAAGAAGTCTATTTCCTGGACTGTTGTCAAAATGTCATGTTGTCACACTTTTTCAGAGAAGTTCATTTGACCGAGGGACCGAGGGACCGAGGGACCTGGTTAGATCTAAAATATATTTTGGCTGAAAAAAATGACCAAATTTCATGATATAACTGTATTTTTTGACGAAGTGAACTTTGACACTTCGTAAAAAAAAATCCCTGAAATCGTAAAAAAATGACCAAATTTCATGATATAACTGTATTTTTTTGACGAAGAGAACTTTTGCACTTCGTAAAAAAAATCCCTGAAATCGTGAAAAAATGACCAAATTTCATGAATTTCCTCATATGTTTGCTACCCTAGGAAAATCGAGGATAGAGATTCCGTACGAAAATCGTAAAAAAAACTCATGAAAATCGTGAAAAATTGCGAGTACGTTAAAAATCTTACTCGCCTAAAACTCATGAAAATCGTGAAAAAATGCGAGCAGGTAAAAAACCCTGGTCGCCTAAAACACATGAAAATCGTAAAAAAACTCTATGAAAATCGTGAAATTTCTCTAGACCGACTTTTTCCGGCCTAGCCTAAAACTCATGAAAATCGTAAAAAAAACTCTATGAAATCATATCTTTTATACAAGATAGAAAAAATAAAATTAACGCTAGTTTTTTTAAAATATTTTTTTTTATTTTGTATGTAAGAACAGGAAATGACAAGCACTGAGTTTGAAACAGTTAAAAAGATAGACAATGAGACCAAAATAGTTAGAATAGGTGATTTAAACGTAAGATACTCAAAGAAATACAACAAATATTCTTTGTCAGACATTATATCTCCATCTGGAAAGAAAGCACACGACTGGGTTAGAATTGCTTCTACTCAGAAAATTTTGACAAGAAATCCTGAGCTTATGATATCGGTAAGATTCTATGGAACTACAGCATATCTCATCGACAAAAGTCTTATACCACTAGTTTTGTTCTGGATTGACCCAGTTGTTGGATATAATTTCATAACATATGGTTCATTCGATACTGAACGTTGCAGTGAGGGCTTACTTTACATCGTTCAGAAACCGAAGGACTTCAATACAAAGAGATATAAGATAGGAAGAACATTTAATATAACTCAAAGATATGACAGTATAGTCAATAGAGTCAAGGTTGCGTTTGTTAACGATATGAGAGCTGCTGAAACAGAACTACTTGAAAAGTTTGAGAAAATGTATGGTGCTCCCACGAAAGGTAAAGAAACGTTTGAAGTAGATGAGATCGACAAAGCTATAAAATTATTTGACGAAGTTGCTGAAAAATACATGTAAAGCGTTTATTTTTGGTCTTTTATACAAGATAGAAAATAACGCTAGTTTTTTATAAAATATTTTTTTTATTTTGTATGTAAAGACAGATATGACAACAACAGAGAACACAACAACTGCTATCGTTCATGAAGCCATAAGTGAAGAATACGAGTACATACAGTTTAACAAACAGTTACGTCTCATTCGTTCAGTCAAAGATGACATGTACCAAATGCAAAGTATTTTGACGGCTTGTTTTGCTCCAGATACTAAACACGCAGACGACTGGTTCAAAAACCAAAGCACACAAGAACTTTTGAGTGAAATTTCTCTAGACCGACTTTTTTCGGCCTTGCATAAAACACATGAAAATCGTAAAAATTTGCCAATAAATTTAAGAGGTTGGTATGTACATAGACTTCTTGTAAATGCTGTTGCAATGTGGGCTTCGCCTCGTTATGCTTGGTATATTTACAAACTTCTTGACGAAATTCATAGACAAGAACGTGAAGAGATGGAAAAGAAACTTCAAGCAAAAGATGAAGTCATTGAATCCAAAGACAAAAACATACAGAAAAGAATACCACGTTCGGTACCAAAAGGAAAGGAAAAGAACTATAAGTATATGATTTACACTGAAGAGATGGAAAATGAAGAAGACAGAGATATGGTTATGTTGCATTTAGTCAGAAGAAACAACAAAAGCTTTTACGACCTTGCTAAGATTTACAAATCTGACAGAAATTGGTTCTATCGCGAAAACTTACCGATTTCAATGACACCGAATGAAGATGTGAAACAGATAGTTCAAGATACTTTACCTCAAACACACTATGATATGAAAGGTTGTACAATACTTACATTCAAAGAAGATTTGCCGCTACTGAAGGAAAAGATAACAGAGTATTTTGACAACTTCAAAGAGGAAGAGTAAATGAACCATTTATTTTTCAAGCTTGACACCAAAGATGGCTCAGGTAGCTCTATAAGGTAAATTGCCTCATCTGCTGGGTCTATGTCGGTCATTGTTTCAAGACAAGTCTTTTACTTTTTCAAGACAAGTCTTTTACTTTTTCAAGACAAGTCTTTTACTTTTTCAAGACAAGTCTTTTACTTTTTCAAGACAAGTCTTTTACTTTTTCAAGACAAGACCCGTTATTTTTCAAGAAATTTTTTGGTGTAAAGTTCTCAAATTTGAGAACAGTGGTCTTGATTGAAGACGATACCCGTACTTTTTCAAGACAAGTCTTTTACTTTTTCAAGACAAGTCTTTTACTTTTTCAAGACAAGTCTTTTACTTTTTCAAGACAAGTCTTTTACTTTTTCAAGACAAGTCTTTTATTGTTTCAAGACAAGTCTTTTACTTTTTCAAGACAAGTCTTTTATTGTTTCAAGACAATGTCCGACGTACCACCAACCGAGCCCATATCCCAACCAGAAGAACCGACAGCCCCAGCACCACAAGCAGACTAAGACAAACACTTACATTTTTTACGCTTGACTTTTTACAATTTGAACTTTGTTCGCGTAGATGTGAATTCTGAAAGAAGTATGAGGGTCTTGTATGACTTTGTACTTCTCCCATAGTTCATGTCTGTCAAACTTACCTGCCATGGACTCTTTCATAAGTTCCATGAAATCGTCTTCGGACAATCCGGGGAAAAGTATGATATCAGTAAGTATTCTCTTTACATCCTTACTTAAACTCTTGGCTGTCTGTACACAAATGACAACTGAGATGTTAAAGTGTCTGAGCTTCTTAAGAATTCGACACATGTCTTGTTCTCTGTTCTTTAACAAAGGATGAGAAGCAAAGTCATCTAAGATAAGAAGACATCTGTGAGGGTAAGTCTTCCAATCGTAAGATTGCAATTTCTTCGAAATGTATTCTATCTCTTTCTGTTTGTTTCGGAAGTGTTTCTTCTCTAATATTCTCTGCATTTCCTCATTTGGGTCTTTAAACTTAGAATTGACATACTCATTTATAGCATTGTACTTCAAAACTCTTCTTTGGTACTTCTTTATCCAATCTAACAACTCAGAGTCTTTTATACATACTAACTTAGACTTTTTTATAATATCTTTGAACGAATTGACGGTTTGGTCAAATTGACCCGAAGTACTACAAATGACAACTAACTCATAGAATGGGTTCTTCTCATCTAGTTCTTGTTGTTGTGCAGCCATTTTAAGATAAGTGAAAGTCTTACCCGACCCAGGCGGTGCAATTAGACCTGTTATACCATTCTGAGCAAATAGGAACTTGTCATGTATGGGTTTTATCTGAGCATTTTCCAACTTCCTCTTGTTCTTATTTAAAACATTCTCAAATTTTTTGTCAATGTCAGCAAACTTTTTTTCTAACATATTTTTAGAAAAATTAAAATTTTTATCTTTTAGGAAATGTCTAGCGATTTCGCTATCTATATTCGAGACAAGCTTTTCGACAGCAAAACATCTGTCGACCATAAAATCTTACATAGTGTAAACAAGAAAGGTGAATTTGTTCTAAAGTTCTGTTTCTGGGAATATGACAAGAACCATAAAACATTAAGCAGAGCAGTCTTAAAATTTGTCAATGACAGACTTGTTGACAGAGATGACGCCTCTTGGAGAGATGAAGTCCAACAAAACTTCTTAGAATGCAAAGAAGACACATGCGCTGTTCTTGAAAATGAAATAGAAAACAGAATAGAAGAGCTATTAAATGACAAAGCACTTTTACAAAAATATGGTTCTGAGAAGTTTGACATAACTCCACCAGAAAAGAAGAAGAGAGAAAGGAAAGAAAAGAAAGTAGAAGAAGAGAAGAAAGAACCAGAGCCAGAGAAAAAGAAATTTGACATGTAAAAATAAAATTTTATTTTTAGAACATTTCTGGGTCAATGTCAATGTTCTCTTCCTCTTTAGGAGCAAACACTGGCTTAGACTCTAAAATCTTTTTACCCAATTTACCTTGAACTTCAACTATCTTAGACTCATAATATTCATAGTCGTCTGCTTTCTTTGGTTCATAAGGTATAACAAGTTTGTATGCTTTGCCTTCTTTAAGGTTTGAAAACCTTCTGTCAAAACTTTCTTTGACTGTTAACAAACCTTCTATGTCTAAGTCTTCAAATTTCGCACCATTTTTAGTCACAATAGCAAACTTAACTGGTTCGATGTTCCAAACTTTGTCAAATGTAGACTTTTCAAAATGGTAGAAGTAAACATTCAAATATGTGAATGGGTCTAGTTCTTCTTTAAGTCCTGACATGTACTTGTTGACTGAGATGAATTTCGTCATCTTTTCTATCGGATAAAAAAAATATTTTTTTTTAAAAACGTTTTAAAATGGTATGCCATATGAAACAATAAGAATTACCGAAAAAGTGACAAAACATCAAAAACAGGGAGGGGGTCTCAATTTTTATTACTTATATTATTTTACAATATTTATATAAATACTCTTTATAATATATTTTACTATAAAATTATACCTCAAATTCAAATATTTAAAATATTATTTACATAATTATCTCAAAATTATATTTTTATATATTATTTTTCATATGTATAAATCATATAATCTATATCTATGCAAATCTCATCTAAAATTTTTTGAAACAAACCGCTACCATTTTATAATGGTCCATCTTAAATTCATCATAAATTCTGGTACATGTTAGTACCAGAGTCTTCAAATCTCAAACACTCTGGTACCAACATGTACCAGACGCGAGTTTCCAATGCCCTCGTACGATTTTCTATTAAGATCTTCTTGAATGAGAAGGTCTTCATAGAAACTCGTACGAGGGCTTCTCTTTTAAATACTCTGGTACCTGCTGGTATCAGAGTCGACTTTACAGCCCTTTCCCCAATTTTGAAGCTGGGGAAAGTTTTCAAGCAATGAAAGGGAAGCTCTCGCTATGAGGTGAAAATCTAGAATTTTTACCTCATAGCGAGTAATCCTTTGTTAATTGCTTGAAAACTTTCTTCAAATTATCAAAATTTCGAGGAAAGTTTCCTTGCTTCAAAGTAGAGATGGAGCCCTTTGAGCCACTGCATATAGGTCAGTGACTCAAAATACTCCATCTCTACTAGAAATCGCCAAAATTTGGGTCGCAATCTTTGAAATGCGACGCAAGTTTTGGCAATTTCGCGAGGGACTTGCTCCATTTGGTGCATAGATTCACACTCTATGCACCAGATGGAACAATTCTTTCGCTGACAGCGGGAAACTTTGTCTGAATAGTTTAACATTCAGACAAAGTTTTCCGCTGTCAGAGAGGGAATGGAAGGGTAAGAGGTATATATTCATAATGTATACCTCTTACTCTTCCATTCCCTCAAGAAAGTTCAAAAACTTGGGTGCAATCAGAACTGATTGCACCCAAGTTTTTGAACTTTATATAAGGAATTGTTGGCTATGATGTACTGATCATGAATCAGTACATCATAGCCAACAATTCCTTCGCAAACAGTGGGAAACTTTGTCTGAATAGTTTAACATTCAGACAAAGTTTCCCGCTGTCAGGGAGGGAATTAGAGGGTGGGAGATATATAGATAGACTATAAATCTCTCACCCTTTAATTCCCTCAAGAAAGTTCAAAAACTTGGGTGCAATCAGTTCTGATTGCACCCAAGTTTTTGAATTTTGTATAAGGAATTGTTGGCTATGATGTGGATAGCCGCTGCCAGACCAAATGAATTAACCGTTGTGAATAACGTTTCTGAATCTTTATTTAAAAAGATAAAATATCACGATTTTGGCTGCGTTAAAAATCAAAGAATTGATGTTTTTGTCAAAAATCTTTTAGAAGAAGTTGCACCCAATTACTTTTATCGTATTAAAAACGATTTACTTCAAACAGGTTTTATTCCTTCAATTAGAATTCGCGAGCCTCGATTGACAGATTATAAAACAAAATTGAAAAGAGAAGTTCAATCACGTTTATACCAAGTATTAAATTTTGTTCAGAATCAAGAAGCCAATTTGAATCCATTAAGATTTTTATTGGAAAATGCTGAAGAAAAACTTTCTCAAATAAATGAGAAGATACAAAATTCAATTACATATTTAAGATCGTTTGAAATTCCAAATGAATTGTTAGATACGTATATGTTAGAAATTAATGAATTTTGTTATAATTCTCCAGATTATATTTTAGAACATTTCGAAGAATTTTTAGAGGATTTCAAAGAAAAGAATAATTTAATAGACTAAAAAATTTATTATTTTTATTTATTGTGAATTTTAAATTGTCACTTTTTAAGTGTTACTCCCTATTGAAAGTGTCACTTTTTGGGTGTCACTTTTTCGGAAATTCTTATATACTCACTGAGATGAATTTCGTCATCTTTTCTATCGGATAAAAAAAATATTTTTTTTTAAAAACGTTTTAAAATGGTATGCCATATAGCTTCTTGAATTTGTTAAGAAGTATTGGAACGTGTTTTCCATCTGTATCTCTAGTGCTTACATAAGCATAGCCTGCCTTAGTAAAATATACTTGTAATTTTCTATAGTTTACGCCGGTATAAAAGTAGAAAGAGTCTTGTTCTTCGCTATAGTAGTAAAACTCAAACGTATGCTTACCATAGTCTGTAATTTCAATTGTTTCATCTTCTAGTTCGTCGACAAATTCGAATACTATATCTCCAAATTTGCCTTTGTTCTTATTGTTTTCAGAACGAGTAACCCAACGTAAATTTTCAAGTCTATTGTCATTTCTTATATGGTTTATATGGTCTACAAAAGGTAAATTGTTAGAGTTCGGTATAAAATGAGTTGCAATGACAACATGTTTTAAATAGTTTTTCCCACCCATCTTCATCATAGCATATCCGTCATTTCCCTCCCATCCGCTTAAAACTCTTTTTGTCTCTTTGTTTCTGACTTCAAATGACTCACAACAGTGAATTTCATATTTCTCATCTAACAAACAAGTTTCCCAACGGTCCTTTCCAACAAACTCAGCGTACATTTCAAATAAAATAAAAAAATATTTTTTTTTTAAAATTTACTCAGAAAAATTTTTCTTTGTATATACACCATTCTGTACGTCTAAAAGATTTTTGACATTTGCCAAGAATGTTCGTTTAGACGCTGCCATATAACCATACTCTTGACAATACTGTTTATACGAATCGTACAATGACCTTTCATCTAAACACTCAAAGTTAGTCTCATCTATAAACAGTTCATATACACTCTTGTTTGCTTCTAACAATGTTTGTCTCTCTTCGGTATGTGGAATTTGTCTTGGATTGAACTTAGAAATATCTAATGTCATGAAATATGAGAAACAAGTGGTTGTAAAAGTTAGGTGTCAAAGTTTCTGCTAAGTCGTCAAAATATTCTGTATCTTGCATATGAGCTTCTGACGTTCTGACAACTACATATCTTCTGTCAGAACTTTCTAACTTCATCGGAACGGCGTTGTTTGAAACCATGATGAAATTTGCAACATTTTCACAAACTCTTTGGTCTTTATATTTTCTTTCAACAACTCCAACTTTGTCTGTTATAAGACTCTTCAAAGCATCTGAGTTCAAAACTTTTGTTGTATCTATACTTTGAAGTTCGTTACATACTATAAGTTTCATATTCTCTATTGAAGAGTTAAATTTACCGCAGATGTTTTCTAAGTTTGTCATATTCGGGTTCGAATAGCCCTCTAAAGTTTGCATAAGATATCTGTAAAGAAAGTGTTCTTACCAGTTCCTTGTTTTCCAATTACAATGAGAGCAGTTTCATTTTTAGCACTTGGATGTTGTAAGATGTTTGCAAACCAACATAAGATATACTCATAGACTCTTTCGTTTCATTGCATATAATTTCTTTGACATGGTCTAACCAAGCTTCTATAACATTTTCTTTCCATTCTACTTGTTCGTATTTATATCCAGTGAAGATAGAATAGAAGTTTGGAGAAGGTGTATAGAACTTTATACCACGAACTGAAAAATCTTCTAACTTTGACAATAAGATATCCCAAGCATCTAACATCTTCATACCAACTTGTACGACTTTTATTTTCTTAAGTTTCTGTTTACATTCTTGTTCTGAAACTATTGTCGCTTTAGGTTTGTTAAAGACTACATCCCATTCTTTCATGACATAACATTCTGGGGCAGAGTCGACATAAATGACTAAACGTTTCAAATTCTCGACTGCTTTGTTATAGTCTCGAAATGGACACATATTTCTGAACGCTTGGAAGTCATAAAAATCTGAAACGTCTATTCTGTACATTTTTTTATAAAAATAAAAAAAAAATATTTTTTTTATTCTTGAGCTATTTGTTGTTCTTGAGCTATTTGTTGTTCTTGAGCTATTTGTTGCATTTGTTGTTCTTGAGCTATTTGTTGTTGAAGTTGTTCTTGTAGTACAATACTTTCACCAGTTGCATCTTCCAATTCGAAACTTTCTGCCGTCATTGACAAATACATAGGACATAAAAGTTTTACAGGAACAAAGTTTGCGTCAACTAAGGTTAAGTTTATGTTTGCCAAAGTGTTTGAGTTCACTAAAGCTGAAAACTCTGCATTCGAATGAACAATAGGCAAACCAGCAGAGAAAGTGTTGTTTATACGCATGAGTATCTTTTGGTCATAGTAGTTTCTGTCGACATTCGAATAGCACTTTGAACCTAAGTTTGAAACAATATATAAGATTGGTGTACTTAAAGTCAATGGAACAGACATTCCTTGTATGACACCTTTTCCTGTTATAGGAAACTGTTGGTAGTAAAAACCAGATATAAGTTTTGTATTATCTCATATCGTTTATACTAAACTCAGTCGGACATCCAAACATAATGAAACCTGCTCTAGTTGCAGCACATGTTACATCCGTCCTTAAAGTATTAAATAAGTCAACAAAACCTGTTGGTGGTATATCTGAGTAAGTATCTTCAAAGGAGTATTTTTTACCATTCACAACAACAAAGTCTTCTGGTGTCAAAAGAGCAAAACAGGCTTTAGTCGTCATCGTGTTTAAGGTCAGTTTACAATATCGTCCTTGAGGACTTTGTAAGTTTGTTGTTATAGAATTATATGACTCAGGGTTTTTAGTCGTAATAGTATAAACCACTATGTCTTCTGCCATTTTTACTTAGCAAGTAAATTTTAATGAAATGTTGTGGTCGTCAAATATTTTTATGACGTCTGGGAAACTATATTTTAAGTTCAACGTTTCACCTCCTTTCATAACGTATATCTTGTCAATGACATTATATGAAACACCACAGCAAGCAATGTCGGGTTCTATTTCTTTGATGTTTATATCGTCTGCCTCTGTCAAAAGTTTCAATAGTTCTTTCAAAATTTCATGAGGTGCGATGACATATGAGTTCACTTTTACAGGGTTGTGCTCAACCAAGTTTAACATTATACCCAAAGCTTGACAAATCTTCTCCTGAGTTTTAAGTTTGTCTTTCAGTTGCTTGTAGTCGTTTCGAATATCTGCAACAGAACTTAAGTCTCTGCTAACTTCAGGATATGTTGGTTGTTCTTTTACAGGAACTATTGTTATACCATCTTCGTCTTCGTATGGTTTCCCCACTTCAACATCTCTGTCTTTGACATTGACAACAACACTTTGACTGTTTGTTTGAGTTGGTGAATTTAACTTCACATCTGCCATCGCCATTAAACCTTTTGAAACACTTACGCTTCTATTTTTCGGAAATGACATTTTACTGAGAATAAAAATATGGACGTATTTGAGTATCTCTTCGAATTGAAGCAGAACAAAGTTTACACACACAAACAATACAAGTTCATTGACAGAGTAGTTCTTTACACAAACAATGGAAAATGTTATAGAATAGCAGTCTTTGCTGAACCAAAATATTTTCATAAGCAAAGAAGTTGGTATAACCGAGATGGTGAAAGTTCTTGAAGCAGACAAAAATATAACAACAAAACTGACCGATATTTCTAAAGGAAAGTTTTTAATACAATATTATATCAAAACTGGCGTACTGTCAATATTTGACGGAGAGAAGTCAGTTCAAGAACAACTTACTGACCTGCTGCCAAATCTGCTCGATGGAAGCTGTCGTTATGCCAATCTGAGGAGCCCAGCAGGTTTCATCGAACGAATCTTCAAAAGAGCATCTTCCGTGAAAAGTGCTATTGGTTTTGTAAACTTCTTTGCTTTCAATTCATCTGGACCGTCTCTGTCACCAGTATATTGTATTTGAACTGTACCAACAGTTGAAATACCACCCATAAAGTCTTCTGAGTCAGCAAATGGAATGCCAAGCCAAAAGTTTGAACGGTCTCCATTTGTATATTGAGTGTTTTGAGCTCTGTATGGGTCCATACTTTCACATATGGCATAATAGAACTTTGCATTTCAGGGTTAATGGTTGTTGTGAAGTTGTTGTTAAAGTTCATAGCATCTAATGTCAAGTTGTATGACCTCATATCCTCAACTGTAGAATATTCTTCTCTTGGATAGTATTTGCCATCTATGTTTATATGATATTTAATACCGGGGTTGTAGAAACAAGAATAGTCATTTATAGTTCGTCTGAACAGTACAAACATAGTATCTGCATGTTTCATTGCAGTTGTTAAGGCAATATCTGTTCTTGCACCTGGGTCAGCACTTTGGTTTCCAACTTCACCTGCAAAGTCTTTGACAGATATTTGGTGTATAGGGAACATAAGTGGAACTGCAATATATTTGGCAGCTAAAGCATTTGAAATATCTGGGTCCAACATATAGACTGCAAGTCTGCTTTCTATTCTCTTGCATTCAAATTTTTGCATGTGAACTTAACTGGGTCCCAAGCAGTTCCAGCAGCATTGAAGTAGTAGTTTACTTCAGTGTTGAGGTTTGAGAAACCAAAGTCTAAGTCAACTTTGTCTTTGCAAAAGTCACAGAACTTGGCTCCACCAGTTCCAGCTACAGTAAGAGTGAATGGGTCTTGTGTTGGTGCAATGACTAAGTTATTTTTGCTTGGAGTAAGTTCGATAGAAATTTTTCCTGCCCAGTTTGGCAAGTATCTTAAAAACCTGAAGATGAGGAAAGATGACAAAGGAACTCTAAGTTTCAATTTTACTTTGGTTACTGCTGCTGCAGTTTGTCCAGAAAGGTTAACATAAACTCCTGGAACGTTAGGGTCAAGTCTTCTTATTTTCTCAATAGTTGCATACTGGTCTGTTTGTTCTCTAGCTTGTGGTTGTACTGAGTTTCTTAAAGCGAACCATTCATAGTTTGCCCATGTTACTGTTTGAACTAAGTCAGAGTTAGAATATATCTTATATCCCATGAAAACTTCTGGAGCATATTGGTATCCGACATAGAAAATTCCATTGCAACCTTTCTTGTCAGACAACTTGGCAGAAGGTTTTATTTCAATGTCTTGTTCCACGTATAAGAAAGAGTTGTCAATAGAAATTATATGAAACCTGTCGCAAGCAATATCTACTGTTGTTGAAGAACCTTCTCCAAACTCACCTACGTTTCCATAAGAAACAGCAGTTGTATATTCGTAAGTTCCAGGAACTATTTCTGACCTTCTAATGGCATTGTCGCATTCGTTATACCATTCGGAAACATTTCCATTCATAGCATCCAAAACTGTTGGCGTTATATTCTGAGCGGCGTACATTTCATATGAGTAAAAATATAGAATAGTTGGATTTATATGTCATAATAGAACCCACGTGGACCAAGCTTTACTTTCTTCCCGACTGAGTTTTTAACTCTTCTTTTTCCTTCATTGCCACTACCTTCACTAGATGAAGTTACTTCTTCACTACTTTCACTTTGTTCTACTCTTCTTCTTTGGTGTCGCTTTGGTAACTTGCCCTCTGCTTCAAGTTGTTGCATCTTTGCCTCATGTTCACCTAGTATGTTGTAAATTTCCCATGTCCTTTTTGCCTTTGGGCTCTGGTCGCCCATCTCAGGTAACCTATATCCTAGAAAGAGTTTGTCATAGTTTGTATTTGAGTCTTTGCGTATTGTTTGCATGACTCTGTCCTGAGTTTCCGGTTCAAGCTCTTCAAACAGTGCCTGTCCATATGGAATAAGCTCGTTTCCAAATATATGTTTTTGTAGCCATTCTGGTTTTCTTTCCATGTTACCAACTATATCTTTTGTGAATGGGAAAGCTTTTACCCAATCTTTCAGTCTTGCGTCGTTTATTTCTGTAGTTGGTTTTATTTTGTCAAGGAACATGTTTTTCAATACTAACATTTCATTTGGTACTGTCCATTTGAGTTTTCTTAAATATTCATCCCTTCTCAGTTCATCGTCTGCAAAGTAAGTTTTTATGACATTTTGTAAACTTTCATTTGCAAGGTCATGTACAATAGGTTCTCTTCCTTCTCTGTCCATAACTTTCTTTCTAAACTCTTCACCAAATATACCATCTCTATGGTTCTGTGTAGTTCTTTGAGATAAATGTTCTAGAACGTCAGGTGTTATATTTCCATCAGCCATGTTCATTTCATACTGGTCCAAAATATCTGCATGTTTCATATCTTTCAATGGCATTAAAGCCGCGCTTAAAATACCAGCTATGTCTCGTTCACCATTGACTTCCATTGCGTCTACAACTTCTTGGAATTGTGGTTGTAAGTTTATGAACCACCTATCCGGGTTAGCTTTATGACCCCATCTCATTGTAGTTCCATCGTCTGCAGAAACAAAAGTAGGTTTGTTTCCATCTTGGTTAGGTTCTGAATGAACTTTAAACAATGTTTCATTTCTATATGTTTTCTTGAAATTTAACCTTTTATTTTCACCGAGTTCATCCGAAGATTGAACGTTAAATGCTCGTAAGTAAAAAGGGTTGTTGTATTTGTGTACATTTTCTTTCAGTACTTCCATTCTATGCTGAATATTTTCATCTGGTGTTGGAGTCTTTTGTATGTCGGCAAACATTTTTCGATATTCTTCTACTATGTCAGCCGAATTTTTCTTAGACTCTTGGAAATATTCCATATTCTCCGCATACTCTTGTTGAGGGTCAAGATTTTTCGGCTGTTCCAAATCTTCATCTAGTTCTGTGAAGTTAGTTTCCAAAGGAAGGACTTGTTCGTTTCCTTCAGGCTCTTCTAGCTGTTGTTGCTGAACTATTTCTTCCATGTCTGGTTGTATCTGAACTTCTTCCTGTGGAGTTTCTTGTACCTCATCTGCTGGCATTTCATATATTCCGAGACCGTTTTTAACAAGTTCCCTATCTAAGTCATCCGGACTCATAAACCTTTCTTCTTTCGTTCCGTCTCTATTTTTTACGCGTTTCATGACGGGAGTTGAATTGTCATTTAGCTCTGACATCAAATATCTCGGAGTAAATTCGTTCATGTCATTTGGATGATATGCTATTAAATCATATCCCTTAGCGAGCTTGTATTTTCCAGGTTTGAATTTATATCCGTTTTGGTGCTGAGCCATAAAGCTAAATAGGTCCGGGTCAGTATTTCCATCCTTGAACTTTCTAATAGCTTCTTTATATCTGTCACTAAAGTCAATACTATCTGGGTAACCATAGTCTTCCTTAAGCCTTTTTAAGAATTCTTGGTTTCCTTGTTCTCTACTTCTTTTATGTCCTTGCTCTGTTTGTGGTTGTTGTTGTGCAGGGTTTTGAACTGTTGGTTGTGGTGCTGGTTGTGGAGGTGGTTGTTGTGCAGGGTTTTGAACTGTTGGTTGTTGTGCAGGGTTTTGAACTGTTGGTTGTTGTGCTGGTTGTGGAGGTGGTTGTTGTGCTGGTTGTTGTGTTGGTTGTTGTGTTGGTTTTGGTGCATGCCTGTGTCTATGTCCATGTGACGATGTAAATGTTTTAGGTAGTCCTGGTGCAGGTGCTTCTCTTGGAGGGTTTGGTGGTATATAAATTCCAACAGCTGGTATATAAGTTCCACCAGCTGGCACATATGTTCCATCTGCAGCGTAATGTCCTACCTGACTTTTCGTTTTTAAGAAAGCATTTACTAGGTCTGTTTTGGTCTGTTGTAACTCTTTTTCTTGACTTTTCACAACAGTTGCTCTAACGGCGTCATAGGCACTTTGAACTGCCTGTCTCGTTGCTGCATCTGTTATTTTCGTCATATTTTGTGCTACTTCTTTTAACTCTTTGTCGAAACCTTCAGACTTCAGTTTCTTTCCAGATGAGAAGTCGTTCACTTGTTTCACCTTACTATGAAGAGCTTCGAAGGCGTTCTTAAAGTCAGCATTTGTTAAAGCTTCATTTGAACTGTCTTCATCCGCTTGTATTTTGTCCTTATTGACCCTATAAGCTGGGCTGCTTTAGCGTTGGCTTGGGCATCTAACCAGTCATTGTTAGCTTTTATATATTCTGCGCTTTTCATTGCCTTTTGCATGGCTGCGTCGTTATTTTTACTTTCTTGTGCTAAGTTTTCATACTGTACGGTTTGGTTTTGCAACTGTAAAAGTTTTTCTGCCTTTACATTTGCTTCAACTTCTTTTTTATACTCATCGCTATCCATATATGTCTTCAGGGCTTTTTGTTTTATCTCTTCATCTTTCAGTACTTTATATCGAGTAGTATGGTTTTTCAAATTTATGACATCTTGTTCCATTTTTGCTACTTCTGCTGCTTTTTCTGACACTTTTTTCGCATATTCCTCTGTACTTAGTTCTTTCAGTTGTTCTTCTTTCTTCTTTTTCTCTACGTTTAACTCATTGAGTTTCTTTGTGTGTCTGTCATATTCTAGTTTCTTTTCGTTTTCACTTATTTGCTTCTGTATGTCTATGTTTGACTTTTTGACATCTGTTATTTGATTTTTGAGTGAACTCAAATTCATTTGACTTTGAGGGTTATAGGCTGTTCCGTCTGCAGCTCCACCATAGCCTGCCATTTTCGCTAAAAGTGCCGCTCTTAAACCTCCACTCTGTGCACCAACAACTCGGTTTAAAAGCATAGGATTGCTTGACATTTGTTGCAACATAGTGGGGTCATTCAGCATTTGTTGTTGCAACTGTTGTTGTGGTGTCAGTCTTACTATTGGATGTTTCAATGCTCTCTTCCTCTTACGTATATTCTTACGTAGCTTACGTGGCATTTTAAGTGAAGTTAAAAAGCGGTTTTATACTAAACATCTTCGGGGCTAGAGGGCACGAAGTGCCTGGAAGCCCCAATACCTTTTTTTTTTTACCGTATATTATTTTTTAAGCTATCTTATTTTTTGAAATTTTATTCAAATCTTTGGTCGCAAGAAGAATTGCATGATAAATAAAAACATTTAATCAAAGTCAATTTTATTTTTCATATTCAAATGGACTGAGTGTTAACATTTAACATTTTTTGCTAATTGTCGTCAAAAATTAGGCGTAAAGCAAAAATTGATATTTCATATGGTTTTATGATAGATAAGCATTATATTTCCACTCATTATATTCGTAAATTTTGAGGTTTATCCTTCGCTTTTAAGATCATTGAATTTGATTTTTATATAAAATAGTTATATATTAGAAAATAATATGAGTTTATGTGATATTATTTTTCAGAAGATTTCATTCTATATGCCTATGAAAAGTACTCTCAAAACTAACTTTTCCTAATTATAATTAAATCTAGAATATTGTATTATGCTTAGTATTATTTCATTTTTCTCATGCAATTTAGAATTTACAAATGTCAAAAAATTGAGAGCTGTCACTTTTGATGAATTTCTGTTTATTACAGCATTGTTATTAATAATGAAAAATAAAGCTTATTTCAATGAAAATTGTTCTGCAAATTTATTTCACTTTTGACCTCACTTTTTCCGTAATTCAATTTTTTACTTTTAATATTTTAGATCTTCATAATATCATTTGAAAAATTAACCATATAAAAAAATCAAGTTAACAATTCACTTTTTCCGTAATTCAAAAATCAAAAATATAAATAATATATCTTTTATCAAATATTATTATTATATTCTATGAAAAATGAGGTCCGGAAATTTTGCGGATTCCCGTAACTCAATTTTACGGAAAAAGTGCAGTAAACTATTCAAAATACGGAAAAATTGGTGTAAACTAATGATTTTACGGTAAAATCACGGAAAGTCCCGGAAGAATATATGTGCCTATATGAAATTATACAAAAATGAATCAAACGCATTTTAAAAGATTGTTCTTGTATTATAAATGCTATTCGCAGATTTATTAGTTGAAGAAAATTACCAAATTTTTGCCGATTTACAAAAAATGATTTACAAAGCATATTTTTATAAGGCTTTAAAAATCTTTAAAATGTGACCGGTGACGGAAATCCATGGTAACCAACCGCGGTTCCCGTTTGGAATGCCATATATTTATCCTATTTTCATCCCATTTTACTGTTATCGCCTAGTGAATGTACCTTTTCAAATTGAAAACGAATTTATTCAATGTTAAAATTTTATCATAATAAATTAATATCATTATAAAATAATAATTAGGGATATTATTCAGATAAAATAGTTTCCGCTATTTGAATTTGATAAATTTAAAATCGATTTGATTTCAAATTATTTTATCAATCATAAAAGTAGTATATTATCAATAATATTGAGTGAAAATAATTCAAAATCGTAAACGCCTTTCAAAAAAAATGCTATTCCATTAAACATATTTAGTTATACTAAAGCATTTTTAACATTTTTCCAAAAATTTAATGAATTCAATGAATGAATGCTATTTGATCATAAATCTAAGGCTGAACAATATTTTTCATGCCGAATCCAATCGGGATTATAAACGATATTCAAATCATGAAGCCGATATCCTTCAAAAATTGAATGGATCTATTTATGATACTATTCAAAAACTTAAATGTCACATTGAAAAATTTGAGATATACCATTGTTATTCCCACAAAAAAATTTATTCAACCCATCAGAAGTAAGACCACCCATCTCTAGGTTCCCGCATAAAAATTGCTATACAATCTCATCTGAATACATGGATAATATACCTCCAAAGTTTTCTCCTCTCAATTTTTGATTGATTAAAAAATTGAGAGCAAAAGTGTCTGACACACAAATCATCATTTCAAATAAAAGATGAACGACGAAGAGCTTGAATTCTTCCAGGAGCAAGGACTTGTATGCCAGGACGTTATTGCTAGTGGATCCTATGGTATTATCTATAATGTCTATCATCGTGCATACAATACAAATTTCGCTCTGAAGAAAATCCCACAAAAGTTCTTCCATGAAGGTGAAATAGAGTGCCTCATGAACATTGATGATCCAAGAATAGTTAGACTTTATAAATACTACAAGTTCAATGAATATGTTTACTTATTGATGGAATATTGCCCATCTGATTTAGAGAAGTATATGAGAACTCATTCAATAACAAGCCAAGAAGAAATGAAGCGCATTATTCATGACGTTATAGCTGCTATTAAGGTCTGTCATGATAGAAACATCGCGCATTGTGACATAAAGCCTTCGAATTTTTTAATTGATAATTATGGAAGAATAAAAATCGGAGACTTTGGTCTTTCTATGATAGATTCTCAATCATGCTGCTGCAGAGGTACCCCTTTATTTATGGCACCAGAAGTTTACTTGAAGAATGGATATGATCCAATTCTCGCTGATGTCTGGTCCGTAGGCGTTCTAACGTTTCTCATTGCAACTGGTGAATTTCCATTCTACGGAAAGGATAGAAATACTTTGGCTCAGTCCATAAGAGGTGGATTTTATAATGACCGTGAAGTTAAAGATCATTACTTGAAAAATCTTATCAGACACTGTCTAGATAAAAATCCACAAAACAGACCAAAGATTTCGGAACTTCTCGGATTTCAATATTTCCAGAATTCCTTAAAGGTTCCAGAATTTTCAAAGCAAGACCAGTTCCTTTCTACTTGCAGACTCGTTAGACCAAAGATTGAAAAGCGTAGATCCTCCTTCGGAGATCAATTTGTAAGAATCCCCAAAATCAAGATCCATCGCAACTCCAACGATTCAATATTAGTATAATTTACTCATGAAAACGAAATTGTTTATAAAACTATATGTTTATCGTATTTCAATTTCTCTTTCGAAATTATTTTTTTCAGATTTAGCTCCGATTGAAGATTTGGAATAGAGTGTATGTAAACAGTTAGTTGGTATAATTAGTTTCCGATTTGAGAAAAGATATTTTCAGGATTTGAAAAAAATGAGGTATCTTGATAAGATGTATAAAATTAGAAGCTTATATATGTGGCAAGTAATTTCGCACTTGGTTCGTAGTGATCGTGACTTAATTTAATTCTCTGGTCAAATAGAAATTCTTTTTTAAGACTCTAGGACATGTAAATATCGCATCGTTCGTTTTCAATGATTAGTTCTATCGACATATTTCGATTCTTTGTTCTCTCTTAAAAATCGGAAATATGATGAGGATTGAGCTGAATAAATATGTAATTTCAACGGTACTATGCACAAATATCTGTAATGTTCCAACATAATAAATTGATGAAGAAACAAGTTTTAATTGTAAACAATTGAAATTTAGTAATAAAACTGCATGATTGTTATAGATGGTTCTATTCTATGGTAGTGTCGGTTAACTAACGAGTTCCTGAAAGATTTATGTTGAATAATATTGAATAAACATATTAAATTAGTCTAATATATAGAATTGAACATTCTCAAATGCAACAAGTTACTTATTGTGCAATATATCTGTCATGCTTTGACTTTGATGCACGTAATTCAAGATGGCAGGTTCAAAGTGAATTGAGGCAAGAAAGGTCGACCGAACTCGTCTCAATAGTGTAAACTTGTGGAATTTTTATGTAATCCGTATATATCATAGTTATCGATATGGTATATATCGGCAACTTCTTTGAGTTAAATAGATATGGACTCTAAACACTAAAAACAGAACAAATATCCAAATTATGATACGAGTCCTATTTATAAATGACCATTATTCATATTTTCTTGAGACGATAGCGTGTCAGAGGAATCAATTGTTATATTTTATAAAAAACAAAATATATTTATTCTCAATTCAATAAATAATATAAATATTGCCATGATCCTTCATCGACCAGGTTTGTAAAGAATATATATATGTATTTGATGCATTTTCTTTAGGGTTGTTAAAAATATCAAAAATTAGCGTTTTGAAGACACCATGGTGTCTTATAATTTTCCCTTCCTTATTGGCGTGTAGAAATAAATGCGCCAATAGATTGAAGAAGAAGAATTGTTTTTCTCTTAATGAACTTTAATCCTTTTGATATAAGAATATTAAAAACATTAATATAATTTCGATTTCGGAAATTAAATTTCCAAATTTTTTGTCGATTTCGGAAATAACAGGATCCCGCATCCAACACGCAACAACAAAACACAAAACACACTTTTTGGTTCTTTCATCGTTTTAATCGTAATTTATGTAATACATGATTTGGATAAATTTTACAAAAATAGAACCTATATTATATTCTTTTCAAAGATTCTTGCAAATCATCAAAAATAATTGTATTTTAAAAAACGATCAAATTATCCTTTCATTATTTTAAACTTAAATTGGTTTTTATGATTGACTAAAGCAATCATATTTATTCATCATTAAATAAACAAAAATATAATATTTGAGAGTTATTTCAAAAAAAACACATTGAATTTATTAATTTGTCTCAATTTCAGTATTATAAATTTTTATAATTTCAATATTTTGAAATACACTTTTTAATATTTCAATATTTATGATATTTCAATGTATTAAGTGGTCTCAAATTGAGCTTCTCAAATATAAGTTGGCCTATTCAAATAATAAAATTAAATAATATTTAAAATAATAAATAAAAGTGATTGAGGTCATAGCAAAACGGCTGTTTCAGTCATTAATTCTTAAAAATAAAAAGGGTAAAAACTAAATAAAATGTGTAAAATTCAATAGTGTCTGTGCTATCGTTCAATTTGAAGGTGTCTTTTGAAACCGCAAGACACATTGAATTTTTGAATAGTGTATTATGGTTTGACAGACACCAATGAAAAAAATAAAATGATATTTATTTTAAATATATAAGATCCTTATATAAAATATAAATATTTTATCGTTTTATTTTCTTGTTTTAGAAATGTTTTTTATTGAACAATCAATAAAACTAACTCCAAAATAAAATTTTTGATTTAAAGACACTATGATGACACCAGGCAAATCTTCCAAGACACCTATCGTCGGGAATCTAACAACCCTAATTTTCTTTAACGCAAAATTAATCCAAAAAATGAGCAAAAATCAAATATCAGGAAAAAAAATTAATAATCTAACTATCAATCTCCTTTTGAAACAAAATCCCAAACACCGATAAATTAGATAAATTGTAAATAGTGCAAAAATCATCATTTATTTCCCAAAATTCGAGATGAATTAGTCAAATTTAGTTTATCATTTAGTTATAAAAGCAATTATATGCAAGAGACTATTATGAATAATACCATATATCGCATGTAACTCCTGGTGTTTACATATTAAACGAATTTGTTGAATAAATGACTAGGATAAAAAGGTTATTCAAAATCAATATCTTTTATTGAATTTTGGAATAATAAATCTTTATTTCGTATAATGGCTGAAGATGTTTACTGTTATGAATTGGCTTTCCAGCATAATTCGAAATTATCTGATGAGAGAGTGGCAACAATTATGTGATATTTTATGCCGAACACAGGTAGCTATATTCATATCAATGTGTAATTGCATCATGGATAAATTTTTGATCCGCTAGCAAAAGTGACAAAATTTAGAAATCTCATGCTGATTTTTAATTTTTTCTTGCTAATTCAATCTAAGACAGAGGTTACAAATCCACCTATTTCATTTTACAGCTCAGATGTACACTTCTTCCCTGGATCAACTCGAGTTCCTCTAAATCAAGTTGCATCATATCTTAGCACAAATGGATTCTTAACAAATGAATCAGCCGAACGCATGGAAAAACGAATGAAATTCGCAACACAAGCTGGAACTTTAGAACATACACTTGATCTTAATATAAATCCTTACTCAACTTCCACAAGAATTGCAAAGGAGATATCAACTAAAATCTGTTGCAAGAAAGATGGCCAATATGTTAACATTAGTATTGGAAAAGTTGTTGCTACAACTTATATTCGCTCAGAAGTTGTTACAACAACTTCATCCACATTCCTTTGGTGGGAATGGGATAAGTCAACAACAATAGAATGGAGACCTCTTACAGGATCCGAACTTTCTCAAGTTGAAGATTATCTTTCAAATCTTGCACATATCTATGACTTCAGAATGAATGAAGTCACATACTAATGATTTTTTGTCATGTTTAAACTAGTATTTATTTTAATATTTTTTTATTTTTATTTTTTATTCAAGCAATAAATGAAAGAAAAATAGCTTAGTAGGAACTTATACTGAAAGACTACAATTCTTCGTATATCTTTATTTAATTTCCCTTGAATTCTATGAAATTATCCAACATAAATGTTAAATTCTATGTTAAAAAGAATTACCTAATCCATCGATTATTATATATTCATTATTTAGAGAAAAATATTTTTATGGTTTACAAAATCTCCCTCAAAAGTGACAAATTTTCATGCTTTCCTTTTTTTCAGTGCTTTCAATTAGTGGAACCACCGTTACAGTTCCACCAATTGAGTATAAAGACGTCAACGTAAAATATGAATCCTACCATTCTTACGCTACTTTGGCTACACTAGAAAAAGTTTTAGTCCAAAGTAAATATCTTACACCAGAGTTAGCCAAAAAGGCCGCCCAGAAAATGAAATTCGCAACAACTTCATCAACACTCGAGCATACGTTCACAATGGACATTGATCCTAAAAATACAACAATCAGATTTGCTTCAAGAATTGCAGGAAAAGTTACCATCTCAAAGAACAAGAACAGCCTTGATATCAACATTAAGAGAACTGTAACTACATGCAAAGTTATCTCCCAAATTGTTACGACAAGATGCAAATCTTTCCTTTGGTGGGAGTGGGATAAAAGCATTGAAATCCAATGGAGACCATTGGAAGGCAAGGACTTGGAAGATCTCGCCGATTACTTAGGAAGTGTATCTAATTACCAGAAATATTTCTCTAATTAGGTAAAATCTAGTATTCTATATTGTTAAAATACATATATTTTTAATACTGAGAAACAACTCTGACATAATAATAATCCTTAAATTTATTTATAGATTTTTAGTTTCTGAGCTTAAGCATATTTACCATATTCTTGAAATGTGAAATAATTAAGTCCTCAAATCCTCAAATTCTAAATAAAACAAAAAAATCTCTTATTTTATAATATTGTTCTATTTATCGAGGACAATTGTAAAGTTTTTACAGTATGAAATCATCGGCCCCATCAGATAATTCAGGAAAATGTGACATTTTCTCTAAATGCTTTAATATAGATTCACTAAGTAAATTTGATACACTATAAATTATCAGATGATAATTATGGAAGCCTTAATGTTACTGTTCATCGCAATCAATACTCTTTTGGATACCCATGTGATTCATCTACGGGTAATTGCACATCATATACCGTTGATTTACCTCCAGGAACCTACAAATTCGAAGTTTGGGGATCATCTGCTAAGTTTGGATATGGAACTCCAGGCTTAGGGGGATATTCTTCCGGAATATTAATAATCAACGAAAGTCTCTCGCTTTATCTGTTCGTTGGATCTAATGCACTATTTAATGCATTATTATATCCTCCATACATCGGCGTCTATCCAGGCGCATCGAGTGATATAAGATTGAATGTTAGTTCAAATTTTGAATGGTTTGATGCGGTTTCTCTTAGGTCTCGAATTTTGGTTGCAGCAGGCGGAGGGAGCGCAGAATTCAAAGGTTCGATAGGAGGAAATGGTGGAGGACTTGAAGGTGAATCAGGGCAATCAGATTGTACTAATACTGGACCCATATGTCCTGAAATAATAATGAATGGAGGCACCCAGCTTCAAGGAGGTTTTGCATCGAAAGTTAATAAATTTGGTACTTATGTAAAACCAGGATATGATGGATTATTTGGGATGTCTACGAATGTTAATATAAGTAATTGGGGCGGTATTGCAGGAAATGGATATTGGAGTGGAGGTTCGCCTGCCTGGGCAGGTGCTGGAGGTGGAGGGAGCTCGTTTGTATCAGGGCATGAAGGATGTATAGCTTTGAACAGCTCTGAAAATGAAAATCCTAATCCAAATAATAGCTCAGTCCACTATTCAAACATAGCTTTTTTGCAGCCATCTATGCATAGAGGTAACACAACAATGCCTCTCTATTATTCGCCGAATGCCTATGGGATAGGAAATAAAGGTAGGGGCTGTATCAGAATAACAATATTAAGCTTCCCAGAACCAACTTGCAGATCATTTTTATCTTTTTCTTTTAATATTTTATTAATTTCGGTGTTTATAGTTATGTAAAGGTAATATAATGAAAATTAACGTTTGTTGTTAGATTTTCAGACTTTTTTTATCTAAATCTCAATTTCATAGCACATATAGTTGAAAGAATATGAAGATCTACATAAGTATTTATGGATACAATGAACATATACCCAAATCTTGATAATTACCATATAATGCAATCTTATTTCATGTCATATATGTAGCTATATGGGATTGGAATTCAATTCTGATGGTTAACAATTACATAAAAGAAATAAATACTAGTTGTCATGATATTTTTCATAATTTTTTTTAGAAACAAGTTTAAAGAAAATGATCTAAAATTTAATCATCGTAAGAATCTTTCATCTGCTTTAATGGTCTTTGAATGAATCAATTTATAAAAATAGATTATTCGAATGTGAATAATTTGGTGATAGAAAGGAAAGATAAAAATAATGTCATATTTGGTAATAAAAACATTCACTTTTTAAAAATAAAATAAATTTCAAAAATATTATAATAATTATTTCTTTCTTGATGAAGCTTCCTTAGTATTACTAGCAGCAGAGTGTGAAGACATCGCAGCTTGTGATGTCTTATCATCCTCTTGTGCCTGATCATTCCTTTTAGCCGGTAAAATTGAAGAAACAGTCTTTCTTTCGTTGTATCTTCTCTTTAAATCTTCGTAATCCAAACCGAATTCAGTTGCAATTCTTCTCAGATCATCTTCATCAGCTGTTGCTCTCTTTAATATCTCCATTTGTGATTCCATCTTACGTCTTTCTTGGCTCAATTGTAGTTTAAGTCTTTCTCTTCTCATCTTTGCTTCTTCTTTCCTTTGTTGTTCAGCTTCTATTCTCTGTAATCCTTCATCAACTTTCTTACGAAGTTCTTCTTTTTCGTTTTGTCTCTTTCTTTCATTGATGGCCGCTTGTTGTGTCTTTATCTCGTTAGAAACACGAAGTTTCACGGAGTTATGGAGCATCTGCTTCTTTGATTGCAATTGAAGAGTTTTAGCTCTTGCTTCTGCTTCTAACATCTTTCTTTCTAGTTCTTGAGCTCTTTGTTCTTCTTCTTGTCTTTGTTTTTCTAATTTACTTGCAATCTTTGCAGATCTGTCTGTAACTCCTGAAACAGCTGCCATTGCTCTTTCAAGTCTTTCATGTTCGATCTTCTTAACTCGTGCTTCTGCTTGGAGTGCTGATTCAGTAAGTTTCCGTTCCATTTCATTTCGTTGTTCAATGACTTTTTGACGTGCAATTGTCACTTTTTCAAGTTTAGATTTTTCTTTTTCTGACATTGTTTTTTGGATTTGGATTCTTTTTTCTTCTGCTTTTGCAATGTTCTCGAGAACTTTCTTGTCTTTTTCTTCAGCATTTTTGATTTTCTTTTCTTGTTCTTCACGCATTTTTTCTTCAATTTTCATACGAATTGCTTTAGTCTGTTCTTCTCGTTTCTTACTTTCTTCTTCATGTTTCTTTCTTTCTTCTTCAAGTTTGAGAAGTCTTTGTTTCTCTCTTTCTTCTGATTCACTTTGTTTTTCATCCAGTTTCTTTCTTCTTTCTTCTTCCATATCACGTATTTTCTTTTGAACAATGGCCATCTTTTCTTGACGTTTCTTCTCTTCTTCTTGTTGTTGTTTTTGTCTTCGTTTTTGGTCTTCTTCCAAACGTCTTTCAAATTCTCTTTGTTGTTCTTCTGATTTCTTGGCAAGTTCTTCTTCTTCCTGGCGTCGTTTCGCTTCTTTCTCGCTTTGTTCTTCTAAACGTTTCTTAATTCGTTCTTTTTCTTGTTCTTTTGTCTTCTGAATTTCAAGTTCACGTTTTCTCTTCCGTTCGAGTTCTTTCTGCTCTCGACTCTTGGCGGCTTCGTTAGCATGGTTGATGCTGATAGCGCCAATGATGAGTTGTTCGACTTCTTTCTTTTGTCGACGCTCAAGAGCATCTAATGAAGCTTGATCGTTAACTGAAATGACAACATCGTTAACCGTACTTGTTGTTGTAGTTTCTTGCGTTTTGTTGTTTTCGGAGTTAAGTACTTTTTCGCGTTCTTCTTTGACTTGTTGGATTAATTTGTCAACATTAGCACATAATTCACGTTTAGCATACGCTCTGCACTCGGCATCTGTAGAATATGTATTAAGCGATGAATCTGTTGGATATTGAAGATATTGTTCTGTAATTCCGAGTTTATGCATGGCAACAAGAGTCGCATATTCTGTAAATCGTGGTGGTAATGAAGGATTGTAGTTTGTGATAGAACCACCTTGATTACCCATTGATCGACGAATACTTTTCAGTTGTGACTTGAACGAATTTCCTGTTTGTTTCGAAACTTCTGTTTCATTTTTATCTTTATTTGCTGCTGTATTCTGTTTGTCTGTATTTTGTGCACCTTTGTTGATATTCTTACTCGTTTCTGCTTTAGAACTCATATCAAGGCGCCAAATAACGTGTTTACGAAAACTGACAATTAAATAATTTACATTGGCATTTTACAAATACGAACATTTATTTATAATTTGATATTGCTTTTAAATATTTAAGGGTGCACACGAGATGATCATTTAAACTTCAGAATTTAGAACCTTATTTTTAGGCATTATCTTGGCTACCTATTTAGGCTCGAAAAGCAAAAAATATCAAAAAATACAACTTGACTCCATTCTGACCCTTTCATGGAGGTAGTTTTTATCCGCTAGTATTTTCCCTTTGAATCTCTTTACAATTCGAAATCAAATTCAAAACTCAGTAGAAGAAAGGAAGAATCGACTTACTACGGTTGTAATACGAATAAATACATATATTTAATTATTTTTATTTACATAATAATTGTTTGAAGCTCATATTCCATCAAATTTTTAAATAAAAACATTAAAATGTTGAAAATGTTCATATATTTTAATAGGGTTTTGGCACTTTATTGAGGAATTACTACATACATAGTCGAACTGAACTTGATATTTTGAAATTTAAATTATTTATCAAAATTAAAATTTAACTTGAAATTTATAATTATTTAGTCATATTTTGCATAATTCTAAGTAGATTTGTAAAAAATCAAGAAAGAAAAATTTTAACGTGCATTATTTTTTCTTTTTTATAATAATACATATTATTATATAATTAACATATTCATAATGTTTCACCCTTTCAAAAATATAATCCTCCTCCTCTCAAATAAACGTACATACGGGTGGCCTCTTTTTTCAAAAAATTAAAATTTGAAATTTTGGGCTCAAATATTAGAGATTTTTTCAACCTTCAACGATATATGTTGTCTATATCAGACCTCCTTTCTTTTTGATACTTAACATTGTTCCTAAATCTTAGCCGTTAAGGCTGTTCTAAAAATATTTTTTTTTCGAAAAAATTCGAAAAAAATTCTTAAATTTCAAAAATCCCTTAATTCCTGAGGATTTTGGAAAAAAGTTTTTACATGAACATGTGTATATTATATGAAGTATATTGATAAGGTAAAAATCAAATTTTATTGCATATTCATCGAGAAAATAAACTAACGAATCCCTCAAAATTGAGAGGGTAATCCTCCTCCTCTCAAATAAACGTACATACGGGTGCACCCTTAATATTTTTGAATATTGGCAGTCTCAAGAAAAGTGACATCCTAGAAATTTACTGATAGCTTCCTTTCTCCTCTCTATTCCAGAAATGAAAGAATTTATTGGAGTACTCTAATTTATTACTCCAATTGGCAGCTATCTTGTATAATACAATTAGTTTTATCGTCAATTATTCTCCATCATTATTATTTATTTTGAAATCTATCGTTTAGATCTTTTTTGAGACAATCATTTTCGAAAATCGTCGATCTTGTTTTCCGTGATGCGCTTTCATAGTTAAAAAAAGAATTATTGCATTATTTTCATTTTGATAACTTAGTATGGAATTATTATTATGATAAAGATACAGACCATACTACATATGACAAGAATGAAACAATCAGTGAATCCGGAAATTGTTTTGTTGACGAAACATTCTTTTCATTTCTTAGTCCAAATGGCGTTATTCGAATTGAAGGAAACTCAAACACAAAACTCCTTGTAAGTTTTTCCACATTCTTAAATTGTTCAAATTTAAACACAACCTCATCAAATGGAGGTTGTATATACATGAATAAAGGCAATTGCATTAGTTATCGAGTTTGTAGTACAAAATGTAATACATTAAATATAGGATCATATTGTTCAGTATCTGCTCGATATTTATCGAATACTTCTCTTTATCTTACATCAATTCACTTGGGAAATTCAGAATATAGTACTTTTTGTTTATCTGAAGGATATACTAACTCGGTGTCAAATGTAAATGTTACTGACAACACTGCACAAGGAAAAACTGCATTTTTTGTTGGCCGTTGTAAGACTTATATTAATTACAGCTATTTCAGAGGAAATAAAGCAACATCAAGTCATGCAATATTTGCATATGAATATATTTTTTCAAACGAAACTTATTCTTGCATATTTTTGAATAATTCCGTTAATGAATCAGAAAATGGATTATTTTACTTTGAGGGTAGTGGTAATTTTATAATTAGAGAATGCATTATTAAGTACAACAAATATTCCAATTTAATTTATTCTGTTGGTGCTAATTCTGATTTTTATGTTTCATTTATCAATTGCTTAATTGAAGGAACAGATTTAGGTTATCCCGGAGATGCAGTGCTAGAAGTAGAAACAACAAATAGTCTTTCTCTTGAATTCAGACTTTATCCTCCAAGAGAATGTCAAACAGAAAATATTATAATGAATGATGATTTGCAAGATCGATATCGGAGATGCCTTGAAGATAAAAATGCACTTGAATTTAAATTTGGCATACGTCCTTGTCTGTATCATATTTTGACAATTGGCAGTAAATAAAAGTATTCACTCTTTAATATTATTTCACACATTTCTGGCATTTTGTCATGAGTGCGAAACCTCAAAAAATGCCGGAAAAGTGTAATTCTCTAGTATATTATTCTTCTTTTTGATTCTTAGTTTTTAATTTATATTAGCATTAGAATTTGAATGCATGCATATATAATTGAAAACCTCATGGAGTTGGAGTTTGTTTACTAACATTGAAAATAGATTGACAAAAAGAATTGAAGTTCAGAGTATATACATTTCCAATTTTGAAGTTGATTAAGTGAGAAAATACGGCTTCGCTAGTATTGTGTGAAAATATAACTATTTCAAATGAATTATACTATGATAGGCATTACTGAATGAGTGGATTTTTGGGGAAAATTGAACTTCAAACCTTTTGAAAACACTAAAGAATCATGAAATATATAAGATCGTATTTGAAGTCTCTGGAAGGTTATTTATCAAACAAAAAATCTTAAAAAAAAAGATAACGATAATTCACATTTTAGTATTCAATTTTGAATGGTAATGAAAATGGACCGTTAACCCTTAAAAGTGTCAAATTCTATAAAAATTCATAAAAAAATCGATATTGTTCATAATAATCAGATTCATTTGGTTAAATTGTGATATCTCAGTATGGAATAAGTATTATGGGAGTGATACAACTCCTGCTACGTATAACAAGAACAAAACAATTAATGATGCAGGAAATTGTTTTGTTGACGAAACATTTTTTTCATTCCTTAATCCAAATAGTGTTATTCGAATTGAAGGAAGTCAAAACACAAAACTTCTTGTTAGTACATCAACATTCTTAAGTTGTTCAAATTCAAATACATCCTCCAAACACGGAGGATGCATATACCTGAACCAAGGACAATGTATTAGTTATCAAGTCTGTAGTTCAAAATGTAGTACATTAAATGAAGGATCATATTGCAAAACAGTTGTTTCGGATTCTTCATCAAAAAACTATATTCTCCTTTCATCAATACACTCAGGAAATTCTCAATATAACTCTTTTTATTTTAGAAATGGAGATGTTTTGGTTTCTTTGGTAAATGATACCAATAACATAGCAAATTATAATCCGGCATTTTATATAGAGCAAAGTGATTACTTTTGCATAAATTACAGCTATTTCAATGGAAATAAAGCTACTTCCGGTGAAGTCATATTTCGATTTTATTCATATTCTCCATCAGAATCATATTCATGTGTATTTCTGAATAATTTAAATGTAGATTTGGGAAGCGGAATATTTGGATTATATTTTGTAGGTAATTATACATTTAAAGAATGCATTATTAAGTCAAATCAACATAAAAATTTGTTTTATTCAGGAAGTTCTAGTATTTATATTTATGTTATTAATTGTTTGATAGAAGAAAACATATGTTCAGTAACGCTTTCAGGAGATGCACAGACACAATTCGAAATAACAACTAATCTTCCTATTAAATTAAGTCTTTATTCTACAGAAGAATGCCCAATAGAAGAAGGTGCTAATGACAATAATGGCTGCGATAATCAATTTCAAGTTTGCAATCAAGAGAAAACAGCTGATAGGCCAAATAGTGGAATGCGACCTAATATTTACTGTATTTTTATCTCACTTCGTAAATGAATTTTTTCCCACTCAAAGTCAATAGTTAATTCTTCTATGGCAGATTTATTCATTTTATACTGCATATTTTTAGAAATATTGGGTTACAAGTGCGGCAAATCATTGAAATGAAAAATATTTTATTCTGAACTATTCTTACTTTGGAAAAATGAATGAAGCAAAATTTATGGATTCTCGTTCTGTTTCTCATTAATTTATATAACTACCAAAGATTGAATGTGAATAAACATATAATATAACTATGCAAAGCAATATAAAAAGTGCCATTTTCCTGCAATATAAAAAATCGGCATAGCTAATAAAAAGAAGATTCATTTGGATACACTGTGATATCTCAATATGGAATAAGTTTTTTGGAAGTCATACAACTCCTACTACCTTTAACGGGAACAAGACAATCAGAGAATCTGGAAACTGTTTTGTTGACGAAACATTCTTTTCATTTCTTAGTCCAAGTGGTGTTATTCGAATTGAAGGAAGTTCAGATACAAAACTTCTTGTGTGCAGATCTGCCTTCTTAAATTGTTCAAATATAAATTCAAATTTCTCAAATGGAGGATGTATTTACTTCAACCAAGGCCAATGCATAAGTTATCGAATCTGTAGTACGAAATACATTTCATTGAATGCAGGATCATATTGTGTTGCAGCTGTTTCCGATTCTTCATCGAAAAATTATATTTTTCTATCATCAATTCATCCAGGAAGTTCCACCTATACATCTTTTTCTTTCCAAAAAGGAGATGCATCAATATCTTTTGTAAATGATACTGACAACATTGCACAAGGAAATCCTGCATTTTTTACATATCAATGTCAAAATTTTTATATTAATTACTCCTATTTCAAAGGAAATAAAGCAACAAATGAAACCCAAGTAATATTTAGTTATTTTCAAGTTTCCTTGTCAGAAATTTATTCATCTATTTTTTTGAATAACTCTCATGTTGATGCCGGATGGGAAATATTTGGATTTTATAACTTCGGTATTTATAATTTCAGAGAATGTATTATCAAGTACAATGAGCATAAATATTTGATTCATGTAGATATACCTAGTATTTCAATCTCAATTATTAAGTGTTTAATTAAAGAAAATACTTATTTATACAATCTTTTAGGAAGTGCGGAGACACACATAGAAACAACAAATAGTCTTTCAATTGAATTACGTATCTTTTTTTAGAAGAGTGTCGAACTAAAAATATTTATAGCAGCAACAATAATTGTGAGGATCGATACGCATTCTGCATTGCCAAGAAAAATGAACTCGAATTTAAAATAGGTATGCAAACTAACCTTTATTATATTTTAACTGTTAATGGCAAATAAAAATATTCAGTGCTGTTATATATTTATTTGTCATTATGATGCATGTTGATTTATGATGTATGGCCGAATTTTTATCACTGCGCATTATTGTTGCCACCGATTTCTACATGAATACCGAATTATGTGCATAAGAGTATTAAAGGTTCTCTTTATATTATGAATAGAAGATTTGCTAAGAAATATTTCTTACATTATTAGCGTTTATGATATGATCATTGAAATAAAAGGAGTAATTAATTGGATATTAAAATGCGAATTGATAATGCAAGAACAGATTAAATTATAATCGAGATATGTAATTATTGCACACCCATTGGATGACTGGCCAAACATGCTTCCAGAAGAAATAGGTGATGGCATCTCTTCACGTCCATTCGCTATTACAATATCATAAAAGTACAATCCTGAGTAATGAATTGACTTTCCAGTATGAATAATATTATCTTCTGTCGAATTTTCAGCAATCGCATCACAGCCTTCGTAACCACTCACAAAGCTCGATCCTCCACTAGCCGATCCTGCATATGCAATACCTCCACCTCCATAATATCCGCCACCACCATTTGGCCCTGTATCAGGCAAGAAAGCTCCTGATCCACCAATCCCAAACCTTCCAGAAACGCCACATGCATACGGGCTGAAGGTTTGACAACCGTATAAACCTCCTGAGATCTGCGTACCACCAGTTGTTACGTTTGTTTTATACACAGCTGTTGAAGATATACCTACAAGACCTCCCCCATCTCCACCGCAGATTCTTTCTCCGCTTCCTGCACCAGCCGCAACCATAATACGACTTTTTAAATACTCAAAATCTGACCAAACATCTGATTTTTTGAGGCGAATATCGGTTGCACCGCCTCCAGTTTGAGATGACAAATTTTGTTTAACATTTCCATTAAATGATTGAGTAGAGAGTTTCCCAACTTCTCCAACATATACGTATAAATCTTGAGATTGATTTAAATATATTACTCCTGATACGTATCCTCCATTCATATTTGTATCAGTACAATTTTTTATATCGACATGATCAATGTAACCACCTGCACCCCATAGCTGAATTCGATATCTTCCTTCAATTGCATGGAAAACATCATATGTGCCCGTATAGTTAAATATTTTGACTCTATTTCGATCATGTTTTGTATAAATACCTATGAAAAAGACAAAATTATAAACTACTAACCAAAATAATTGATTTTTTGTGAAGCAAAATTTTTATGAAAGGTTTTTAAAATCTATTTGATCATGTGTTTACCCTTTAAATCAGCCATTTATCATTTCAATTGAACTAGCTATTCAAAATTCTGAAGGAAAATTTCATCCATATTCTTAAATCTATTCATAGTAAATAAACTGTATATTAAAATTAATGTATAAAACGAAATTCGTGTTACTTTTCTTCATTTTTCACTTCTTCGTCAAGAAAGACCAATCTTAGAACATTTAAATTAAAACCTTACGAATATGGAATGATCAATGGCGAAGTGTATTTGAAAATATTCTATCATGATGTAGATAAAGGAGGATTTTTTGATAGCGTCGCTCAGGCTAAATATAACCTAGATGAAAATAGATATTCAATTATATCTAATATCACAGATGAATTTAGAGATTCTGATGGAAAATTTACATTTCTGATATTATATCCAACTTTTGGAAGATATAATATTTGGCAGCAATCAAACTTTCCTTTACAAGAACCTAAGTTTACATCATCCCGAGAAAAACTATCCCCTGTAGAGGGATTCAATCCAATCAAGACATTCGCAAACCATTCAGAAATTAATTGCACTTGGGGAGGACTTGTTCTCACAAATTATCCCTATTACCTTCTCGATGGATGTCCAAATGGCGTAAATTGGAATTTTGCAATTGGATATACTGGCGCAAACACAGTTTTTCCTGATAGTATTCCTGCAGATGTTGGAACTACCAAGATCGTAAGCCTTTGGATGAAATCTATGCAAGATAAGGCAATTTATTTAGATTCATGTAAATTATTTAACTGCTTTAGATTCAGTATATCGTATCCCACTTTTATTTTATTAGTTGTTACATAAAATCTTATCAATATTACAATTATCATATATAAATCTAGTATGTCAATCGAAAATATAATAAACAACAGCCATAGATCAATACATATAGTTTGTCTATCTACCTTCAGAATTATACATATAAATTTTCATAATCCAATTAAATTAAAAAAAAATCTATTCATTTGATAGTCTTAGCTTCCAAATCATTGTCTTTACGATTTATAATTTGATATATATATATCAGATATTTGATAGATGGACCGCAGAGATCTTCAAGATTAGGCAAACCCAAATTTTAGCTAAAAGTGACAGGAAAAAAAACGTTTAGTATTAAAAAAAAAGACCGATGAGAGCTTCGTTCGAAATATAGAGGGAACTGAGAATGCGCAACCATTCTCAGGGAATATTGGATGCTATTCCCGTTCCCTCTGTATGGAAAATTGAGGTTTTCAAAGGGAGTTAAAATAATATCAAATTTATACTAATTTACTTCAAAATACAAAAGTATTTGACAGCTAAAATTAGTTACTTTAGCAAGACTATCAATACCCTTTTACGATTATTGCTACTTTTTCGAAATAAAAGTAAAAACAAATTTATACTAATTTACTTCAAAATACAAAAGTATTTGACAGCTAAAATTAGTTACTTTAGCAAGACTATCAATACCCTTTTACGATTATTGCTACTTTTTCGAAATAAAAGTAAAAACAAATTTATACTAATTTACTTCAAAATACAAAAGTATTTGACAGCTAAAATTAGTTACTTTAGCAAGACTATCAATACCCTTTTACGATTATTGCTACTTTTTCGAAATAAAATAAATTTATTATCAAAAACCTTTTTTTTCTTAGTAAAAATAAACGAAATTTTTTACCTTATGAACTTTTGATGGAAATATGCAAATTTAAAATAATAAAGAAAGCCGCGAGCGAAGCGATCGGCTTAGTTCGAAGATTTTGATTCAAATCTTTGCTGATCTGTAATTCGCGGAAGCCGCGAGCGAATCGAGCGGCTTAGGTCTAAGATTTTGATTCAAATCTTTGCTTATATTCCTTAAATTCTTTATGAAACTCGCAACAGTTCCATAAAAAATTTTAAATTCTAAACTGTCGAAATTACCGATCGGTAATCACACCCTTCACAGGTGTGTCACTTTTTACATGCGTGTCACTTTTAGCTAAAATTACCCCTACTCGACATTATTTAGCCAAATACTGAGATATACTTCATATACTCTGCCATAGATCCTGAATGTTTAGACCTACCTTGTAGATATCTATATGGCCCAGGGCCGCCACTTTTTTCAATTCTAGTAGTTATATTTGATCTTTGAGAAGAAGAACTGTTGCATGCTAAGATCAGTCATAATGTAAACCTCTCAATTTTATTGTTGTGGGAAGTATCTCAATTCCTTCAAAAAAATTGAAAAACTATTTAATTTTAAAAATATAATACTTTTAATTAGTTAATTAATTGGAGATATTTTTTAAAAATCACTTTTGATAATACTTTTGAGAACTTTAATTAAAAAAATATATTCAAAAATATCCAGGATATCAAGAGGGAATTGTTCCTTATGAGGTATATAGTTATGATGTATACCTCATAAGGAACAATTCCCTCCTTAAAATGAGAAAACTTGTTCGAAATTGTTTATCATTTCGAACAAGTTTTCTCGTTTTTAATAGGAAACTAAAGGCTATGAGGCACTGATTATATATTAGTGCCTCATAGCCTTTAGTTCCTAATAGATAGCTGGGGAACTTTCTCCAAATGATAAGTTATTCAGAGAAAGTTTCCCAGCTATCAAGAGGGAATTGTTCCTTATGAGGTATATAGTTATGATGTATACCTCATAAGGAACAATTCCCTCCTTAAAATCGGAGACATTTTTATACTTATTAATCAACCATTCAAAATCATATTCCTCTGAAAAGTTATTTTATTAAAAATTTAGAATTTTAATAAATATAGAGTTTGAATTTCATACAATACCTATATATTTTCAATAATGGAATTTGAAAACCATTCTCAAAAGTTCTCAGAAAACCTTTTTTTCATTAATTTTAAGAAATCTGAGTATTAAATTAAGTGATAAATTCGTTTGACACTACTTTAATTTTTAAATTCAAAAAATTATATGTGCTTCTTAAAATGACTCAAAAAAAATTTATTATAAAATAATATATAATATTAAAAATCCCACAACATTTTTTTACTTTACATAATCGTACTTCCTCGACGATTAATTTCCACTCAATTTCTATCATTGACCGAACTTAGCATGCAACAGAACTGCTCTTCGATTGGGATGATCCTTGCTTAGAACTCATCTCTTAAAAATGAAATGATTTCAAATTTTTTTGTCAAGAATTTTATTTCGAGTCAAAAACTTTTTTCCTAGTCAAAAATGCAGATTTTTTGGTAGAGTATATGAGTATGATAACTAGATTTGGATAAATAAAATTAATCAAAATTCTTTATAAATAACGCACAAAAAAATATACAAAATAAAATACAAAAAAATTACTTACTCGAATTCTTAATTTCTAACGCTGTCTGAGCAGTACAAGCAACAGCAGCAATGACCGTAAATAGAATAGAAATCAATGCCTGAACGGTTCTGTACCATTTTCTATTAGGAGTTGCTTTCATGAAGAACAAAGCAGGGAACAATAAAGTAACAACAGGAATCAAAATTCCTCCAACAATGTTGAAGAAAATCAAAATGTTACTTGATGTTGCTGCAAGGCCAGCAGATAACAAACAAAGAATGAAACCAGTGAGAATCCATCTTAAGTTTGTCATCTCTTTTCCTTTAAACAATGTTGCATCAACTGAGTTTCTTGCTGCCCAAATCATCAAAGGCGAAGAAACTAAAAGAATAAAAATAACGCAAACAGTTGCAACAATAGTAAATGGATTCTTTGCTGGATATAATTCAAGGGCTGATGATGCAGACAACAAATCAAATTTGTCAAGATATGTACAGATACCAAATGTTGCATACAAGAAGAAACAAGCAGTGATAATTATACCACTTAATGTAATTCCTCTCTTAACAGTACAATTCCTTAAGTGTTCGAGTGTTGGGAACAAGTTTATGATGCAATTATATGACATTGTGTTGATACCAAGGGCAGGAATGAAAATTAAGATGTCCCAATGGAACAATGTGAGTTCTTTGTTAGGATCAAATCCATATTCTTTGACATCTTTGATCAACCAGTATAAACTGTGCGAAATTAAAATTAATATCAACAAAAAGCCAACGGAAGAAGCAATTTCAAGCTTGGCAATGGACTTTGGAATAGTCATTGGGAAAGCGAGTAACAATGTTGTTGCAAAATTCCAGAATTTGTCGCTATTTAATACTTTGATTTTCAAACCAAGAGTTCTGTTAACTAATACGCCGTCCCAGTTGGAATATATCATCACTGAACCAATTTGGACGAGGAAAATGAATAAGTCAAGTACCCAAATAAATTTTGGATTGAAAAGATGAGTAAAGAGACCTCTGAAGTCATATTTCTTTGTAATGAAGGCTGCTTCAATCATCATTGTGAATGTACTGAATGTAATTATTCCAATAATGATTGCAATTAAAAGAGCAGAAACGATACCGAGTCTGTAACAATATGGAACCATCAAACAACCGGAACCAATTGCAGTATTGATAAGAATGACAAATGCACCAAACATGCTCTGATCCCCTGTTGTTTCTTTTTCGAAAAGTTGTGCATTGAAATTAATTGTTTGATTGTCTGATTTATCATCAATTGAACTTGACTTGTTCTCTGTATCTGTGGAGTAACTTGATTTATTGTCTATATCACTGAGATCGTGCTGATCTTCCATATCAAATAATGAATTTAATAGGGTTGTTCGATTCCCGACGATAGGTGTCTTGGAAGATTTGCCTGGTGTCATCATAGTGTCTTTAAATCAAAAATTTTATTTTGGAGTTAGTTTTATTGATTGTTCAATAAAAAACATTTCTAAAACAAGAAAATAAAACGATAAAATATTTATATTTTATATAAGGATCTTATATATTTAAAATAAATATCATTTTATTTTTTTCATTGGTGTCTGTCAAACCATAATACACTATTCAAAAATTCAATGTGCCTTGCGGTTTCAAAAGACACCTTCAAATTGAACGATAGCACAGACACTATTGAATTTTACCCATTTTATTTAGTTTTTACCCTTTTTATTTTTAAGAATTAATGACTGAAACAGCCGTTTTGCTATGACCTCAATCACTTTTATTTATTATTTTAAATATTATAAGGGTTTCGTTTTGCTAAAATTGTCACTTTTATAGCATATTTGTTTTTGGATGTTTTGCGAAACCAAAAAAAAAACTATGATATACAATGTGTGTGTAAAGAAAATACTTTATTTACTAGTTAAAAAATCATTTGGTATTGATCAAGTTATTTTTTCTGGATAAGATATTATATGGATAATTGGATAGAAAATACAATTATATAATCTTGTACCTGGTTTAATTAAGCTAATTGTCATCAGAAACTTGTAATTTTTATGAATTTCAGATTTTCTTTTCATTACTGCTTTTCTTAATAGGTCAAGTTCTTATTTACGTTATAAAGTATGATATTTACAAATATCAAGTTATCATGTTTTTTGAGAAATTATGAGAAACAAACAAAAATGAAAAAGATAGGAATAGCAATGAATAGTGATGTGGGTATAGAAAATGTAAGAGATTGAATGCAAAGCAATCAGTATTTAGGATATTGACCATAGATTTCGAAAAAAAATGCTGCATATTGAGCGAAAACTATGATTATATTATAAGGCTGTCATTTAAAGCATAATGAAACTATTCCCTTTTCATTTTAATCGAATAAGATAGTAAAGATTTTTGAATTAGCTAGAAACTGATGAGATGTTTTCACAAATCAGATTTTTAATCTCTATAATGCATAATTCACTCAATATCTCAATTTTGATATTGCGAGATATTTTTGCTATCGGTTTCGCAATTTTGACACAATAGCAAGAGGGTTCTATAAGCATTATTATCAACGTAGAATCTGAATATCATATCAGAAAATGTCGCAAATCTGACATTTACCCGACCAAATAGCAAAAATAATTGAATACTTTTCGCAAAAACCTTAAAAATCGATAAAAATATGAAATATAGATATTAAAGAGACTTTTTATATAATATTCATAAAGATTTTCCAAAAATATGATACCGCAAAATTAAAAAAGTGACGTCTTGAGTGGAGTCAAAGGTCGAAATTGCTAGCTAAATGTTTTTTTAGCGAAATTGCGTATTGTACGTTTTTTCGCAAAACGAAACCCTTAAATATTATTTAATTTTATTATTTGAATAGGCCAACTTATATTTGAGAAGCTCAATTTGAGACCACTTAATACATTGAAATATCATAAATATTGAAATATTAAAAAGTGTATTTCAAAATATTGAAATTATAAAAATTTATAATACTGAAATTGAGACAAATTAATAAATTCAATGTGTTTTTTTTTGAAATAACTCTCAAATATTATTTTTTTGTTTATTTAATGATGAATAAATATGATTGCTTTAGTCAATCATAAAAACTAATTTAAGTTTAAAATAATGAAAGGATAATTTGATCGTTTTTTAAAATACAATTATTTTTGATGATTTGCAAGAATTTTTGAAAAGAATATAATATAGGTTCTATTTTTGTAAAATTTATCCAAATCATGTATTACATAAATTACGATTAAAACGATGAAAGAACCAAAAAGTGTGTTTTGTGTTTTGTTGTTGCGTGTTGGATGCGGGATCCTGTTATTTCCGAAATCGACAAAAAATTTGGAAATTTAATTTCCGAAATCGAAATTATATTAATGTTTTTAATATTCTTATATCAAAAGGATTAAAGTTCAAAAAAAAAAAAAAAAAGGTAGTGGGGCTTCCAGGCGCGTTGCGCCCTCTAGCCCCAGTCACTTTTCTGTCACTTTTCAGGAAAAAACATTTTTATTATATATATATAAAATGAATTTTACAAAACCACCGTTACCCTTCTTTGGAAATAAGAGTAGATGTAAAGATATTCTATTGAGAGAACTTAAGAAACTACCGAATGGTCTAACATTTGTAGATTTGTTCGGTGGAAGTTTCTATATATCTCATTTGTGCCATACCGTATTCCCAGACTCAAAGATTATATGCAATGACTTCGACAACTATATGAACCGTCTCAAACATATACCAGACACAAACAAAATATTGAGTGAGTTGAAAGAAAAGATACCTATAGGTAAGATGGAAAGTATACCATTAGATAAGAAAAATATTGTAAGAGAGGTTTTGAAAAAAGCAGAATATATTGACTGGGATAGTATATCTGCTAGACTATTATATAGTGGTTCTATAAGAGTTCATGACATTGAAACACTTATGTCAAAAGTTTTATATCTTAACTATACAAAGGTTTTCAAAAAAGAACATAGAAAAATATATTGAGGGTATAGAGTTTGTGAGATGTCATTGGACAGAGTTGTATGAAAAATATAAAGACAAGGAAAATGTTTTCTTTATAGTGGACCCGCCGTTCTATAACACATGGATTTTCAATACCAAGTAGACTGGACTTTGAGAGACTCTTTAGAAACTTTAGACGTTTTACATAACCATCCATGCTTTTACTTTACATCCGATAAAAGTGGTTTGGAAACCGTTATGAGATGGTTAGAGGACATACATGACTATGAGTTTAGATATGACAAGATAGAATATGAGAGAGGTCCTATAAACCGGAGAAAGTGTCACAACAAAGAAATTTTATTGGTAAGTAAATGTGGTTTGAAATAGGACTACTTGTTTTAGGTTTTTTCCATTGTGTCATTTACTTATTTGACGTGGCAGAAAGATATAGAGAATATGAAGATGAACCAATGTCTGCAAATGTTCAGCATATGTACTCGTAAGAGATATTTTTATCTAATATTAAATGGACGCACAGAACTTAGCGAATGCACAGCAACCTGGACAACCAAACCCAGAGAATATTCCAAATGAAGTTAGAATACAAACTGCAATGGCAAACTATGGTCAAGTGCCAACAGATGTACAAATGCAAACTGCCATGTCAAATGACGCTGCGTTAGGTTTGCCACCATGGTATGCAAATATGAGATGGAAAGAGTTTTATACAAACCCTGAAGTGGGATATAAACAACTTTATGCAGATGACGCGAACACAGGAGTTGACCCGGAATATGTTTTCTACCAGAGGAGAAATAGAATGTATGAGCTCCAGTTAAAGAATGCAATGGAACTCAGAAGGAAACGTAAGAGACTAGGCGGACATTAGATTTTTACATATAGTAAAATGGGTTTCTTTGGAAGAATAGGAAACTTCTTTCGAAATGTTGGAAGAGGTATATGGAATGGAATAAAATCTGTCGGAAGAGGAATTTGGAACGGAGTCAAAAATATTGGTAAAAGAGTAGGTCAGTCCGTTGGTATTATACCTAAAGACCCTGAACCAGAAGAACAAGCTCCTGTTATACAACAGCCTGAACCTGCACCACAGTCTAATTGGCAACCAAATCCAACACCTCAACCGTATTAAAAAATTATATTTTACCGTTCGATAGTAGTTGTATATGAAAAGTTCTAAGTAAAACGCGTGGTATAATGGAACTATTCTCTTTCTTCCATCTGTTGTAAACCATACTTGAAAGTCTGAAATACTTCCACTCGGCGGTTCATATAGCTTTGTAGGTTTTTCGTAAAAGTCATTTGCCAAGCATAAAAAAGAGTTTTGTGCACCAGAAAATGAAGCATGAACTATAATAGCATCTGAGTCGAAAACATTTTCATATGTTCCATTAGGGTTTTCGACTTCATAAAAGTTCGGGTGTACTGGATATTCTGCAGGCTGATTTAACATCCTCAAAAATCTATACCATGCCAAGTTGTTATATTTTGTAGAAATATAAACGTTTTCTCCAAGGTCTTCTATTCTATCGATTTTAACAGTTGCATTTTTCCTGTCATAAACAATATCGAGATGGTACTCTCCTTCGTCAATGTTATACTGTTTTGCATATTCGAGATAGATATCGTTTATTTTTCTTGAAAAGCTTGAAGAGTTGTTTCTAAATTTACAAGCAAACTAACTTGTAAAAGTTTTCCCTGTTCAAATTTCTCATACGTACGTTTTTCTTTGTTATAGTATCGAACTTCAAAACCGACCGTAAATGGGAAACCATGTATGGCTTCTGAAATGAACTTCATTCTACGAAAGCCAATAGCTTTTGTGACGGATGGGTCTCTTAACCATCTCAATGGGTAGTCAAAACGATAGCCTTCATGCTTTACGGTCTCTGTCTCAAACTTTTGACCTACATTAGTAAAAAGTTCATCTAATGGTTTAGTTGTAGCAACTCTTGAATTTTCTTTTTTTCTATTGAAAGCATATTTTATCTAGAATAAAAATGTCGAAAGAAACAGCGTCTATGAGAGAAATACAACACAACCGACAACTCATTATACAAGCTCTAAATAAGAACACAACAAACTTTTCAAACTATTCTAAGATATCTGAGTCATTGAAAGAAGGAAACTTAAAACTGACAATGAACCCAATGACAGATGAGTTTCTGTTTCAAGACAATAAGAACCATACTGTCTGTATAAATCCAACAAAAGGAACTTTAAACGAGAAACCTATAAAAGAACTTCTTTTGAAAGCAGATGTTGACAACAAAGCTGACAAAGAGTATGTCATTGAAAAAGTTCAAGAAGAACATGACAGAGCAGATGCAACATATGCAACAAAAGAACATACTCATCCTGAACTAGCAGACAAAACATATGTTGACAATAAAATGTCAAGTGAAGTGACAAGAGCTGAAAACGAATATTCTAAAAAGACTCATATACATTCTATATCTGATATTACAAACTTACAAGAAACCTTAAACAGGAAAAGTGACGTTGGACATACACATTCTATATCTGACATTACAAACTTAAACGTTAGCCTTGAAAAGAAAGCAGATAAAACATATGTTAACGATGAGTTAGCATGTGTGGCTAGTGCGTTAGTGAAGAAGGCAGATAAGAGTTAGTATACAAGTCTTGGTTATGGTGGCACTGCGTTCCACCTTACCCAATACTTGCGAATTTGACACTTTACAAAACCGCTAACGTATATTTTACAATACAAACGACAACACTAATTTAACCTTAAATATTTACAAAGCCGCCAACCACTTCACCTCACTAACGAACTCGCTAATGTAAAAAATAAACGTTCTCACTAACGACTTCACTAATGTTCTCATAAATTTTCCTCAATATCTTCATCATCAGTGTTAACCCTATTGTAGTCATACTTGAAGCCATAAACTTTCTCTAACTTCTTAACGTACAATTTACATAACTTACCTTCGTCATCGTATGGTTTAATGATATAACTATTTCTATCTTTATAAACAGTCAATGAAAAGTCAACTGGTCTCGGATGTATTTGAAAGAACATGTTATGCTCAGGAAGGAAGAATAAATGTTTAAATGTATGTTTGTTATACTGTGGAATTCGAATGAGTTGCTTTTGTTCTGTCATTTACATAAAAATAAAAATTTTCAGTAAAAATAAAACTAACGTTAAAAATTTCTCATAACATAAACGTTCTCATTGCTTTATAACTCTCTTCCTTTCTCCAACTCTTCTAACTTCTTCTTAAGTTCAGCAATGTTGTCCTCATGAAGTTTAATCTTCCTTAATATACCTTCTCTATCTAATGGTTGCTTTATCTTTCTAAACTGAACTCTACCATCCTTCATAGTATGAATGTAAAAACCTTCTGGAATAATTCCTGATTTAATGTATTCTACCAAAAACTTTTGTTTCATTGCTTCAGTGACTTTAGTCGTCATTTCAATCAAATAAAAATTTTAATATTAAATAAAAATAACGTTATTTTTTCAGTAAGGAAACGCAGGAGTTTTACGATTTATTTGAGGAGTAGGTTCTGGTTTAAATGTTGGAGTCGGTTTTGGAGTTGACTTTTGAACAGGAGTTTGTAATTCCATAGGTTCAGGAGTCATTGAAAGTGTTGTTTGTGAAGGCGTTGGTTTTGGCGATGGTGTCGGAGTTTGTTTAACTTCAACTACTTCAGTATTATTTACAACATTTGCTTTATTTCTTTTCAACATCATAACTGCTCCTGCTGTAGCTAGCAAACCTAGTGGGAGACCATATTTTATATAGGGACTTGACCAAATGCTATTTTTGACAGGAGCTGGTGGAACACCTAACCTTGGTGAGACTGCTCTTTGCCATTGTGCAGCTCGTAAGAAATATTCAATAGGTGCTCCATAATCGTTTGGTAAAGTTTGTTTCATAGATGGTGAAGGTTCACGAGAGCTTGATGAAGAACTCATTTATAAGCTTTAAAAATAAACGTTCATCCTTTATTCCTCACTGTCGTCCGTGCTAAGTTATAGTCATCTAATCTTATTATTGGGATTCCATTAGCACGCACCTGAATGGCAAAGCAACAATCCCTCATAAATCCAATAAGTGGCTTTGGTACATTTTCAGTTGCTAGTTCAATAGGTCCTTTAACAGACAATTTGTATGTTATTGGAGCAGTAGATGTTTGACCTTGCTGGAAGCAAAAGTCCACTTCTGTTGGAAAACCACATAAGAAATGTGTGTTGTCATAGCTATCCCATTTATGTTCCACACTACCATCATCCACCAATGACCTCATAACATCTTCATTAAATCCTATCATATCATTGTTTGTATTGCAAGCGTTCGCAACCATTTCATAAAATACAGGTCCATATGATTTTTCAGGTTCTGCAGGCATATTTCCATAAGCTCCCATGGAAAGCTGAAGATATTTAAACTTAGGGTTCTCAAAATTAACATAATAGTTGTCTTTCTTTCTAAATAGTGCCCAAATACTTTTAACATTAATAGGCGTATAAGCTGCTGTAAATGTTGCACTTGAACTATCTGTATTCTTTGAGAATGAACCGTCCATAGGAATCCAATCCATAACTTTAACAGGAAAACATAAAGCCTCGTTTGTATAATGTTCTACAAGTTCTGTATAAATGTTAGGGTCTAAAGAGAATGACTTTGGATGAATGAAACATTCATTAAAATCCATCTTTGTTCGAAATAGTTGCTGGGTTACAGTTGTAATAGTAACTGTTCCACTAGCTTCTACTGCCTTCGTTATCATAGTGAATGGTTCATTCCATGGAACAAATTTATTTGTCGGTGGATTTGAATCTGAAGCAAATGCAACTTTAAGAGTTGGATTGAAAGCAATGATATCATTTACAGATATAGATGTGCATTGTAAGGCGTCGCTACTGAACTTTACTTTAAGCTGAATGTTTCCTGCAAAAGCTGGAATAAATCGAATAGCTTCTAATGGAAAATCTTCTAACAGGAATTCTTAAACGAAGCTTAAAATCAAATGATTTTCCTGCTGTAATTGGACCACTAACAATTTGTCCTGTTCTGCATGTTCCCGAATGACTCCATACATCTTCATGTCGAGTCTTTGAGAAAACATCTACTTTCTTTATTTGTTCGGTAGTTTGTGAGTTTGAAGTTATATATGCTTCTTCTCTTGCGTTGTCTTGAGAATATACGATACGACCATTTGCAAGGATTTGATATCCAGCAACTGCATAGAAAGCGTCATCGAAACCAATCCAAAATCCTGGTGGGTTTGTTTTATTGGAACCTGAACCAATTTCTTTATCTGCAATAAATTGACCTTCCATTTTATACGTAATGAATGTATTGTAAAGGTCCAACATATTTTCACCAGGAGGTGAGAGATTGAATGTTACCCATGTGTTATCTTTAGCAGTTCCAGGTTGTGATGGAATCTTTGCGTCAGAATATTTTCTATTAGTGTCACCAATTTGAACTGCATTGTCTATGATATCGAAATATGAGCGAATCTGATGAATATGCTCTGCTGGAGTAAATTCGTTTAACTGTTCGTTCTGCATGTATTTACTTCAGATAAAAATATCTATTTACTTCATTATTCTCACTCTTCTTCTTGGCATTCGTGGTGGAAGTTGTTTCTTGACATTTTCAATGAACTGTACATTCTCTTTTGTCTCAACTTCTTTCACTGGCGGGTCAGGGTTCTTTGACTCGGTTTGTTTTTCAATGAAATTCACGAACTTTGCAATAAGCTCTTGGTTCGTTATTGAAAGTACATCTGGCTTCTTTTCTTCTGGTTCTTTTGGTTCAGTTTGAACAGAAGGTTTTATATGGGCTTCGTGGACTTCACCCTTGCCATGCACCTTAATGTTGTCGCTTCTGCATTCGCTAATGGAACCTTTCTTTTTCTTACGTATATTTTACCATCTTTACTCTGACTTACGTAATAGAAAGGATGTTGTATTCCTCTTGGCGTCATTTAATATAATAGACTCTCGTCTGATTTTGACAAGCTCATTTTACATCGGTTAAAGTTTTAATTTTGTTTTTTATCTGCAGTCAAATGACTCAGACAAGCCTACGGACAAGACCCAAGGGGTCATAGATGTTGAAGCATTGAAGAAAGAAATTCGCGAGCAAATTTTATCCGAACTGAAGGAACAAAAACAAGAACAAAAGCCAGAGAGACCAAAGAGAAAACTTAGTGAAAAACAACTAGCTGCATTAGCTGCTGGAAGACAGAAGAACCCACGTTTGCTGGCGAAGAAAGCTAGAGAAGAAGCTGAAGCAAAAGCTAAAGAAGCTGAAGTAAAGAAAGAGTAAATGGTTTATTTTTATCCGAATTAAATGTATAGACAAATACCTTTATCTGTTGCGTTCAGTAGTGAAAACCCCGACGTCAAAATAAAGGGGAACAGAGTAACGTTTAAGTTTCCAACAGACTGGATTGTGAACATAAATGAAGAGAAGTACATTGGCATAACATCTATGTATATAACACGTGCTTTCAGAAAGGTTGACTTTATACTTCAAGTCGAGATAGAAAATGACGAACAGTCTTTAAGCGCCCAAAACATTCACATATACAAATACTTTAAAGACGATACAACATTGTTGCAATGTATGATTTCATTTAATGAGATGTTCGAGAAAAAGTTCAACATTGAAGTACAAACTTTACAGCCTTTACGTGAGTTTTTGCACAACTGAAAGAAGAAGGTAGTCAGCCACAACTTATAGACTTTCATTATGAATTTAATGAAAATGAAGATGGAACTCATGACTGTCAGTTTGTTATATTTCACCATTCAATGAAGTCGCTAAAGGAAAGAAAATCCATTACGTATAAGATTTCAAATCTCTGAACCAAGTGATGATTTCAAGAATGTTTTCAATTATGATGCAATGCTTCCGAGGAAAAATGAATTTTCAAAGATTGTAACACCTGGCATTTGGGATAGAAAGCAAGCTATATTATATTCAAACTTAAGTAAGGGAGTTGAAAATGAGTTCATTGGTCATACAAGAACTTCACCACTTCCTAACCCTAAATACTATAAATTAACTGGCTTCAATCGTGAGTTTTGGATAGACATGTTCTCCACTCATGACCATAAATGTCCAGTGTTCTTACCTCCAGACCATAAGGACTGTCTCTACATTGAAGCACAACTCTTAAACTCTACCATCGCAGTATTGTAAAATCTACGCTAGCTTTATTTTTATCACGAATGACCTCATTTCTGACAAAAATAAATGACCTCATTCATGACCTCATTGCTGACAAAAATAAATGACCTCAGAACTTCAACTTACGAATAAAGCTTGTTTTAGTCGTTATTGAAAAGTTGAACTTTTCAGCAAAGCAAGGTTGACATGACTTACATAAGTCGAATGCAATCTCTTGAATCATGAAGTGCTTTGTAAAGTTTCATTAAACTGAACTCAGAGTCTTTGTCATATGTTCCAACAGGTATGTGAATGTTCTTATTTCATTGTAATAGCATTGTATAGCTTCAGGAACATTATTGCGGTTAAAAGCAATAACATCTTGCTTCACGCCTTTCATTCTGCAGTGAAATGCAACTTCATTTAAATCGTTAGTGAGTAAGTCTATGTAGGTCTTCTTTCCACAGAAATACTTTTATATAAACTTTGTTTTCCAGGTGTTATTTCTGCAAAGTCGCTATGAAATTGACCAAGGTTCTTTCCTATAAGTTCGCGACCATATCTCTTCTTTAACTCTGCTGCAAGCTTTGGGATGTCTTCATTATATAAGTGCATAATGTCGGTATCCTGGTAAAATATTTTGAAGTCCCATGTCCTCTGCAGTACAGAATACTTCATTCATAATACGTTTTGACATAGACAGAATTTAACACAAGTGGACAGAAGTTAAAGTGTCTGCAAATGCTTTTCGTTAGCTTGAAAATAGTTTTATCTGAAATCCAAACCTTCGAACTTCACTATATGGTTGTAATTTCTTATAGCATATTTATAGCATCTTTGTCATCTACTATGGTTATTTTTGATCAATAGGAGATAGAATAGTTTTGCCATAAATGCTGTTCAGAATGAGTTTTTATAATTTCTTGTAAGGGGTTTTCTTCTTTCTTATACTTTAACCTTAACTCAAACAACTTCTTTACTTCATCTCTTATTCTCATATCTCTGTTTCCATCGTAATAGTATCCTCTGCAACACTTCACATTTGACACCTTGATATTTTATGAGGTCTTGTAATGTTATATGGTCAACATACATGAGACAGCAAGTGTTTGAACTTCTTGGAACGTTAAGTTCTGGATTTAGTTCAGGGTCGCAAACTATTAAATGAAAGTGTCTGGGTATACCAATCTCTGTTATCTTAATGAGAACAAAGAAGCCAGACATAAACTTTTCACCAATGGGTTCCTTTTGGTCGTCATCGAATAAATGTCTCATGAGATACTCTGTGCTTAACATTTCTTCCTTCAATACTTTTGGAATACCTTCTAAAGTATAAAGTCTTGCTATAGCTGAAGGATATAATGAAACAGTGTCGAAGTCAGCAATGAGTTTTCTTTGCTCTTTTGTTTCATGTTATCTGACAACATACATCTTCCACTTGAATGCATCTCGAAATAAATTCTCTTGGTTTTGAGAGGTCATAAAGATTTCCATTCGGGAAGTATACTCTGTTCTCAAACAATTTGTTAGCATAGAAAAAATACTAACGTAGTCATAAACGTTTAAATCAAACTCTTTCAATAAGTCATTGCGGAACTTTACAAAACCTTCTCTTAAAATTCTTACATCTTGTTTGCAGTAAAAGTGCTATATTTTTTCTAAGTCGAGTGGTTTTCATCTATTCTGCAACCTTTGATGGAATCTATGTTTTTCATAATGTATCTGCATCATTGGATAAAACTTACATGCTTCAGAAATGACACCAGTTCTGTTGTCATTTGCTAACAAAACACTGCTGTAGTAGTTATATGGAAATACTTCTTTCGGTCCTGTTTGTAAGTTAAACATAGCAGGAAATAGTTTAAGCTTCTTATTTATAACACTGTGAAGTCTTTTATAATAATTGCCCGTCCTTTATATAAACCAGTTATTTGCATTGTTCGTGAACCTTTAATGATGGGTTCCTTTCACTTCTGTCATGTGTCTTAAGATGAAGTTTATGTCATAACTGAGGTTATGGAAATATATTAAACTCTTGTCAGGAAGTCGTTCCAAAAATTCTGTTGCACAGTTTTGACCCCAAATGCTTTGACTCACTGAACCATCTTCACTGTCATAACAGATGTTAAAAGCTTTATGAAAGCCATCCGTACTACACTCAAAGTCAGCAAAGAAAACGTGCTCAGGAATGAATTTACATTTAGCTTTATTTACTTCTTTTGACTCTGCTTTCTTCTTCAGTTGTACAAATACTTTGGAGCATATGTCAAATCTTTAAATGGTGCAAGGTTCTGTTTATATATAAGTCAGTCGTATATGTGAAAGTTCTCCATATAGAAATAGGTTCGAAATATTTGCACTCCCACAATGTTTTCATAACATCCCATAGCGTGTTGTTCTATCATAACGAACTACATATTTATCTTCTCTCTTTGTATAATCTTCATCTGTTTCTCAATGTTCATTACCACAAGCTTTGAGAATTTCTTTATAGTTTCGAATGAAATATGTTGTCATTGGTAATCTTTCATTTAGCATGTAGTGGTCTTCAACAAGAAGTAAGTCAATAGTTCTAACAGTTTCGCATTCGTTTGGTATATATCTCTTTATTTCATTATGTCTTGAGTCATTGAAATAACCAATGGTAACATTAAATGCTATACCTGTTGAATCGGAAATTTCTTGTACTTTACTTTGGGGAAAGTCTTTAACACGAATGACTTCTCTCATGTGGTCAATAGTTTCTTCATTTACTCCAGCCTGAATGCAAGCATAAACGAAACAATTGTCTTCTGTCATAAGTGCTGCAGTTCTTTTGTTCAGTTCATTGAAGATTTGGTAGCGTTCAAGATTTATAGATAACGTGCAAAGATACTTCCAGAACTGACCGCTTCTCTTCTTATAAAACTTCTTTTCACCATTATCTTTCCAAAAGCTTTCTATAAGTGCTGGGTTTCCTGTTTGCTTAAGAGCTTCCAAAATGGCTTTCTGGTCATTTGTCAGTGTGCTTTCATCTCTATATGGTCTCTTTTTTGGTTTGCCTTTCTTTACATCTGACATCGTTAAGCCTTCATATTCTGTTAAATCATACATCTTTATTTCGGTAAGATTCTTTATGTTTGTCAAGAAGAAGTCATAGTGCATTTCAACAATACCTGCAGCATTTGCTCTATCTCTGATAAAATTCTCCTTCAAGAGCTGATGTAGTAATGTTCCAATATTATTGAGGTTTAACGTAGAACATTCATACTTTCCACCAAGTTTATAACATACCATCCATCTTTGTTGGGAGTTTATTTTAATCTTCTCTAAGAGTCTCATGAAAACCTTACCGAAATGTTTGTGTAAGTAGTCTCTGTTTGGTTCATCTAAAGCTTCGATGTTGAAGTCAATGAGTCTATTGCCTGACTTCACATTTCTCTTCCTATTCTCTTCATCTTTCTTTAACCATCTCTCACCTTCTTTTGGTTTGTCGTCAATGGAACGAATGACATCATTAGCTTTGCGAACTTGTTCTATAGCACTTTTAAACATCTCTCTTCTCTGTTGTTTCAGTGTGTCGTCTCTTCTTCTTGTTTCACCAACGTTTGCATTTGTTATGTCAAACATTTCACGCCTTACTTCATGTGGTACAGCTCTTCTTGTTTCACCAACGTTTGAGTTCGTAAGTTCAAACATCTCTTGACGAACGTCATGAGAAAGAGCTTTACGAGTATGACCAACGTTTGCATTTGTTATGTAAAACATTTCTCTTCTTACTTCATGTGGTACTGAACGTCTATGATATAAGTCAATAGCAACGTCATTTAAAGGAAAAGTTCTTGCATGGACTTCGTCCTCGCCGCGTTGCGACTTTATGAACTCATGAATTCTATCATAAGTTATTTCACCATTATAGTCTTTAATGAAGTCGGCGAGTGATTTTTTGTTTGTCGCGTAATGCTTTGCAACATCTATATTAGCTTCTGTAAGAAGTTGTTTTATTTCCGAGTGTTCTAACTTAGACAACTTCCGATACATCTTTAGTAGGAAATAAAAAAAATATTTTTGAAAAAATTAGATTAGATTTTTTTAAGTTATTTTTCAAAATAATTTAATATTTTTATTTTAATGAAACACATGCAAGATTGCAAGTTCTTTTCATACAATGCTCTCGCTACTGTCATCAAGAATGAGTTCAATAATGCTTCAAACGTCAATGTTATCTTTAACAAGAAGTTTGTGAAAGAATCTAAGTTTGGTCAGTATGTCAGACCATTAGCTATTGTCATTGACCGCAAACGTTATACTTCACAAGAGTTAGCAGTAGTTTTGAAACAAAAGGGTTTCTTCGTGAATGTCAAAGATACTCATTATACTATTATAAAGAACTCCAACATTGACTTCTTCAGTATTGCTATGAATCTTTCCGAACAGAAAGAATATAAGAAGGGTGAAACAAATGTGAAATATTATTCTTCATCTCTGAAAACAATAACGAACAAAGATGTTATACAAAAGTTCTTACCAAAGGTTGAAGAAGCTTCTATTGACATTGACGAAGGAAGTGAAATGGTTGAAGAAATTGACCCTGACGTCATTTAAGCAAAAATATATTTTTGGTTAGTCTTCATATCGATATTTTACAACAATTCCCCAATGTATAAACTTTTCATACGCTTTTTCATAAGCTTTATATACCTTCAGAAATTTTGCATAATCTTTAGAAGCATTTAGATATTGTTTAAATGCTTTGTATGTCTTCAGAAATTTTGCATAATCTTTTACATGTTGTTCGTTCTCTTCTTCTGTCATGAGTTCCGAATATTCTAAATTCATGTTCTTTCATATGAGATAAAATTTTATAAAAAAATAAAATTAGCTTAGATTTTTTTATTCTTCCTCTTTGAAGTTATCGAAATATTCTGTTATTTTTTCCTTCAGTAATGTTAAGTCTTCTTTGAATGTAAGTATTGTGCAACCTTTGATGTCATAGTGTGTTTGAGGAAGAGTATTTTTGACAATTTCCTTTATTTGCTCATTCGGTGTCATTGAAATCGGTAAGTTTTCACGATAGAACCAGTTTCTGTCAGATTTGTAAATCTTAGCAAGGTCATAAAAGCTTTTGTTGTTTCTTCTGACTAAATGCAACATAACCATATCTCTGTCTTCTTCTTTCTCCAACTCTTCAGTATATATCATATACTTATAACTCTTTTCCTTTCCTTTTGGTACCGAACGTGGTATTCTTTTCTGTATGCTTTTGTCTTTGGATTCAATGACTTCATCTTTTGCTTGAAGTTTCTTTTCCATCTCTCCACGTTCTGCTTTATATAGTTCATCTAACATCATGAAAATATAACAAGCATAACGAGGTGAAGCCCACATTGCTACAGCATTTACTAAAAGTCTATGAACATAATAACCTTTCAAACCAGGAGCCAAATTCTTGCGATTTTCGTACGGAATCTCTTCCCTCGGTTTTCCGAGGGAAGCAATCATATGAGGAAATTCTTCTAAAAGTTCTTTTGCCTGTTGGTTTTCAAACCAATGATATGCTTGCTTTGTAGAAAGAAGAGCATTCAAAATACTTTGCATTTGGTACATGTCATCTTTGACTGAACGAATAAGACGTAACTGTTTGTTATACTGTATGTACTCGTATTCTTCATTTATGGCTTCATGAACGATAGCAATTGTTGTGTTCTCTAATGTTGACATTACTGTCTTTACATACAAAATAAAAAAATAAATAAAAATAAAACTAACTTTATTTTTCTGTGTTAAAGAAATGTTAAAAATTCAGGGTTACATATGTGAAAAGAAGTCACGAACAAATGAAGGTCATAAGATTCAGCACATAATTCTGAATTGAATGGTGTGTCATACATGTCAAGCCGTCAAGAATTGAAGGAGATACGAGGCTATAAAGATTTTGGATATTTTCTGACACACACCCTGAGGGAAAAGTGACAAAACACGACGATAGAAAAAAGTGACAAAATGGGAGAAAGTTGTTCCCCGACCAAAATGCAATCATGTCGAAAAAGTGACATTTGTAAAGTTAGACGATAGGATTTCCTGAAAAAGTGCAAGACTTGTTCTGAATCAGGACAAGATTTGTCTTGAAAAAATACAAGACTTGTTCTGAAAAAATACAAGACTTGTTCTGAAAAAATACAAGACTTGTCTTGAATCAGGACAATTGTTCTCAAATTTGAGAACTTTACAAGAAAAACTGACTAAAAAGTGCAAGACTTGTTCTGAATCAGGACAAGATTTGTCTTGAAAAAATACAAGACTTGTTCTGAAAAAATACAAGACTTGTTCTGAAAAAATACAAGACTTGTCTTGAATCAGGACAAAACTTTACAAAATGTAAACTTTACATAACCGTTTCTATCGTACATGATATTTAGTTGACATTGTAAACTATCTTCATGTAAAGTATGGCGGTTTGAAACCGTCGGGAACCTTCACTTTTTTGACGAACTTTCCGCAGCAATTTTTAAAATTTGTGAAAACTCAACGGTTTGACACGTGCCATATGTCATTTTACTCAGAATTTTGTGCTGAATTCAGCAAAAATAAAGTTTATGTTAGCATGTTAGATCTAACATGTTTTCTAACATGTTTTCTAACATAACTATTTACAAGCGTTTTACATGGTATATGTTGCGATGGTTCATGACTTTAAACAGTTTTGTAGCTTCGATTTCCTCTGTCAGTATGTCAAAAATTTTAACTATGCCGAAGGTTTCTTTATATTTCTTCTTGACATCAGATAATAGGAAATCGTCAACTGTTGGATAGTTTTTGTTCAGAAATGTCAACATATCCATTTTATTTTCTGCTGGTTTCTCTACTTCTTTCTTTAAGTCAGCATAGTCGTTTCTCATACGTTCTATCTCTTTGACAGAATAGTTATATTTCCTTATTGCTGCTTTACATTTAGAACATTGTGGGTTCATTTTTGCGTTATACATTGAAATTTGACCTGCTAGAACAACTAAGGCGTCAATGGTTTTCTTTAACTCAAACATAGCGGGTCTTATTTGTTTGTTCCATACTTTGCCTCTTCTATCTTTATCTCTTATTTCCCAAACACATTCAGCAACTAATGAAACAAAGTTATCGTAGGTCTTAAATTCTTCAGATTTATATATGTCAGAAACATTCTTATAAACCATGTCGCAATCTTTGTCCATAACTTTATGGTTGCAATGAAAACCAAGGAATTCATAATTTACTTTACGTATGAACTTCTTTATTTCTACTGAGTCAGTTGTTTTGACTTCAATTTCGTCGAATTCAGGAATAGTTAGTTTTTGTTGTTGGATTTCAGGCAATTTGGGTAAATGGTCAATAATGTCCTGCATTTCATAAAGATACTGTTCATTTGTTTCATCTTTCGCACTACAGTCTAAATTACTTGTTAAAAGTTCTTGCTTTATCTTCTGGATTTTTGTTTCGAAAGTATATGAAGAAGGAATGAAGCTTTTCATCTCTACTAACATAGATGTTGGATTCATGACTAAAGAGTTTGGTGAAGTTGTTGTTTGAATTGTTGTTGTGCCGATTGTTGAAATCATATCTTTTATACAAAATAAAAATTTTTCTTAGAAAAAAATTAGCGTTATTTTTCTTTCATAAGGAAATGTCAAAAATTCATGATTTTCGAGAGTTTTAGACCATGTTAGAAAAGTGGTTAGAAAACGTGTTAGATCTAACATTCTAACATAAACATTATTTTTGGTGTAAATTTATGAAAACATTAATAATACATGACTGTTCTCATTCATGTCTGATTTACATCTAATGAAAAAGTTTAGAAGAATTTTCTTATTCTTTCTGGCATATTTTTGTCTTTCCAGTACTCCCGCTCTAATGGTCCCAGATGTGTTGGCTTTGACTCTCTCAAGTTCTTAGATGGTATAACATCTTCAACACCTCCTTCATATCTTACTTTATAAGTGTCATCGTTTATGTTGTAGTCAAGTATTTCAATAACCACTCCTCGCTTTGCTTCGTCAATGGTTTCAGCAAGTTTGCCATTACTACTTTCAACTAATTTATGACGAGGATAAAACGCAATAGAGTCGTCGGCAGCTTTTATAAGATATCCATTACCTTGCGTAGAGTCTACGATATAATAATTTCGACTTAACCTTAAACGTTTCTTTGTCAACGGTTTGTCGTCAAGAACTACACGAACTTTTGTACCAGGAATGAGGGTAAATTGTGTTGAATTTCTGATATTTTGTGTTTGGCTTCGTTTCTTTTGTATATACTTTTCTTCTTGTTGTTGTGTCATTGAATTTGGTGTATGTCCTGTTGTAGAATGTGTTGAGGAATTATATACTTCGAGAAAATGTTTCATTGTTTCTTCGGTAAAGTCTCGCTCTTGATTTAAATCTCTGAGCGTTCTTATGAAGCGGTTTATGATGCCGAGTATGTTATGGTTATGGTCTTCAGTAGTGTAGTGAGTTATGTTATGCTTAATGAGAAATTCTGTGATTTCATTGCTGAGGTATGCACTGTCTTGGTCTGATGTTAAAGTACTTGGGCTATGTTCTGCTACAAACTTTTGTAAAACTCTTAACACTTCACGAGTTCCTTTATTTTTCATTGGATATGCATATGCTTTACGAGTGTTAACATTAATGAAGATGAGGAATGGTTTATGTCCTCCTTTTCTGCTTTGAATGAGAGTGTCAAATTGGTATGCGTCAGGAGTGTTGGAGTAAATTGGTAAAAAGTAGTCGTAAGGGTTTATTTTTGTTTGATGTACAACATTTTTGTCAAAGAACCTTTTCACTTCAGCTCTGTTAGTAAATCCCCAACTCTTTGCAGCTTCATTGAATTTCTTAAATGACCTCCATGGATGTTGTTCGAATACTTCTTTCAAGCTCATTTATGTAAAGTTAAAGATTTTATTCAAGACGGTAAGCCCGCAAAGCAGGCTCAAGCGCGTTCATTGAACGCGGTACCATGCAAATACAGTCACAAATGGTGGCATGTAATCTTTACCCGAGCCTGTTGGATTTGTTGTGAAAGTGTGTGAATGATTTCCTGTGGTTCCACAGAAAATACCTGTGCTTAAATCTACTGGGTCACTTGAAATATCATATCTATGCATTCCCTGTCTATCCGAACCTGCTGCAAGATTTGTATAACCTCTTTTTGTTATTGAATGTGAATGACTACCTGTTGTGTTTGTAGTTCCTGTATGAGTGTGCGGTGGAAGGTTTGCTTCTTTAATTTTCTTCGAACCACCTGTTTGCTTTGAAGAGTTCGCACAGTATAAGAATTTATCTACAATCTGCTCCCACGTACCGAAACCCAGAACTGTTGCTGGATTTATTGAGTTCATTGACGTATAAATAGAGCCTGCAGGATATAATGTTTGAAGTATTTCAGTCTTTAATGTTTGAAGCTCTGTTTTGTCAGCCTTCTTGTCATATAAATCTTGAGCAGTGAATTTAATATTATATTCATCCTTCATGACATAAACATCTTTACATCTAATGTTTCTCATCGTCGTTATGTCGTCATCCGATGTTAAACCTTGTGGAAAGTTAGGAGGTTTACAATATAATGCATCCCCACCAGTTTCTTCAACCGTTCCTTCAATACTTTCTATAGCAACAGTTGTAAAACTTGTATGTGTATGGTTCTTGTCAGCTTTACTGTCTAACATTGCTGGTAGTTCATGGGTTTCAAAGTTTCTGGCATGACCTTCAATGTTCATACATTTACTATTTAAGGAGTTTAGTGTATCTTTTACGCTTGTACTTGGATTCTCTAAAGGTGCACTTGAACCAAGGGTATAGTTCAATATTATGTCGTCTGCTCTAACAGTAGTGAAGAATTTATGTGTATGGTTCTTGTCGGCTTTACTGTCTAATGTAGCTTGAAGTTCATTTATATCGGAGATGTTGTGTTTATGAGATTTCAAAACTTTGTTCATTGCTTCGAGTTCAACTTTGTCAGCTTTACTTTTAATAGCATCTTCAAACGTTATTTTTGACTTAACTCTCAAAGTAAATCTTGGTTCAACTAATACACCTTTAACAGAGAAAGTAGAGGCATAAATTTCATCGTTATAACTAAATGCTTCTGGTGCTTTACCCGTGTCATACTGTACAGTACAGCTTATGTCATAACCTTTAGCACGAATGTATTTATATCTTCTTTCATTGGGGTCTTCCGTCTTCACTTCTTCAGTTCGTGTTAAATATCCATGGTAGTCCGTTATAATCTGTTCGTCTGAAGTTATATAATGAACGTGGTTTTTATCTGCTTTTTCGGCTAATTTCTCTTCTATCTCATTTATTTCAAGTTCATGCCTACCACCACCTCCCGAAGAAGTATTTTTCTTCAGCTCTTGAAGAACGTCCACTTCGCCATCTTTGGTGTCAATAATGAGACTTTGAGTTAAAACCTTTCCTGTCTTAATGGATGTTTGTAAAACTTCTTCTTCACCGTGTTCGGGGTCATGGTCGTCGTCATATCTTGTGAAATCAGAGATGTTGTCATACATTAAGCATATCTGTCTCAAAAGTTCTGCTATTTGAAACTGGAACGAAAGATATACAGAACTTTCATCATCTCCTAAAGTCAAGTCTGCTTTCTTAAGTATTTCTTGAATGTATGCAATGAGAACAGAGTACCTTGGAAAATATTCGAACAATATTTCATTAGCTGTTGGTTTTGGTGGTTCTTCTGGAGTTTCTGTTGTTTCAGTTCCTTCTGTAGGTTCTGTTGGAGTTTCTGCATCTCTTGACTTCAATGCTCTTGCTCTCAAAGACCTAAATGTTAGAGCACCAGGTTTTACAAAGGACTTTATAAATGCTTTAATAGTTCCTGGTAAGTTATTGTTAGCATTAAGTAAGTTCCTTATGCTTCCATCATGTACGTCCATAGCACTATGTAAAAAATCTATACTTTTCTTGTAGTCAGCAATAGACTGACTGTGATTTTTTAAAGATTTGTCAATACCTTTAAGCCAATCTTCATGCATGTCTGATACTGAGCCAAGAATATCATTTGCTTCCTTTAGTGTATTTTGTGCTTTTCGTAAAGTATCCAATCCCGTACGTGCATTGTTTGCTATACGTCTTACAGTATCTATTTGACTCCTTGTTTCTTGCATCCAACCAGATAAAGTTTTAATAGTATCCGAACCATTTGAAATGAAGTTCAAAGCATTTTTAACGTCATCTAAAGCTTCTTCACCAAGTACTGCCCATATCTTTCCGATTTGGTATTGAAGAACTCCATATGAAGCAGCTGTTAAACCAGTATTTATAAGGTCCCATATCCATGATTTAGCAGTTTTTCCATCCTTTCCATCCTTTCCATCCAAACCGTTTTCGCCTTGAGGTCCTTGTATTCCTTGAGGTCCTTGTATTCCTTGTGGTCCGGTGTCACCCTTCTCTCCTTTCAGTTCATCTTTATGTTCGTTATAATATTCTAATGTCATAAGGTGTACATCATTACTGCTACCAGCAACTCCTAATATTTGTTTCTCATTCATGACTAAATTCTTTAGGCATTTAATGTTGTCGTCAAATCGAAAGCTCTTTAACAATTCAATGAGAACATTCAGTACTTTCACTAATGAAGCATCTACTGTTGAATTTATATATTGCACCGTTCCATCATTTATGATGGGAACCTTGCTTGTTGTAATGAATGGGTCATAAGTGTTAAAAGTATCGAAATCAATGACTTTTTTAGTTTTTCCATCGTCAATGACTAAATCATTGCCTTCAATGGTTAAAGTTGAGTTTTCGTTTACTAGTTCATGTGCTCTTCTTGCTTCATTTGTTTCATACGCATATGCAGCAATAGTCATATTTTAATGAGAATAAAATGTTGTTCTATTTGCAAAGTACAGACCCAAACGAATACGGGACAGTAAAGCTACAAACAAACTTAGGTCTTCAGAATGAAGCGCTTGCTTTCAGAGTTGTTGACTTCAATACTATCGCAACTTTTGTCATAACAAATGAAACAGATTTCATGGAGTTTGAAATAGATGGAAAGAAGCATGAAATAAGATTTCACAATAATGTAGAATATAAGATGGAAACATTAGCTGGAGTGTTAAATGCGCTCATAAATACTACAATAAACAAGGAGAACGAAGAAAACTTAATGAATGTTAAACTTATTGCAGGAGTTTTGAAGTTCAGTTATGCGAAGGAGTTTAAGATAACACGAATGAGTCATAGAGTTCAATTGCTTCTGGGAGCATACCATATGACATTTCCTTTGAAAAGTATTGACAAAACGATTGAGATGAAATCTGTTCCATACGTATGTTATGGCAATTGTTTATACATTGAGTCTAAAATAGCTAATGTCACAGGTATTTCAGGAGTTAATAGTAAAGGTTCAGTAGAATATAAGTCTTTCTGTTATGAAGTAAATTCAATGTTCATTCCAAACGTTCCTGTCATAGCAACTCATTTAGGTAAATGGGTTCGCATTAGTCCTCATAATTTGAAAGACATGCAATTCAGACTAGTTGACTTTCAAGGAGAGCCTGTAGAACTGAAGGCACCAGTGCGAATGACTGTTGAAGTAGACTTTTTAGAAAATATTAAATGCAACAGCTTACAAGAGAACTCAGAGCTAAAAATATAAAGTATGAATGTTATGTATTAGGTCATGAACTTTGGTTGTTGCTGTTTGATGAAACAAATGAGTTAGTTATGTCAGTCAAGAGAACAGAAAAAGGCGTCAAAGGCGCCGAGCGCAAAGCGCTATATTGTGTTAGTGAAAACTGCACCAAGTCAATAAGATTAGGTTTGCATTATGAAGATGAGTTCGATACTGTTGAAGAAGTTTTGGATAGATATTACAAATTGCTTTAATTTACTAAAACATATTTCAAGCAAAGTTTTATTCTGTTGAAATTTTGTATACTCGTTCTATATTTATACTTAAACTCAACTCCTGGAGTACCTGGTATTTCAATGATGCGGATGTTACCTATTTTCATGAATGGTGGCGTTTGACCACAGCATTCGATTTCAGGGTCGAGATAGTCAATGACACATTGTTCCCTGTTATTCGTGAGATAACATTTTCAAGGTCCTCCTTTGTTAATTATTTGGTTCTTACTTATAAGATTTGTCAAAAAGCTTCTTATCGTCTTTGAGTAAAATTGTTTGTATAACTGAAGAAGGTAATGGTCTACGTTATCTGAAGGATTTGTTTGAACATTTGTGTAAGGGTTGTCGTTGGCTTCTCTTGAAAGAATTTGGTCCAGTGGTGGATACTCTAACTTAACATCTGATGTAGCGTTAGCGTTTGAAGCTGTGTTTAAATTCACGGATTTCAGCTCTGGTTCTTTTTCTTTCAAACACTCTGAACTATAGTTCTTATATGACATATTGTTTGTCGTTCGTGAGTCAACAATTTGATGTTGGTTCAATTGGAACATTAACGGCACCAGCTTAAGATGGATTTGCTTCTCATTTCATATAGAATAAAAACCTTTTATATGTATGAAATGAACAATATACTCGACAAGGTTTGAATGTAAGCTAACGAATGAAAATATTGTTGAATCACTGAGACAGGTGCTGTGTATAAAGATGTAGAACTACTGAACAAAAGAGCTAAGGGAAGAAGCAGGAATATGAACAAAGGGTGGAAACCTATAAAAATTTATGTCAATGATGGCTCAGGAGGTTCAAACATAAAGTATGCAGAAAGTTATAGAGTTTATGCTCTCAAAGGTGAAAAGCCTTCATTTAAGAACAGCTATTCTAACGCATATCCTCAAAAGCTAACGGATGGGGAAGTGGATGATATGAATGACAGCAAAAATATTAACAGAAATGGCGACAGAGATGCATGGAATTTGTTTACCATCAGTCAGTTGAAGGTTAAACTTTAAAACAATGTTGGTCGTTCCCATGGAATATTTTTGACTTTAATGGTATTAGTCATGATATGAATCTCAAGGTATGAACGAGGAGAGATGAGAGACTTATATGCTTCCCAAATTTCTTCAAAAGGTAATGTTATACCTGACTGTTTCCAAATGAGTTCAATATCATAGCGTGAGAAACCTTGAAAGATAACGAAGTCAGTTATGAGACGTTTTATGTTTAAAGCTAAAAACCTCCATGTTTGCATAAGTATTGCTACAGTTAAATGGTAATGTCTGACTTTAGTAATGATGTTCACTAATGGTGAGTCTGGTTTTGACACTAAACCTTTTCCGGCGAAGTCGTCACAAACGAGCAGAGTATTTGAAGGATACTTTTTGAAGGGGTATTTTGAAAGTTTTGATAGAATGTAGTTTGTCAGTCGTTTCATATCGTAAACTCCTGAGTACTGACGTAAGTGGTGTTTGTCAATAATTCTTTCCATCTCTTCTGAAGTCTTTTGCATTCCTGACTGTATGAACTCTACGATAGCATAATATTTTCTCTTACGTCGAATGTAACGTTGAAGAAATTCAATGAGTTTGCTATCTGGAACTTTAACGACAGATGCTTGAACTTTTGACATGAATGTTTTCGCTGTTGAGTCCATAGAGTCTGAAGTTGCTGATATAATGATTTGGTCATAATATGAATCTTGACCTAAACGCTCTGTTATGAGTATATGACGAATGAGGTTAAATGTCTTACCTGAGCCCATCTTTCCACAATAGAAATACACGCCATTTGAACAGAATTCATAATCTTTGCTGAAAGGAAGAATAAGAGAAGAGTTAAGTTTGTCTGTAGTTTCATTCATGTCTTCATCTACGTCATGTATTAAATGCTTCATTTTATCTCCATTAAAAATGCAAGTCAGAAATATTCAGAACATAGCACCGAGTCTAACTGACAAGAGTATAAAGATATACTATGAACATGTTATGATGAAACCAACCAAAATTCAAGAAAGTCAGTATACTTATGAATATCCAAGACACTGGGTAGAGTATGTAGGAGGTGAGAAAGCTATTGAAATAAGACAAGTTAGAAGTATTCCAGCAGGAAGAACAATATTATTGAAGAACTTTAATGTTTTGAGATATAATGATGAAACAAAGAAGCAAGATAGTTTTCCTGTTGCTGTGTATGTGAACTTAGATACAGGAGATGACATGAAAGTTTTTAATACAAAGCTTCAAACGGTAGTGAGAGAACAACTTACTGCGGAAGGACATCCATTACCTTCAGAAGTTACCATAGCATATAATTTTGAAACAAACTCAATAGATTTTAAAGTCGTCTCTGCAAAGAAGTCAGGATTTACATTTAATGAAGCAGATGTATATTCGAATGAAAACTTCAAAGCTATTGCATGGTTAGATAATGACGATTGCTTTAAGAAAATATTTAAATACAGTGACTCAACGATGTCAATAGATGACCTTCGTGGAATGTTACCATCGACGTTTACAGTAGAAGGTTCAGCAGGATTGCTTACAAGATTGTCAATTGGTGGTATTTGGTCTCGTGAGAACATTGTTATAAAATCCAGTATAAGTGAATTTGCTGAAGAATCTATATTATGTCTTTCAAACTACATGTATTCGCCGCCGAAGCATTATAGTATAACAAACTTTGTCAGTAAGTTTAACATAAGACTTGTCGAACCTTCTTCAATGAAAGATGTTGTGCTACCTAAAGACGGAAAGGATGGACTCATTATTGAGATGATTTTAATAGCATATTAAATGAGCTTGTTCTTAAAGGTCGTTCATGATGAAATAACTGTTGTAGAAGATGTTAGCAATTGTTCAGACATTTTGAAGCGTATAGATGATATAAGAAAGAAGTTAAATAGACCGCAAAGCGGTGAGGGCGAAGCACGTGAGAATGTTTATGTTTCATTGACTTTCTCCAGTAACGAGAACTTTTATGAGATAATATTGAAGAGAGATGATTTTAATATGGGGTAAATGGTAGCTTGGGCAGCTTTAGGCGCAATGGGAACAAAAGCATTAGCATTTGGAGCAAAAGCACTTGGAGCTTATGACGCAGTAAATAAAATGAGTGGAGGAAGGGTTTCAAAGACATTAGATGCAAATAAAGGGAAGATTGGAGGCTGGGTTGCAAAGAAGTTAAGATTAAATAAAATAGGGCTCATAAATAAAGCATCCAATTTGGTTGCGACTGAGTCAGAAAATGCTTTAGGAAAGGACGATGAGTTTGCAAAACACGCAAAAGACTTTAATGACCAGATGAATGGTGAAACAATGCATTTAAATAGAGTCGATGGAACTCTTCCTCCACAACTTCCACCAGCAGTTCTTCCGTATGGTCCCTATGGAATGTATGGAAACCCTTACGAAAGACCATTTGACCCATTGACTGGTGGAAGTAACTGGTATCATTACGGACGAAGAAGAAAGACAGTCAAGTTGGAGACAGACGTGAAGAAAGCAACTAAAAAGAAACCAAGGAAGAGAGTTATAAAGCAATGAATTCAACAGGGTGAAAAAAGAGGTTAGAAAACGTGTTAGATCTAACATTCTAACATAAACATTATTTTTGTGCTATGTTTTCATACGTGTGAGGGTGGTGATATCATTAATTTTTAAGTTTATTTTTATATAAATGTGGGAACAAAAATAAAGCATATCTACTCAACAGGAATGAGACCCTTACTGACTATGTATTCGTTTAATGCTTGATGAAAACAATGGTACATATTATCGTATGGGTATACACAACGTCTGTTTCCATCGTCGTCGTATATGTAGAGCTCAAATCCAGTCCAACCTTCTTTTGTACAATATGTAGCTTTATTTAAGTATGCATTTATGTAGATAAGGCAATTTTCTTCATCGCTCCAGAAATAATTTTTGTTCTTTGTTGAAATAGTTTTCGTTCCTCTACGACCATAAGGAATGTATGCAATGAACTTTGCGTCATAAGGGATTGTAATATATTCAGGGTTTCTTTCATCGTCAATGGGTCTGTCTTTGTTAAAATGCATGTTTCTCAGTTGTACTTGAGTTTTGAATAGTTCACGGAAACGTTCTGGGAAAGAGTCATAGTAAATGTAGTCGGACATGTCTTTGTAATGAAATAAAAAATTTTAAAAAATAAAAATAAGGTTGTTTTTTATTTAGTGAGGACGGTAGTGAAGTCGTTAGTGAAGTCGTTTATGTGTCAGATGGTTTTGTAAATATTTAAGGTTAAGTTGGTGTTATGGTTGTGTTGTAAAATATACGTTACCGGTTTCGTAAAGTGTCAAAACCGCTAAGTGGTGTACGGAGGCGCGCAGTGCCACAGTACGCGACTTAGGGATACTAACTCTCATTAATCCTGCTGTGTTGTCAAAATGTCATGTTGTCTCATTTTTTCAGAGAAGTTAATTAACCTGGTGACATGGTGACATGGACACCTTCAGTTATTCAAAAAATATTCATAAGTGCCTTCCTCATTAATCCTGCTGTGTTGTCAAAATGTCATGTTGTCTCATTTTTTCAGAGAAGTTAATTAACCTGGTGACATGGTGACATGGTGACACCTTCAGTTATTCAAAAATAATTCATAAGTGCCTTCCTCATTAATCCTGCTGTGTTGTCAAAATGTCATGTTGTCTCATTTTTTCAGAGAAGTTAATTAACCTGGTGACATGGTGACATGGTGACACCTTCAGTTATTCAAAAATAATTCATAAGTGCCTTCCTCATTAATCCTGCTGTGTTGTCAAAATGTCATGTTGTCTCATTTTTTCAGAGAAGTTAATTAACCTGGTGACATGGTGACATGGTGACACCTTCAGTTATTCAAAAATAATTCATAAGTGCCTTCCTCATTAATCCTGCTGTGTTGTCAAAATGTCATGTTGTCTCATTTTTTCAGAGAAGTTAATTAACCTGGTGACATGGTGACATGGTGACACCTTCAGTTATTCAAAAAATAATTCATAAGTGCCTTCCTCATTAATCCTGCTGTGTTGTCAAAATGTCATGTTGTCTCATTTTTTCAGAGAAGTTAATTAACCTGGTGACATGGTGACATGGTGACACCTTCAGTTATTCAAAAATAATTCATAAGTGCCTTCCTCATTAATCCTGCTGTGTTGTCAAAATGTCATGTTGTCTCATTTTTTCAGAGAAGTTAATTAACCTGGTGACATGGTGACATGGTGACACCTTCAGTTATTCAAAAATAATTCATAAGTGCCTTCCTCATTAATCCTGCTGTGTTGTCAAAATGTCATGTTGTCTCATTTTTTCAGAGAAGTTAATTAACCTGGTGACATGGTGACATGGTGACACCTTCAGTTATTCAAAAATAATTCATAAGTGCCTTCCTCATTAATCCTGCTGTGTTGTCAAAATGTCATGTTGTCTCATTTTTTCAGAGAAGTTAATTAACCTGGTGACATGGTGACATGGTGACACCTTCAGTTATTCAAAAATAATTCATAAGTGCCTTCCTCATTAATCCTGCTGTGTTGTCAAAATGTCATGTTGTCTCATTTTTTCAGAGAAGTTAATTAACCTGGTGACATGGTGACATGGTGACACCTTCAGTTATTCAAAAATAATTCATAAGTGCCTTCCTCATTAATCCTGCTGTGTTGTCAAAATGTCATGTTGTCTCATTTTTTCAGAGAAGTTAATTAACCTGGTGACATGGTGACATGGTGACACCTTCAGTTATTCAAAAATAATTCATAAGTGCCTTCCTCATTAATCCTGCTGTGTTGTCAAAATGTCATGTTGTCTCATTTTTTCAGAGAAGTTAATTAACCTGGTGACATGGTGACATGGTGACACCTTCAGTTATTCAAAAATAATTCATAAGTGCCTTCCTCATTAATCCTGCTGTGTTGTCAAAATGTCATGTTGTCTCATTTTTTCAGAGAAGTTAATTAACCTGGTGACATGGTGACATGGTGACACCTTCAGTTATTCAAAAATAATTCATAAGTGCCTTCCTCATTAATCCTGCTGTGTTGTCAAAATGTCATGTTGTCTCATTTTTTCAGAGAAGTTAATTAACCTGGTGACATGGTGACATGGTGACACCTTCAGTTATTCAAAAATAATTCATAAGTGCCTTCCTCATTAATCCTGCTGTGTTGTCAAAATGTCATGTTGTCTCATTTTTTCAGAGAAGTTAATTAACCTGGTGACATGGTGACATGGTGACACCTTCAGTTATTCAAAAATAATTCATAAGTGCCTTCCTCATTAATCCTGCTGTGTTGTCAAAATGTCATGTTGTCTCATTTTTTCAGAGAAGTTAATTAACCTGGTGACATGGTGACATGGTGACACCTTCAGTTATTCAAAAATAATTCATAAGTGCCTTCCTCATTAATCCTGCTGTGTTGTCAAAATGTCATGTTGTCTCATTTTTTCAGAGAAGTTAATTAACCTGGTGACATGGTGACATGGTGACACCTTCAGTTATTCAAAAATAATTCATAAGTGCCTTCCTCATTAATCCTGCTGTGTTGTCAAAATGTCATGTTGTCTCATTTTTTCAGAGAAGTTAATTAACCTGGTGACATGGTGACATGGTGACACCTTCAGTTATTCAAAAATAATTCATAAGTGCCTTCCTCATTAATCCTGCTGTGTTGTCAAAATGTCATGTTGTCTCATTTTTTCAGAGAAGTTAATTAACCTGGTGACATGGTGACATGGTGACACCTTCAGTTATTCAAAAATAATTCATAAGTGCCTTCCTCATTAATCCTGCTGTGTTGTCAAAATGTCATGTTGTCTCATTTTTTCAGAGAAGTTAATTAACCTGGTGACATGGTGACATGGTGACACCTTCAGTTATTCAAAAATAATTCATAAGTGCCTTCCTCATTAATCCTGCTGTGTTGTCAAAATGTCATGTTGTCTCATTTTTTCAGAGAAGTTAATTAACCTGGTGACATGGTGACATGGTGACACCTTCAGTTATTCAAAAATAATTCATAAGTGCCTTCCTCATTAATCCTGCTGTGTTGTCAAAATGTCATGTTGTCTCATTTTTTCAGAGAAGTTAATTAACCTGGTGACATGGTGACATGGTGACACCTTCAGTTATTCAAAAATAATTCATAAGTGCCTTCCTCATTAATCCTGCTGTGTTGTCAAAATGTCATGTTGTCTCATTTTTTCAGAGAAGTTAATTAACCTGGTGACATGGTGACATGGTGACACCTTCAGTTATTCAAAAATAATTCATAAGTGCCTTCCTCATTAATCCTGCTGTGTTGTCAAAATGTCATGTTGTCTCATTTTTTCAGAGAAGTTAATTAACCTGGTGACATGGTGACATGGTGACACCTTCAGTTATTCAAAAATAATTCATAAGTGCCTTCCTCATTAATCCTGCTGTGTTGTCAAAATGTCATGTTGTCTCATTTTTTCAGAGAAGTTAATTAACCTGGTGACATGGTGACATGGTGACACCTTCAGTTATTCAAAAATAATTCATAAGTGCCTTCCTCATTAATCCTGCTGTGTTGTCAAAATGTCATGTTGTCTCATTTTTTCAGAGAAGTTAATTAACCTGGTGACATGGTGACATGGTGACACCTTCAGTTATTCAAAAATAATTCATAAGTGCCTTCCTCATTAATCCTGCTGTGTTGTCAAAATGTCATGTTGTCTCATTTTTTCAGAGAAGTTAATTAACCTGGTGACATGGTGACATGGTGACACCTTCAGTTATTCAAAAATAATTCATAAGTGCCTTCCTCATTAATCCTGCTGTGTTGTCAAAATGTCATGTTGTCTCATTTTTTCAGAGAAGTTAATTAACCTGGTGACATGGTGACATGGTGACACCTTCAGTTATTCAAAAATAATTCATAAGTGCCTTCCTCATTAATCCTGCTGTGTTGTCAAAATGTCATGTTGTCTCATTTTTTCAGAGAAGTTAATTAACCTGGTGACATGGTGACATGGTGACACCTTCAGTTATTCAAAAATAATTCATAAGTGCCTTCCTCATTAATCCTGCTGTGTTGTCAAAATGTCATGTTGTCTCATTTTTTCAGAGAAGTTAATTAACCTGGTGACATGGTGACATGGTGACACCTTCAGTTATTCAAAAATAATTCATAAGTGCCTTCCTCATTAATCCTGCTGTGTTGTCAAAATGTCATGTTGTCTCATTTTTTCAGAGAAGTTAATTAACCTGGTGACATGGTGACATGGTGACACCTTCAGTTATTCAAAAATAATTCATAAGTGCCTTCCTCATTAATCCTGCTGTGTTGTCAAAATGTCATGTTGTCTCATTTTTTCAGAGAAGTTAATTAACCTGGTGACATGGTGACATGGTGACACCTTCAGTTATTCAAAAATAATTCATAAGTGCCTTCCTCATTAATCCTGCTGTGTTGTCAAAATGTCATGTTGTCTCATTTTTTCAGAGAAGTTAATTAACCTGGTGACATGGTGACATGGTGACACCTTCAGTTATTCAAAAATAATTCATAAGTGCCTTCCTCATTAATCCTGCTGTGTTGTCAAAATGTCATGTTGTCTCATTTTTTCAGAGAAGTTAATTAACCTGGTGACATGGTGACACCTTCAGTTATTCAAAAATAATTCATAAGTGCCTTCCTCATTAATCCTGCTGTGTTGTCAAAATGTCATGTTGTCTCATTTTTTCAGAGAAGTTAATTAACCTGGTGACATGGTGACATGGTGACACCTTCAGTTATTCAAAAATAATTCATAAGTGCCTTCCTCATTAATCCTGCTGTGTTGTCAAAATGTCATGTTGTCTCATTTTTTCAGAGAAGTTAATTAACCTGGTGACATGGTGACATGGTGACACCTTCAGTTATTCAAAAATAATTCATAAGTGCCTTCCTCATTAATCCTGCTGTGTTGTCAAAATGTCATGTTGTCTCATTTTTTCAGAGAAGTTAATTAACCTGGTGACATGGTGACATGGTGACACCTTCAGTTATTCAAAAATAATTCATAAGTGCCTTCCTCATTAATCCTGCTGTGTTGTCAAAATGTCATGTTGTCTCATTTTTTCAGAGAAGTTAATTAACCTGGTGACATGGTGACATGGTGACACCTTCAGTTATTCAAAAATAATTAATTATTGAATAACCTAAAAACATTCACGATAAAATAACTGATAATAAAATTTTATTTTTATATAAATGGATACCCCACAAGCTCAAAATTTACCACGAATCATAACAAGGGAGGAAATGATAAAAATGATGCAAGAACGAAAACCGAGAAGATGTGGTTATGCAGTAATGATGGAAAGAAGAACCCAGACGTTGTCGAAGAGGAATAAAAATTAAATTTGGATTGAGTTTAAAAATTCATCTTTATTAAATTCATCTCTTCCAATCAATTTATTTATTCTATTAAATTCTTTTATTTTTGCTTCACCCAGTTTAAGGATTGAACGGTATATTTCTAATTTTTCGATTATTTCTTTCCTCTCTTTATCGTTTTCAGCCCCACCACATTGCGGCTTCTTTTTGTAATAGCATATTTTTGATTTAATTCTGTTTAGTTTCTTTTTATATTCATTGTCTGGACTCTTGGCTGCTTTGTTGTCACTCATTTCTTACGAAATAAAAAAAATTAAATATTATTTAAATATAATGGAGTAATAAAATAAATCGGAATTTCTATTAATTTATTGTCAACTTCAACTAATGCATTGACGTTAATATATCTAACAAATTCAGCTATTGTGTCAAATCTTCGTCTTCTTTTTGTCATTGATTTATCAGTTTTTCCATAATCGAGATGAATCAAAACTTTATCCCCTTGTTTAAAATTCATGAGCCCTGAATTAATTTGTTCATGTTTAACATCATTTAACCTTTCCATTTGCTTTCTAATATATTCCCATTCTTTTGAAATATCATTTTTCATTTCCACTGGTTTCATGTTTATAGTTCTATGCCATGTATTATTGTAATAATATACTAACTGTTGTATGATGGAGTCATGATTTCCATCCCAGTATATCTGACCGTTAACCCCTAACGCATCTCTAAGAGTTCTCATTACCGCATCAACTATTTTATTATGAAACGTATATGGAGAGGATGAAAAGAAAAAATTAATTTGTGGGAAATAATGAATCATAGCTGCCTGAAATCCTTTATCACCATCACCCCTGATATTATCTACTCTTTCATGATCTAGTAAGTATTGAATAGCTCTTCTTGTTTCCTGTTCTGTTTTCCCTTTCACCGGAATGCAATATAAATATCTAGTGTTAATGTTAATGGCAAATAAATAAGTAACGTTTCCTTTTGAATATTCCAAATGATCTATTTCGTATGAATATGGATATGGTGCAAATGAAGGGCGACTAAATTTTTCCTTTAACGGTTGAATTTTCGGGTCAATTGGTTTATTTAATATCTTGAAATCCTTTTTAAAATCTTTTTGTTTCTTTAATGTTTGAAATGGATATAATAAAGTGTGTTGTGCATGAAAATTCGGTTCACTTCACTTCTGACAAAAAGTGACAAGTTTACATGACAAAAATAGTTTACATGGCAAAATATATAGGGTATTTTTTTTAAAAGTAGTTATCTTTATATATAAAAATAAAACTTTTGATATATTTGAGTAAATGATTTATTAATTTATTTATTTTTTTTAAATCAAATCATATAAATATATATATATATAATAGTGAAATAGAACAAGAGATAATTATTGATGATTAAATTGTAGACGAGGATAAAAGTTAGATAAATTAATAAAATTAGTGTGGAATCAGACAAATTTCGGGTTGTTTGGGAAGGAATTGTTGGCTATGATGTACTGATTCATGATCAGTACATCATAGCCAACAATTCCTTATACAAAGTTCAAAAACTTGGGTGCAATCAGTTCTGATTGCACCCAAGTTTTTGAACTTTCTCGAGGGAATGAAAGGGTAAGAGGTATACATTATGAATATATACCTCTTACCCTTCCATTCCCTCTCTGACAGCGGGAAACTTTGTCTGAATGTTAAACTATTCAGACAAAGTTTCCCGCTGTTTGGGAAGGAATTGTTGGCTATGATGTACTGATTCATGATCAGTACATCATAGCCAACAATTCCTTATACAAAGTTCAAAAACTTGGGTGCAATCAGTTCTGATTGCACCCAAGTTTTTGAACTTTCTCGAGGGAATGAAAGGGTAAGAGGTATACATTATGAATATATACCTCTTACCCTTCCATTCCCTCTCTGACAGCGGGAAACTTTGTCTGAATGTTAAACTATTCAGACAAAGTTTCCCGCTGTTTGGGAAGGAATTGTTGGCTATGATGTACTGATTCATGATCAGTACATCATAGCCAACAATTCCTTATACAAAGTTCAAAAACTGATTTTCATTTGGCAGATCCACTTCTTGTCTTTCCATTTTTTTTTGAATCAATTTATACAAATAAACTTATAAAACACAAAATTATTATTTTATAATATAATTCTTAGATAATACATCCGATATGTAAAGTGTCAAAAATGAATTGAACCGAATTTTCATGCATTACAGGATATAATAAAGTGAATGATGAAGGATTAACTGAAGGAGGAGGAGGTACTGTCGTTGGAGGTTTTGGTATTGCAAGTGGTTTAATTTTATCTGCTTTGATTTTGGATGATGAAGTTTTGGAATTCATTCCTCCCATCATTAATTCTGGATGTATTCTATTCATTTGTTTTAAATATGCTGTATATAAAGGTTTGATATACTTTCCCGCTTCGAGTTTATGTTGAAGGATGAATTCCAAAAGTTGATCTTCATTTAAAAGTCGGGCTGAATATGATTTAACTAATGAATCATAAATTAAAGCTTGTGCTTCATTTATGGTCTGAAGGACCTGGGCGTTTTGCACCTTTAGCTGTTGAACATTTGCTACTTTCTCTTTCGGCTTTTGCGGCTCAGGATTATATAATTTATATAATTCATCAATATCTTCTTCTGTTAATACTTTATTTTTGAAATCTTTCAATTGTTTAAGTTGTGATTTAGTTTTTCCCTTTGTATAGGGTGTCCAAAGGTGCGTTTAGCACAGCGCTCTATATGAGACTATTAAAGGAGATATATGCTGATTATAAATATATAAAAAAAATATGAATATATGTATATGATGAGTATGTTGTATTTTGGCGCCATGCCGGGATATAAAATGAATTTTGAGACAAGAGGCGGTTTCGCGGGAAATTTTGGCGGGATTTTTTTTTCATTTTTTTAATGAATCATAAAGAAAACATCCTCGCTCTTGCAAAAAAATGCAAAGACTGTAAAAAAATCTACGAGACATTGGTAAAATGCTTCGGTATGGATGCTCCTAGCTATTCCACTGTAACGTATCATGTTAGGATGTATCACTTCATGAACAAAAAGGCGCCCATCATAAAAATTGACAAAAAATCGCCGGATCAAAGAAAAATCAAAGCAATTCTTCAAGCGCTAGATGAAGACCCAAGAGCATCACTCAGAAGGATAGAGGAGATGACAAAGATACCATGTACAACAGTCAGTTATTATCTGCACAATTATTTGAACTACAAACTAGCGTATACACGTTGGGTTCCGCACAACCTTAATTCAGTTCAAAAAAAATCTAGAGTCCAATCTTCGAAAGAGCTCCTCTCTATATTGGGTGCGTATCAATCCAAGAAGTTTCGCTTTTTAGTAACAGGGGACGAGTCTTGGTTTCAATATGCAACAGAAGCCAAAATCATGTGGATCCCGAAGGATGAAAATCCGCAAACATTCCCGAAGAAAAAAATTGACACACCAATGATGATGTTGTCGGTTTTTTGGGGCGTGAATGGCATCATCGCAATTGATATTCTTCAAAAACCTAATACGATGAATGCTCAGTATCTAATTGACAATGTTCTTACTCAAATTATCAATTCTGATGAGTTTGAGAAATCCAAACAACAAAAACAAAAGTTTGCAATTCATTTTGATAATTCAAGAGTTCACAAAAGTCATAAGGTAATGAATTACTTGTTGGAAAACAATGTCAAAGTTGTTCCAAACCCAATTTATTCACCTGATATTGCACCCTCTGACTTTTATTTATTCGGCACGCTAAAAAAGAGAGCTGAAGGACGCGAATTCGCGAGTCCAGATGATCTTGAAAATTTTGTAAGAGAGCAATTTGAGCAATTTTCTCATGATGATTTAAAGCGTGTCTTTCAAGCCTGGATCGATCGCTGCGAACGCGTGATTGAATCCAATGGTGATTATATTTAAATAAACTTTATATATATGTAACTTGTTTATTTCTATTCGCAGTATTCAGGTTTGTGCTAAACACACCTTTGGACACCCTATATATTCATTATTTTTAATTTTGTCTTTAATTTTAGAAATTATTTTATCATGATATTTCAAAATTTCATTTTTATAATATGGATAATAATAATCCATATCATCACCCGTTATATTGTTATTATGTTTTTGGAGATATGATTTTAATTCATAATAAGTAAGAAAATTTTGATTAAGTACTAAATCATAAATTAAATTTTTTAAATCTGCGCTATTCATTTATATAAAAATAAAATAAGTGTTTTAAGGGTGCCCACCTCTTTGAATCATAGTATCAAAACCATTATTTATGGTTCCTTTTGTCTCTTCTGTGGCATTTTATTAAAAATAAAATTTTAAATTGTATTAAATAAATGGCATACAACATCCATTTTCACAACATACAGCCTTAGTGTGTGCTCCTGTTAATGCAGTCTTACCGATTGTTAAGCGAGTCATTTCCCCGTTTTTAAGTTGTAAATTAATATTTTGACCATCAAATATCACTTTATCATTTATTATATCCAAATAATTTTTAGGTGTTAATTGTTTATTTTGTCGTAAACTAACACCTTTCATTTTTTGTGCAATCTTTTTAAAATCACTTCCATCAATTGAACCGTTGAATGATGTATAACACTTGGGGCATAAAGCAACCATGTTATCACCTTGTTTCTCAATTGCTAAACCCAATAACTTCTTCTCATGTGCTTTTTCTTCAGCTTTATTCTTTAATTTAGGTTTAAATTTCTCATCAAAACAGAAGAAATCAAAAGGTGCGAATTTGAAAATGTTTTTATCATAAAATTGTTTATCGGTTACAATCGCCTGAAATGCTTGAGTGTTAGGAAGATTTGGATCGCCAGCGATTGCCCAATAAGATGAATCAGTATCACCTTCAATGAAATGAAAACGATTAACATCCATGCATTTATACATAAAATCATAAATGAAAACCAAATACCAGTATTTTGCGTTATCTAAAGTAAAAAATGCCTCTTGTAAACATGTATCACATCTATAAAATCTATCTTTAAGCATCACTTGATATGTATCTTCACCTATTTCTCTTATGTTTTTAAACTTATTTGACATACATGCAACGCGTGCCTTCTGTGCATTCATTATTTTAGTCTTTGCGTAATTTTCGTATTCAGTGCATCATAACCATATGATCCATTAAGTGAAATCTTGCAAAATAAACTTTTTCCTTTATTTCCTTCTAATTCAGCCTTTTGTCTTTCTCATAAATTTGTTCGCAAATTCATTAAAACAAGTGTTTTCGTAAATGTTAAAGTTGATGAATATCATCAATGATAAAATGAAATCTGTCTATTAGATACCATAGATAATAAGAGAAAATGGTTGATATTGGTTGTATGTTGATGCTAACAGAGTTAATTTCCTCTGTTTCTGGTCAACTGGTAGATTGTTGATTCATGTAATTATACATAAAACTGCCAATTGTTTTTTCATCTGTGATAATATCTAAGTTTCTTATTATTGGTAAAAAGTTTATGTAATCATTAATGTATTTTTCATCAATGTGACCCTTTACTTCAGCCACGAATAAAGTATTTTTCTTCTTAATTTATTCCCAGTGCTTTTGCTTTCTTTGTTGCTGTATCACAAATGATAACACCATTCAATCTTCCCGCATTACATTTTATGGTCAGTATAATTTGAATGAAATCATGAGGATTAGATGAAAATGATGAAGGATATAATGAATTAAAATCAACACCAACGAAATGAGTCATAATGTTGGTGGTGTCCTCATTTGATACAGTTTTAGTTTCTGGATTATATGCAAGTTTATTAATGTGCGTGATTCCTTTAAGATTTACTCTATGTTGAACATTTGATAAACCACCAGTAATTCCATTACGGAGAATGTGATAAGCTTCAACTGAATCTAAAGTCATTGGTAAATTATTTTTTTAATGCATAATTTCTTAATTGATTCTTAAACGTTGAACATCTTCATCTTTATTTGATTTACGACATTGCAATAACAACACATTAACTGACAATTTTCTTTGGTATGTGGTTTTTTCATTATCGATTCTATCCAATGTTGGTTTATTTGCATATGTAAACGCTTTACCACACATTTTGCATTTAGATGAAAGGATTAAATCGTGATAGTATTGAAAATCATCCATTGAAACATTATTTTTAGTATCTCTTTCTGCTTTTTCATCTTGTTTCTTATATGATTCAATTTTATATTTCCAATACTTTAGTTAGTATACAAGTCTTGGGTATGGTGGCACTGCGTTCCACCTTACCCAATACTTGTGAATTTGACACTTTACAAAACCGTTAACGTATATTTTACAACATGAACGCAAAAACTAACTTAACCTTAAATATTTACAAAGCCGCCAACAATTTCACCTCACTATCGTTCTCACTAACAACTTCACTATTGTTCTCATAAATTTTCCTCAATATCTTCATCATCAGTGTTAACCCTATTGTAGTCATACTTGAAGCCATAAACTTTCTCTAACTTCTTAACGTACAATTTACATAACTTACCTTCGTCATCGTATGGTTTAATGATATAACTATTTCTATCTTTATAAACAGTCAATGAAAAGTCAACTGGTCTCGGATGTATTTGAAAGAACATGTTATGCTCAGGAAGGAAGAATAAATGTTTAAATGTATGTTTGTTATATGTTTTGATTTGTATGAGTTGCTTTTGTTCTGTCATTGCATCCAAATAAAAAAAATAATTTTAAAAAATAAAATAAAAAATAAATGATATCACCACCTCTCACACGTATGAAAACATAGCACAAAAATAAATTTAGGTGAAGTGGTGAGATCTAACCCGATTTCTAACCTCATTTCTACCCTGTTGAATTCATTGCTTTCTCCAACTCTTCTAACTTCTTCTTAAGTTCAGCAATGTTGTCCTCATGAAGTTTAATCTTTCTCAAAATTCCTTCTTTATCTAATGGTTGCTTTATCTTTCTAAACTGAACTCTACCATCCTTCATAGTATGAATGTAAAAACCTTCTGGAATAGTTCCTGATTTAATGTATTCTAAAAAAAACTTTTGTTTCATTGCTTCAGTGACTTTATTTGTCATTTCAATCAAATAAAAATTTTAATATTAAATAAAAATAACGTTATTTTTTCAGTAAGGAAACGCAGGAGTTTTACGATTTATTTGAGGAGTAGGTTCTGGTTTAAATGTTGGAGTCGGTTTTGGAGTTGACTTTTGAATAGGAGTTTGTACTTCCATAGGTTCAGGAGTCATTGAAGGCGTTGGTTTTGGCGAAGGTGTCGGAGTTTGTTTAACTTCAGCTACTTCAGTATTATTTACAGCATTTGCTTTATTTCTTTTCAACATCATAACTGCTACTGCTGTAGCTAGCAAACCTAGTGGGAGACCATATCTTATATAAGGACTTGACCAAATGCTATTTTTGACAGGAGCTGGTGGAACACCTAACCTTGGTGAGACTGCTCTTTGCCATTGTGCAGCTCGTAAGAAATATTCAATAGGTGCTCCATAATCGTTTGGTAAAGTTTGTTTCATAGATGGTGAAGGTTCACGAGAGCTTGATGAAGAACTCATTTATAAGCTTTAAAAATAAACGTTCATCCTTTATTCCTCACTGTCGTCCGAGCTAAGTTATAGTCATCTAATCTTATTATTGGGATTCCATTAGCACGCACCTGAATGGCAAAGCAACAATCCCTCATAAATCCAATAAGTGGCTTTGGTACGTTTTCAGTTGCTAGTTCAATAGGTCCTTTAACAGACAATTTGTATGTTATTGGAGCAGTAGATGTTTGACCTTGCTGGAAGCAAAAGTCCACTTCTGTTGGAAAACCACATAAGAAATGTGTGTTGTCATAGCTATCCCATTTATGTTCCACACTACCATCATCCACCAATGACCTCATAACATCTTCATTAAATCCTATCATATCATTGTTTGTATTGCAAGCGTTCGCAACCATTTCATAAAATACAGGTCCATATGATTTTTCAGGTTCTGCAGGCATATTTCCATAAGCTCCCATGGAAAGCTGAAGATATTTAAACTTAGGGTTCTCAAAATTAACATAATAGTTGTCTTTCTTTCTAAATAGTGCCCAAATACTTTTAACATTAATAGGCGTATAAGCTGCTGTAAATGTTGCACTTGAACTATCTGTATTCTTTGAGAATGAACCGTCCATAGGAATCCAATCCATAACTTTAACAGGAAAACATAAAGCCTCGTTTGTATAATGTTCTACAAGTTCTGTATAAATGTTAGGGTCTAAAGAGAATGACTTTGGATGAATGAAACATTCATTAAAATCCATCTTTGTTCGAAATAGTTGCTGGGTTACAGTTGTAATAGTAACTGTTCCACTAGCTTCTATGCCTTCGTTATCATAGTGAATGGTTCATTCCATGGAACAAATTTATTTGTCGGTGGATTTGAATCTGAAGCAAATGCAACTTTAAGAGTTGGATTGAAAGCAATGATATCATTTACAGATATAGATGTGCATTGTAAGGCGTCGCTACTGAACTTTACTTTAAGCTGAATGTTTCCTGCAAAAGCTGGAATAAATCGAATAGCTTCTAATGGAAGGAATCTTCTAACAGGAATTCTTAAACGAAGCTTAAAATCAAATGATTTTCCTGCTGTAATTGGACCACTAACAATTTGTCCTGTTCTGCATGTTCCCGAATGACTCCATACATCTTCATGTCGAGTCTTTGAGAAAACATCTACTTTCTTTATTTGTTCGGTAGTTTGTGAGTTTGAAGTTATATATGCTTCTTCTCTTGCGTTGTCTTGAGAATATACGATACGACCATTTGCAAGGATTTGATATCCAGCAACTGCATAGAAAGCGTCATCGAAACCAATCCAAAATCCTGGTGGGTTTGTTTTATTGGAACCTGAACCAATTTCTTTATCTGCAATAAATTGACCTTCCATTTTATACGTAATGAATGTATTGTAAAGGTCCAACATATTTTCACCAGGAGGTGAGAGATTGAATGTTACCCATGTGTTATCTTTAGCAGTTCCAGGTTGTGATGGAATCTTTGCGTCAGAATATTTTCTATTAGTGTCACCAATTTGAACTGCATTGTCTATGATATCGAAATATGAGCGAATCTGATGAATATGCTCTGCTGGAGTAAATTCGTTTAACTGTTCGTTCTGCATGTATTTTACTTCGGATAAAAATATCTATTTACTTCATTATTCTCACTCTTCTTCTTGGCATTCGTGGTGGAAGTTGTTTCTTGACATTTTCAATGAACTGTACATTCTCTTTTGTCTCAACTTCTTTCACTGGTGGGTCAGGATTCTTTGACTCGGTTTGCTTTTCAATGAAATTCACGAACTTTGCAATAAGCTCTTGGTTCGTTATTGAAAGAACATCTGGCTTCTTTTCTTCTTGTTCTATTGACTTTTCAGTTTGAATAGAAGGTTTTATATGGGCTTCGTGGACTTCACCCTTGCCATACACCTTAATGTTGTCGCTCTCTGCATTCGCTAATGGAACCTTTCTTTTTCTTACGTATATTTTACCATCTTTACTCTGACTTACATAATAGAAAGGATGTTGTATTCCTCTGCCGTCATTTAATATAATAGACTCTCGTTCTGATTTTGACAAGCTCATTTTACATCGGTTAAAGTTTTAATTTAGTTTTTTATCTACAGTCAAATGACTCAGACAAGCCCTACGGACAAGACCCAAGGGGTCATAGATGTTGAAGCATTGAAGAAAGAAATTCGCGAGCAAATTTTATCCGAACTGAAGGAACAAAAACAAGAACAAAAGCCAGAGAGACCAAAGAGAAAACTTAGTGAAAAACAACTTGCTGCATTAGCTGCTGGAAGACAAAAGAACCCACGTTTGCTGGCGAAGAAAGCTAGAGAAGAAGCTGAAGCAAAAGCTAAAGAAGCTGAAGCAAAGAAAGAGTAAATGATTTATTTTTATCCGAATTAAATGTATAGACAAATACCTTTATCTGTTGCGTTCAGTAGTGAAAACCCTGACGTCAAAATAAAGGGGAACAGAGTAACGTTTAAGTTTCCAACAGACTGGATTGTGAACATAAATGAAGAGAAGTACATTGGCATAACATCTATGTATATAACACGTGCATTTAGGAAAGTTGACTTTATACTTCAAGTCGAGATAGAAAATGACGAACAGTCTTTAAGTGTCCAAAACATTCACATATACAAATACTTTAAAGACGATACAACATTTTGCAATGTATGATTTCTTAATGAAATGTTCGAGAAAAAGTTCAACATTGAAGTACAAACTTTACAGCCTTTACGTGAGTTTCTTGCACAACTGAAAGAAGAAGGTAGTCAGCCACAACTTATAGACTTTCATTATGAATTTAATGAAAATGAAGATGGAACACATGACTGTCAGTTTGTTGTATATTCACCATTCAATGAAGTCGCTAAAGAGAAAGAAAATCCATTACGTATAAGTTTCAAATCTCTGAACCAAGTGATGATTTCAAGAATGTTTTCAATTATGATGCAATGCTTCCGAGGAAAAATGAATTTTCAAAGATTGTAACACCTGGCATTTGGGATAGAAAGCAAGCTATATTATATTCAAACTTAATAAGTAAGGGAGTTGAAAATGAGTTCATTGGTCATACAAGAACTTCACCACTTCCTAACCCTAAATACTATAAATTAACTGGCTTCAATCGTGAGTTTTGGATAGACATGTTCTCCACTCATGACCATAACTGCCCAGTGTTCTTACCTCCAGACCATAAGGACTGTCTCTACATTGAAGCACAACTCTTAAACTCTACCATCGCAGTATTGTAAAATCTACGCTAGCTTTATTTTTATCACGAATGACCTCATTTGCTGACAAAAATAAATGACCTCATTCATGACCTCATTGCTGACCTCATTCATGACCTCATTGCTGACAAAAATAAATGACCTCAGAACTTCAACTTACGAATAAAGCTTGTTTTAGTCGTTATTGAGAAGTTAAACTTCTCTTCAAAGCAAGGTTGACATGACTTACATAAGTCAAATCCAATCTCTTGACCGTCATAAAGTGCTTTATATAACTTCATAACACTGAACTCAGAGTCTTTGTCAAATTTTCCTTGCGGAACCATTAAACCTTTATCTTCATTGAAACACTGAACAGAGTCAGGAAACATTTCATTAGCGGTTAAAGCAATAACATCTTGCTTCACGCCTTTCATTCTGCAGTGAAATGCAACTTCATTTAAATCGTTAGTGAGTAAGTCTATGTAGGTCTTCTTTCCACAAAATATTGACTTGTATGCTAAACTTTGTTTTCCAGGTGTTATTTCTGCGAAGTCGCTATGAAACTGACCAAGGTTTTTACCAATGAGAACTCTTCCATAACGTTTCTCAAACTCTTCAGCTAAACGATGGATATCTTCATTGTAGAGATGCATACTGTCCGTATCGCTATAAAAGATGTCCATTCCTAAGTCCTCAGCAGTACAGAATACTTCACACATTATTCTCTTCGACATAGATAGAATATTAACACCAAGTGGACAGAAGTTAAAGTGTCTGCAAATGCTTTTCGTTAGCTTGAAAATAGTTTTATCTGAACCATCCAAACCTTCGAACTTCACTATATGGTTGTAGTTTCTGATGGCATATCTTATAGCATCTTTGTCATTTACTATGGTTATTTTTGACTCAATAGGAGATAGAATAGTTTTGCCATAAATACTGTTCAGAATGAGCTTTATATTTTCTTGCAAAGGATTTCCTTCTTTCTTATACTTTAACCTTAACTCAAACAACTTCTTTACTTCATCTCTTATTCTAATATCTCTGTTTCCATCGTAATAGTATCCTTGCAACACTTCACATTTGACACCTTGATATTTTATGAGGTCTTGTAATGTTATATGGTCAACATACATTAAACAGCAAGTGTTTGAACTTCTGGGAACGTTAAGTTCTGGATTTAGTTCAGGGTCACAAACTATTAAAGGAAAGTGTCTATGTATTCCAATCTCTGTTATCTTAATGAGAACAAAGAAGCCAGACATAAACTTTTCACCAATGGGTTCCTTTTGGTCGTCATCGAATAAATGTCTCATGAGATACTCTGTGCTTAACATCTCATCCTTCAATACTTTGGAATTCCTTCTAAAGTATAAAGTCTTGCTATAGCTGATGGATATAATGAAACAGCGTCGAAGTCAGCAATGAGTTTCTTTTCGCTCTTTTGTTTCATGTTATCTGACAACATACATCTTCCACCTTGAATGCATCTCGAAATAAATTCTCTTGGTTTATTTGAGAGGTCATATAAATTTCCATTCGGGAAGTACACTCTGTTCTCAAATAATTTGTTAGCAATTGAACAAATACTAACGTAGTCATAAACGTTTAAATCAAACTCTTTCAATAAGTCATTGCGGAACTTACAAAACCTTCTCTTAAAATTCTTACATCTTGTTTGCAATAAAATGTGCTATATTTTTCTAAGTCGAAGTGGTTTTCATCTATTCTGCAACCTTTGATGGAATCTATGTTTTTCATAAATGTATCTGCATCCTGGATAAACTTACATGCTTCAGAAATGACACCAGTTCTGTTGTCATTTGCTAACAAAGTACTGCTGTAGTAGTTATATGGAAATACTTCTTTCGGTCCTGTTTGTAAGTTAAACATAGCAGGAAATAGTTTAAGCTTCTTATTTATAACACTGTAAGAGTCTTTTATAATAATTGCCCTTCCTTTATATAAGCCAGTTATTTGCATTGTTCGTGAACCTTTAATGATGGGAGTTCCTTTCACTTCTGTCATGTGTCTTAAGATGAAGTTTATATCATACTGAGGTTATGGAAATATATTAAACTCTTGTCAGGAAGTCGTTCCAAAAATTCTGTTGCACAGTTCTGACCCCAAATGCTTTCACTCACTGAACCATCTTCACTGTCATAACAGATGTTAAAAGCTTTATGAAAGCCATCGGTACTACACTCAAAGTCAGCAAAGAAAACGTGCTCAGGAATGAACTTGCACTTATTTTTATTTACTTCTTTTGACTCTGCTTTCTTCTTCAGTTGTACACAATACTTTGGAGCATATGTCAAATCTTTAAATGGTGCAAGGTTCTGTTTATATAAGTCAGTCGTATATGTGAAAAGTTCTCCATAAGAAATAGGTTCGAAATATTTGCACTCCCACAATGTTTTCATAACATCCCATAGCGGTGTAGTTCTATCATAACGAACTACATATTTGTTCTCTCTCTTTGTATATATTTTCATCTGTTTCTCAATGTTCATTCCACCACACTCCTTCAAGATTTCTTTGTAATTTCTGACGAAGTATGTTGTCATTGGAAGTCTTTCGTTTAGCATGTAGTGGTCTTCAACAAGAAGTAGGTCAATAGTTCGAACAGTTTCACATTCTTTTGGTATGTATCTCTTTATTTCATTATATCTTGAGTCATTGAAGTAACCAATGGTAACATTAAATGCTATACCTGTTGCGTCAGAAATTTCTTGTACTTTACTTTGAGGAAAGTCTCTAACACGAATGACTTCTCTCATGTGGTCAATAGTTTCTTCATTTACTCCAGCCTGAATGCAAGCATAAACGAAACAATTGTCTTCTGTCATAAGTGTTGCAGTTCTTTTGTTCAGTTCATTGAAGATTTGGTAGCGTTCAAGATTTATAGGTAATGTGCAAAGATACTTCCAGAACTGACCGCTTCTCTTCTTATAAAACTTCTTTTCACCATTATCTTTCCAAAAGCTTTCTATAAGTGCTGGGTTTCCTGTTTGCTTAAGAGCTTCCAAAATGGCTTTCTGGTCATTTGTCAGTGTGCTTTCATCTCTATATGGTCTCTTTTTTGGTTTGCCTTTCTTTACATCTGACATCGTTAAGCCTTCATATTCTGTTAAATCATACATCTTTATTTCAGTAAGATTCTTTATGTTTGTCAAGAAGAAGTCATAGTGCATTTCAACAATACCTGCGGCATTTGCTTCTATCTCTGATATAAAGTTCTCCTTCAAGAGCTGATGTAGTAATGTTCCAATATTATTGAGGTTTAACGTAGAACATTCATACTTTCCACCAAGTTTATAACATACCATCCATCTCTGTTGTGAGTTTATTTTAATCTTCTCTAAGAGTCTCATGAAAACCTTACCGAAATGTTTGTGTAAATATTCTCTGTTTGGTTCATCTAAAGCTTCGATGTTAAAGTCAGTGAGTCTATTGCCTGACTTCACATTTCTCTTCCTATTCTCTTCATCTTTCTTTAACCATCTCTCACCTTCTTTTGGTTTGTCGTCAATGGAACGAATGACATCGTTAGCTTTGCGAACTTGTTCTATAGCACTTTTAAACATCTCTCTTCTCTGTTGTTTCAGTGTGTCGTCTCTCTTTCGTGTTTCACCAACGTTCGCATTTGTTATGTCAAACATTTCTCTTCTTACTTCATGAGGTACTGAACGTCTATGATATAAGTCAATAGCAACGTCATTTAAAGGAAAAGTTCTTGCATTTATGAACTCATGAATTCTATCATAAGTTATTTCACCATTATAGTCATTGAGGATGTCAGCGAGTGCTTTTTTGTTTGTTGCGTAATGCTTTGCAACATCTATATTAGCTTCTGTAAGAAGTTGTTTTATTTCCGAGTGTTCTAACTTAGACAACTTCCGATACATCTTTAGTAGGAAATAAAAAAATATTTTTTGAAAAAATTAGATTAGATTTTTTAAAGTTATTTTTCAAAATAATTTAATATTTTTATTTTAATGAAACACATGCAAGATTGCAAGTTCTTTTCATACAATGCTCTCGCTAATGCCATCAAGAATGAGTTCAATAATGCTTCAAATGTTAATGTTATCTTTAACAAGAAGTTTGTGAAAGAATCTAAGTTTGGTCAGTATGTCAGACCATTAGCTATCGTCATTGACCGCAAACGTTATACTTCACAAGAGTTAGCAGTAGTTTTGAAACAAAAGAGTTTCTTCGTGAATGTCAAAGATACTCATTATACTGTCATAAAGAACTCTAACATTGACTTCTTCAGTATTGCTTTAAATCTTTCCGAACAGAAAGAATATAAGAAGGGTGAAACATCTGTGAAATATTATCCTTCATCTCTGAAGACAATAACGAACAAAGATGTTATACAGAAATTCTTACCAAAGGTTGAAGAAGCTTCAATTGACATTGACGAAGGAAGTGAAATGGTTGAAGAAATTGACCCTGACGTTATTTGAACAAAAATATATTTTTGGTTAGTCTTCATATCGATATTTTACAACAATTCCCCAATGTATAAACTTTTCATACGCTTTTTCATAAGCTTTATATACCTTCAGAAATTTTGCATAATCTTTAGAAGCATTTAGATATTGTTTAAATGCTTTGTATGTCTTCAGAAATTTTGCATAATCTTTTACATGTTGTTCGTTCTCTTCTTCTGTCATGAGTTCCGAATATTCTAAATTCATTTTTTTTCATATGAGATAAAATTTTATAAAAAATAAAATTAGCTTAGATTTTTTTATTCTTCCTCTTTGAAGTTATCGAAATATTCTGTTATTTTTTCCTTCAGTAATGGTAAGTCTTCTTTGAAGGTAAGAATTGTACAACCTTTAATATCATAGTGTGTTTGAGGAAGAGTACTTTTGACAATTTCCTTTATTTGCTCATTCGGTGTCATTGAAATCGGTAAGTTTTCACGATAGAACCAGTTTCTGTCAGATTTATATATTTTAGCGAGGTCATAAAAGCTCTTGTTGTTTCTTCTCACTAAATGCAACATAACCATATCTCTATCTTCTTCTTTCTCCATCTCTTCAGCGTAAATCATATACTTATAGCTTTTTTCCTTTCCTTTTGGTACTGAACGTGGTATTCTTTTCTGTATGCTTTTGTCTTTGGATTCAATGACTTCATCTTTTGCTTGAAGTTTCTTTTCCATCTCTCCACGTTCTGCTTTATATAGTTCATCTAACATCATGAAAATATAACAAGCATAACGAGGTGAAGCCCACATTGCTACAGCGTTTACTAAAAGTCTATGAACATAATAACCTTTCAAACCAGGTGCCAAATTCTTGCGATTTTCGTACGGAATCTCTTCTCTCGGTTTTCCGAGGGAAGCAATCATATGAGGAAATTCTTCTAAAAGTTCTTTTGTCTGTTGGTTTTCAAACCAATGATATGCTTGCTTTGTAGAACGAAGAGCATTCATTATACTTTGCATTTGGTACATGTCATCTTTGACTGAACGAATGAGACGTAACTGTTTGTTATACTGTATGTATTCGTATTCTTCATTTATAGCTTCATGGACTATAACTGTTGTTGTGTTCTCTGATGTTGTCATTACTGTCTTTACATACAAAATAAAAAAATAAATAAAAATAAAATTAGCGTTATTTTCTGACTTTCACAAAAGACCAAAAATAAACGCTTTACATGTATTTTTCAGCAACTTCGTCAAATAATTTTATAGCTTTATCTATCTCATCTACTTCAAACGTTTCTTTACCTTTCATGGGAGCACCATACATTTTCTCAAACTTTTCAAGTAGTTCTGTTTCTGCAGCTCTCATATCATTAACGAACACAACCTTGACTCTATTGACTGTACTGTCATATCTTTGAGTTATATTATATGTTCTTCCTATCTTATATCTCTTTGTATTGAAGTCCTTCGGTTTCTGAACGATGTAAAGTAAGCCTTCACTGCAACGTTCCGTATCGAATGAACCATAAGTTATGAAGTTATATCCAACAACTGGGTCTAACCATAACAAAACTATTGGTATAAGACTTTTGTCTATAAGATATGCTCTTGTTCCATGAAATGCTACTGATATCATAAGCTCAGGATTTCTTGTCAAAATTTTCTGAGTTGAAGCATTTCTAACCCAGTCGTTTGTTTTCTTTCCAGATGGTGTTATAATGTCTGACAAAGAATATTTGTTGTATTTCTTTGAGTATCTTACGTTTAAATCACCTATTCTAACCACTTTGGTGTCATTGTCTATCTTTCTAACTGTTTCAAACTCAATGTTTGACATTACTGTCTTTACATACAAGATAAAAATTTTTCTTAGAAAAAATAATGTTTATGTTAGCATGTTAGATCTAACACGTTTTCTAACCACTTTTCTAACATCGAAGAAAACTATTTACAAGCGTTTTACATGGTATATGTTGCGATGGTTCATGACTTTAAACAGTTTTGTAGCTTCTATTTCTTCACGAAGGATATCAAAAATTTTAACTATGCCGAAGGTTTCTTTATATTTCTTCTTGACATCAGATAATAGGAAATCGTCAGCAGTTGGATAGTTTTTGTTCAGAAATGCTAACATGTCCATTTTATCTTCTGCTGGTTTCTCTACTTCTTTCTTTAAGTCAGCATAGTCGTTTCTCATACGTTCTATCTCTTTGACGGAGTAGTTATATTTCCTCATTGCTGCTTTACATTTTGAACATTGCGGATTCATTTTTGCGTTATACCTTGAAATTTGACCTGCTATAACAACTAAGGCGTCAATGGTTTTCTTTAACTCAAAAGTTGTTGGTTTTATTTGTCCATTCCATATTTTACATCTTTTATCTTTATCTCTTATCTGCCATACACATTCAGCAACTAATGAAACAAAGTTGTCGTATGTCTTAAACTCCCCAGATTTATATATGTCAGAGATGTTCTTATATACCATGTCGCAATCTTTGTCCATAACTTTATGGTTGCAATGATATCCTAGAAACTCATAGTTTACTTTACGTATGAACTTCTTTATTTCTACTGAGTCAGTTGGTTTCACTTCTATTTCATCGAATTCATGAATAGTGAGCTTTTGTTGTTGGATTTCAGGCAATTTGGGTAAATGGTCAATAATATCCTGCATGTCATAAAGATACTGTTCATTTGTTTCATCTTTCGCACTACAGTCTAAATTACTTGTTAAAAGTTCTTGCTTAATTCTTTGTATTTCTGTCTCAAAAGTATATGAAGAAGGAATGAAGCTTTTCATCTCTACTAACATAGATGTTGGATTCATAACTAAAGAGTTTGGTGAAGTTGTTGTTTGAAGTGTTGTAGAACCTATTGTTGAAATCATATCTTTACATACAAGATAAAAATTTTTCTTAGAAAAAAATTAGCGTTATTTTTCTTTCATAAGGAAATGTCAAAATTCATGATTTTCGAAGTTTTAGACAATGTTAGAAAGTGGTTAGAAAAGTGTTAGATCTAACATTCTAACATAAATAAAGTTTATGTTAAAATAAATGGTACCATTAATGATATCATGACTGTTCTCGTTCATGTCTGATTTACATCTAATGAAAAAGTTTAGAAGAATTTTCTTATTCCTTCTGGGCTATTTTTGTCTTTCCAGTACTCCCGCTCTAATGGTCCCAGATGTGTTGGCTTTGACTCTCTCAAGTTCTTAGATGGTATATACATCTTCAACGCCTCCTTCATATCTTACTTTATAAGTGTCATCGTTTATGTTATAGTTAAGTATTTCAATAACCACTCCTCGCTTTGCTTCGTCAATGGTTTCAGCAAGTTTGCCATTACTACTTTCGACTAATTTATGACGAGGATAAAACGCAATAGAGTCGTCAGCAGCTTTTATAAGATATCCATTACCTTGCGTAGAGTCTACGATATAATAATTTCGACTTAACCTTAAACGTTTCTTTGTCAACGGCTTGTCGTCAAGAACTACACGAACTTTTGTACCAGGAATGAGGGTAAATTGTGTTGAATTTCTGATATTTTGTGTTTGGCTTCGTTTCTTTTGTATATACTTTTCTTCTTGTTGTTGTGTCATTGAATTTGGTGTATGTCCTGTTGTAGAGTGTGTTGAGGAATTATATACTTCGAGAAAATGTTTCATTGTTTCTTCGGTAAAGTCTCGCTCTTGGTTTAAATCTCTGAGCGTTCTTATGAAGCGGTTTATGATGCCGAGTATGTTATGGTTATGGTCTTCAGTAGTGTAGTGAGTTATGTTATGCTTAATGAGAAAATCTGTGATTTCATTGCTGAGGTATGCACTGTCTTGGTCTGATGTTAAAGTACTTGGGTTATGTTCTGCTACAAACTTTTGTAAAACTCTTAACACTTCACGAGTTCCTTTATTTTTCATTGGATATGCTTTGCGAGTGTTAACATTAATGAAGATGAGGAATGGTTTATGTCCTCCTTTTCTGCTTTGAATGAGAGTGTCAAATTGGTATGCGTCAGGAGCGTTGGAGTAAATTGGTAAAAAGTAGTCGTAAGGGTTTATTTTTGTTTGATGTACAACATTTTTGTCAAAGAACCTTTTCACTTCAGCTCTGTTAGTAAATCCCCGACTCTTTGCAGCTTCATTGAACTTCTTAAATGACCTCCATGGATGTTGTTCGAATACTTCTTTCAAGCTCATTTATGTAAAGTTAAAGATTTTATTCAAGGCTCAAGCGCGTTCATTGAACGCGGTACCATGCGAATACAGTCACAAATGGTGGCATATAATCTTTACCCAAGCCTGTTGGATTTGTTGTGAAAGTGTGTGAATGATTTCCTGTGGTTCCACAGAAAATACCTGCGCTTGAATCTACTGGGTCGCTTGAAATATCATATCTATCCATTCCCTGTCTATCCGAACCTGCTGCAAGATTTCTATAACCTCTTTTTGTTATTGAATGTGAATGATTACCTGTTGTGTTTGTAGTTCCCGTATGAGTGTGCGGTGGAAGGTTTGCTTCTTTAATTTTCTTCGAACCCCCTGTTTGCTTTGAAGAGTTAGCACAGTATAAGAATTTGTCTACAATCTGCTTCCACGTACCCAAACCCAGAACTGTTGCTGGATTTGTTGAGTTCATTGACGTATAAATAGAGCCTATAGGATATAATGTTTGAAGTATTTCTGTCTTTAATGTTTGAAGCTCTGTTTTGTCTGCTTTCTTATCTAACATTGTTGGTAGTTCATATGCTTCAAAGTTTCTGGCATGATCTCCGATATTCCTGCAACTGTTATCTAAATTGTTTAGTGTATCTTTTACGCTTGTACTTGGATTCTCTAAAGGTGCACTTGAACCAAGGGTATAGTTCAATATTATGTCGTCTGCTCTAACAGTAGTGAAGGATTTATGTGTATGTTCTTTGTCAGCTTTCTTATCTAACATTGCTGGTAGTTCATATGCTTCAAAGTTTCTGGCATGATCTTCGATATTCCTGCAACTGTTATCTAAATTGTTTAGTGTATCTTTTACGCTTGTACTTGGATTCTCTAAAGGTGCACTTGAACCAAGGGTATAGTTCAATATTATGTCGTCTGCTCTAACAGTAGTGAAGGATTCATGTGTATGGTTCTTGTCGGCTTTACTGTCTAAAGAAGTTTGAAGTTCATTTATATCGGAGATATTGTGTTTATGAGATTTCAAAACTTTGTTCATTGCTTCGAGTTCAACTTTGTCAGCTTTACTTTTAATAGCATCTTCAAACGTTATTTTTGCCTTAACTCTCAATGTAAATCTTGGTTCAACTAATACACCGTTAACATTGAAAGTAGAGGCATAAATTTCACCAGAATAACCAAATGCTTCTGGTGCTTTAGCTACATCATACTGTACAGTACAGCTTATGTCATAACCTTTAGCACGAATGTATTTATATCTTCTTTCATTAACATTTTTTGTCTTCGCTTCATCACTTCGTGTTAAATATCCATGGTAGTCCGTTATAATCTGTTCATCTGAAGTTATATAATGAACGTGGTTCTTGACTTTATCACTCAGAGCTAAAAGCTCATTTTTGTCTGCTTTTTCGGCTAATTTCTCATTAACATCATTCACTTCTAATTCAACTCTTCCGCCAGAACTCTTATTATCATTAATCTTTTTCATTAATTCGGTAATTACGTCATAAAGACTATATTCTGTTTTCGGTTTTGTAAATAATGAGTCAAAATTTCTTTTCATCATTACATCGCTGACATTAATGATATCACCAATTCCTTTTTCATTTATTCTCTTCATTAATTCTGCAATAATGACGAATATATAATCTGTTAATTTATTCTCTTCATCGAGGGTTATAGAATGTTTTGAAATTGAATCATTAACTCCTCTAAATAAATCAATAACTTCAGGATACACGTTTTTAATGTCTCGAATAACCCGACCAGTATCCTGTTGTTCATGTTCTTCGTTCCCGTCGTTACGTGGTTTTATATCTCTAACCATCATCAACGCAGCCATAACCGGAGGGTTTGTTGCTATCTGTTCGAAAATCCGTCCGTTATGTATGGTATATCTAAATAATTTCTTTGTGTTTGTTAAAACATTTGAAACAAGTCTTTTAAAACCATCTACAAAATTTCCTGTTTCACCTAATGTTCTTGCAGCATTTACAAGCTCACCCATTCCCGCTTTTGACTCCAAAAACGTCCATATTGCATTTATTTCACTCTGTATAGTTGTCCATTCAGCGAAACTAACACCCGCATTCGCTAAGCTGAAAATGAAATTCAGTGGATCGAACTTAATTCCACCTTCTTTTTCAATTTCAACGAACTCACTAACATGAGATTTTAAATATTCTTTCGTTAAAATTGTTTTCCCCGATGTTATGTCATTAACGAAACTATCACCGTCAAAAGTTAACGAATTCAATTTCGTCGTTGATGCTTTTATTTCATACACCGCTTTATCGATAGTTTTTGGCTCACCTTCTTTAGAAGCATATGAAACATTAATGAATGAATTATATGTATTCATGAATGAATTAAAATCAATGATTTTCATTAATGACACCTTTAATGATTCATTTACTGTCGAATCCCTTAAAGTAATTAATGAACTGTCATTTATGAAAGGTACACTGCAAACCGTCGAGTTTGGATCAAATGCTGTAGTCGGCTGGGGAATATTAATGATATAAGTCATTAAATCATTAAGTGACGTAAATAATGTTGTCGTTTTTGATTTAATTTCTTTAGCATCTGTTATATACGGTAATTTTATTTCTGTAGTTTCTGAATTAAAGATATTCGCTAAAATGTTTTGTAAACTGTTTTGAACAGCTGTGTAAACCGTTGAATCCGGAACCCTTACGATTTCACCATCCTTAATAAAAGGCATTGTACATGGCGTAGTGCTTGGGTCAAATCTTTCGGGATTATAATTCAACATATATTCTAATGCTTCATATACAGACTTATATACTGTTGTGTCGTTCTTCATGACAACTTCACCATTTACAATGAATGGCATAGTACATGGAGTTAAAATAGGGTCAAACTTTTCATAGTCCTTCCATGTTATGTATTTCTCGGTATTTCCATCAGAAATAACAATATATTTGTCAGTAAGTGTGAGAGAGTATTGACCAAAATATAAACGTTTAGCTCTGTCAGCTTCATACGCATATGCAGCTATACTCATATTTTAATGAGAATAAAATGTTGTTCTATTTGCAAAGTACAGACCCAAACGAATACGGGACAGTAAAGCTACAAACAAACTTAGGTCTACAGAATGAGGCGCTTGCATTCAGAATGGTTGACTTCAATACTATCGCTTCATTCGTTATAACAGATGAAACAGATTTCATGGAGCTTGAAATAGATGGAAAGAAGCATGAAATAAGATTTCACAATAATGTAGAATATAAGATGGAAACATTAGCTGGAGTGTTAAATGCTCTCATAAATACTACAATAAACAAGGATAACGAAGAAAACTTAATGAATGTTAAACTTATTGCAGGAGTTTTGAAGTTCAGTTATGCGAAGGAGTTTAAGATACCAAGAATGAGTCATAGAGTACAACTTCTTTTGGGAGCATACCATATGACATTTCCTTTGAAAAGTGTTGACAAAACGATTGAGATGAAATCTGTTCCATACGTATGTTATGGTAATTGTTTGTACATTGAGTCAAAAATAGCTAATGTCACAGGTATTTCAGGAGTTAATAGTAAAGGTTCAGTAGAATATAAATCCTTCTGTTATGCAGTCAATTCAATGTTCATTCCAAACGTTCCTGTCATAGCAACTCATTTAGGTAAATGGGTTCGCATTAGTCCTCATAATTTGAAAGACATGCAATTCAGACTTGTTGACTTTCAAGGAGAGCCTGTAGAACTGAAGGCACCAGTGCGAATGACTGTTGAAGTTGACTTTTTAGAAAATATTAAATGCAACAGCTTACAAGAGAACTCAGAGCTAAAAATATAAAGTATGAATGTTATGTATTAGGTCATGAACTTTGGTTGTTGCTGTTTGATGAAACAAATGAGTTAGTTATGTCAGTCAAGAGAACAGAAAAATATTGTGTTAGTGAAAACTGCACCAAGTCAATAAGATTAGGTTTGCATTATGAAGATGAGTTCGATACTGTTGAAGAAGTTTTGGATAGATATTACAAATTGCTAACTTGAAATTTTTTTTGACTGACGGTGCAAAGCGCCAAGATGGGCTCAAAGAGCCCTCCTGACTGCTTTAATTTACTAAAACATATTTCAAACAAAGTTTATATTCTGTTGAAAGTTTTGTATACTCGTTCGAATATTTATACTTAAACTCAACTCCTGTAGTTCCTGGTGTTTCAATGATGCGGATGTTACCTATTTTCATGAATAGTGGAGTTTGACCACAGCATTCGATTTCAGGGTCGAGATAGTCAATGACACATTGTTTCCCTGTTATTCGTGAGATAACATTTTCAAGGTCCTCCTTTGTTAGAATTATTTGGTTCTTGCTTATAAGATTTGTCAAAAGCTTCTTATCGTCTTTGAGTAAAATTGTTTGGTATAACTGAAGAAGGTAATGGTCTACGTTATCTGAAGGATTTGTTTGAACATTTGTGTAAGGATTGTCGTTGGCTTCTCTTGAAAGAATTTGGTCCAGTGGTGGATACTCTAACTTAACATCTGATGTAGCGTTAGCGTTTGAAGCTGTGTTTAAATTCACGGATTTCAGCTCTGGTTCTTTTTCTTTCAAACACTCTGAACTATAGTTCTTTATGACAATATTGTTTGTCGTTCGTGAGTCAACATTTGATGTTGGTTCAATTGGAACATTAACGGCACCAGCTAAGATGGATTTGCTTCTCATTTCATATAGAATAAAAACCTTTTATATGTATGAAATGAACAATATACTCGACAAGGGTTTGAATGTAAAGCTAACGAATGAAAATATTGTTGAATTCACTGAGACAGGAGCTGTGTATAAAGATGTAGAACTACTGAACAAAAGAGCTAAGGGAAGAAGCAGGAATATGAACAAAGGGTGGAAGCCTATAAAATTTATGTCAATGATGGCTCAGGAGGTTCAAACATAAAGTATGCAGAAAGTTATAGAGTTTATGCGCTAAAAGGTGAAAAGCCTTCATTTAAGAACAGCTATTCTAACCCATATCCTCAAAAGCTAACGGATGGGGAAGTGGATGATATGAATGACAGCAAAAATATTAACAGAAATGGCGACAGAGATGCATGGAATTTGTTTACCATCAGTCAATTGAAGGTTAAACTTTAAAACAATGTTGGTCGTTCCCATGGAATATTTTTTGACTTTAATGGTATTAGTCATGATATGAATCTCAAGGTATGAACGAGGAGAGATGAGAGACTTATATGCTTCCCAAATTTCTTCAAAAGGTAATGTTATACCTGACTGTTTCCAAATGAGTTCAATATCATAGCGTGAGAAACCTTGAAAGATAACGAAGTCAGTTATGAGACGTTTTATGTTTAAAGCAAGAAAACGCCATGTTTGCATAAGTATTGCTACAGTTAAATGGTAATGTCTGACTTTAGTAATGATGTTAGCTAATGGTGAGTCTGGTTTTGACACTAAACCTATACCAGCGAAGTCGTCGCAAACGAGCAGAGTGTTTGAAGGATACTTTTTGAAGGGGTATTTTGAAAGTTTTGATAGAATGTAGTTTGTCAGTCGTTTCATATCGTAAACTCCTGAGTACTGACGTAAGTGGTGTTTGTCAATAATTCTTTCCATCTCTTCTGAAGTCTTTTGCATTCCTGACTGTATAAATTCAACGATGGCATAATATTTCCTCTTACGTCGAATGTAACGTTGAAGAAATTCAATGAGTTCACTGTCTGGAACTTTAACGACAGAGGCTTGAACTTTTGACATAAATGTTTTCGCTGTTGAATCCATAGAGTCTGAAGTTGCTGATATAATGATTTGGTCATAGTAAGAGTCATTTCCTAAACGTTCTGTTATGAGTATATGACGAATGAGGTTAAATGTCTTACCTGAACCCATCTTTCCACAATAGAAATACACACCATTTGAACAGAACTCATAATCTTTGCTGAAAGGAAGAATAAGAGAAGAGTTAAGTTTGTCTGTAGTTTCATTCATGTCTTCATCTACATCATGTATTAAATGCTTCATTTTATCTCCATTAAAAATGCAAGTCAGAAATATTCAGAACATAGCACCGAGTCTAACTGACAAGAGTATAAAGATATACTATGAACACGTTATGATGAAACCTACCAAAATTCAAGAAAGTCAGTATACTTATGAATATCCAAGACACTGGGTAGAGTATGTAGGAGGTGAGAAAGCTATTGAAATCAGACAGGTTCGAAGTATTCCAGCAGGAAGAACAATATTATTGAAGAACTTTAATGTTTTGAGATATAATGATGAAACAAAGAAGCAAGATAGTTTCCCTGTTGCTGTGTATGTGAACTTAGACACAGGAGATGACATGAAAGTTTTTAATACAAAGCTTCAAACGGTAGTGAGAGAACAACTGACTGCGGAAGGGCATCCATTACCTTCAGAAGTTACCATAGCATATAATTTTGAAACAAACTCAATAGATTTTAAAGTCATCTCTGCAAAGAAGTCGGGATTTACATTTAATGAAGCAGATGTATATTCAAATGAAAACTTCAAAGCTATTGCATGGTTAGATAATGACGATTGCTTTAAGAAAATATTTAAATTCAGTGACTCAACGATGTCAATAGATGACCTTCGTGGAATGTTACCATCGACGTTTACAGTTGAAGGTTCAGCAGGATTGCTTACAAGATTGTCAATTGGTGGCGTTTGGTCTCGTGAGAACATTGTTATAAAATCCAGTATAAGTGAATTTGCTGAAGAATCTATATTATGTCTTTCAAACTATATGTATTCGCCGCCGAAGCATTATAGTATAACAAACTTTGTCAGTAAGTTTAACATAAGACTTGTTGAACCTTCTTCAATGAAAGATGTTGTGCTACCTAAAGATGGAAAGGATGGACTCATTATTGAGATGATTTTAATTGCATATTAAATGAGCTTGTTTTTGAAGGTCATTCATGATGAAATAACTGTTGTAGAAGATGTTAGCAATTGTTCAGACATTTTATTGAGAATAGATGAGATAAGAAAGAAGTTAGATAGACCGCAAAGCGGTGAGGGCGAAGCACGTGAGAATGTTTATGTTTCATTGACTTTCTCCAGTAACGAGAACTTTTATGAGATAATATTGAAGAGAGATGATTTTAATATGGTGTAAATGGTAGCTTGGGCAGCTTTAGGCGCAATGGGAACAAAAGCATTAGCATTTGGAG